>NC_091076.1:10947651-11250681 GCF_032405125.1 Capricornis sumatraensis
ATTCTCACCTGTCCCCTGGGCCTCAGGGTTGGCTCTTAATAGACAGTGGTTGAAGAAAGCTCAGCCCAAGAAGGGAATTTATTTAAAAGTGAGTTCAGTAAAGGAATGTCTGCTCTCCCAGCCCACACAGCACCCCACCCCCAGGCTCTCTCCATGGAGGCAGGGGCAACTCCCATGGAGAGAGCTGGAAAGAGCGCTGGCCCCATTTCCAGAAGCTGTGTCCCATGTCTCTTGACCACAGGCCTGAGTCTGGGGCCCTAAGGTATTACGGTCCCTCCGCACCCCCTGGAGCCTGAAGGTTCAAGATGGAAGCCTCCCATCTCGCCTGAGAACCATGATGCAAGCGGCCCCTCCAGCCTCAGCAGAGCTGTGTTCCCTCTGCTGGAGGGAATGAAGGGCAGGACCACTTCCCGGTGTCTGCAGGCTGTCCAGGCCAGAGCCCCTGGATGCTGAGGACTCTGAGGTTGACAGTGAGCTGGGTGCAGTGGCTTTCTAGGGGCCGAGGCCGGGGACTCAGGACAGGAGGAAGCGTAGATGGCCTGGCAGGTGGACAGGGAAGGGCCCCGCATGAGTGGCCTTTTCCCACAGCTTGCAGACTCCAGACGTTGGGATGGGAGGGGTGGAGCCCAAGTGGGATTCTGAGGAGACCAGACAATGGGACCGGCTGCCCAGAGCGCTGGAGTCGTGGTGGGAGGCAGCCCGAGGGCCCTGAGCGCTGGGGCTGACTGCTGGGCCCTCCTCCATGAGGCCCCACAGCGAAGCGACAGGGACCGGGTGCCCAGAAGCTAAAACCGCAGGAACCGGGAGCAGACAGATATCGTCGACTCTTAATTACCACCATCGCTGAAACCAAAAAGCCCACGCAGGCTCCTCTGTAAATAAACAGCATCTCCTTGACTTGAAGATCCATCCGGGCGCACACATATTTACAGAGCACGTGTGATCGGTGCCGGTCTCTGTCGACTCACTCCCCCACACGATAATCTCCGGTCAACTTTCTCCTTCCTTACATGTAGGTTTGAGCTCGTGTTCACAACCACCTGTGAGGAGGGAGGGAGGAGGGCTAATCCACATTGACAGGGGGAGAAAGCCCAGCGGTTAGGTGACTAAAGCCCCATAGCTAGCAAGCAGTGGGATTTGCACAGAAACCTGGGCTTTGCCTCCCAGGGCATGTCCGTCAAGGTTCCCACCCTGGAAGTTTAGGGCCCCTGGGCTGTTAGGATGGAAGCACCCTTCCCCACCCACCCCTGCCAGGAGCACTCAGGGGCACTGTAAGCAACCAAGGTGAGGCTGAGCTGGGGGGGAGGTGGGTGCGGGGAAGGACAGGAGGTGAGCTCAAGGACTAGGGCAGGGGAGGACAGGGCATGCAGAGGTCAGTTGGGTGGGCTTCCAGCCCAAGAAAAGCTGAGCTAAAGGGGATGAGGACTGCTCAGGGGGTTCCAGATTCCCTCTTTGATTACACGTGTGGCCAGCATTTGAGGAGGGTCTGTGAGGGCCCATAGGGCACATGGCCTCAGAGGGGCTGTGGGAACTAACCCTTTTGGCAAATGAGGCTGGAGTTGTGCCTCAGAGTATGTGTATGGGGTGGGGGCGGGGGAGTGGAAGCATTCTTGGCAGAAGCTCTTTAAGAGGAACTTGAAAGCCCAGTGGGGGCTTCCCTGATGGCTCAGACAGTAAAGAATCCGCCTGCAATGCAGGAGACCTGGGTTCCTTCCCTGGGTTGGGAAGATCCCCTGGAGGAGGGCATGGCAACCCACTCCAGTATTCTTGCCTGGAGAATCCTATGGACAGAGAAGACTGGCGGGCTACAGTCTGTGGAGTCACAAGGAATCGGACGCAACTGAGCAACTAAGCACGGCACAGCACAGAAAGCCCAGTGAGGTCTGGGTACGCCAGGGGCACACTTGACCTCTCCTTTGCGGGGCATGAAGTTTGGGGGATGGGGAGTACCCCATGCAGGGACTGGGAAAGACCTACCAGAGGCTCCCATTTTACAGATAAGGAAAGCAAAGTGTAGAAAGGGGAAGAGACCGCCCAAGGTGAGCCCGCAGGGCAGAGCTGAGTGAAGAACGTGGGGCGCACAGCTCCCAGTCTGGGTTGGGTGGCTGTTCTGGGGCGGGGCTCTGGACTGCGGGAGAACGGCTGGCCTTGGCCAGTGAGGGTCTGACCTGTGCATGTCGTCTCCAGGGGCGCCCACCCGCGATGTCCTGCTGGTCTCTGCCATCATCACCGTCAGCCTTAGCGTCACTGTCGTCCTCTGCGGCCTCTGCCACTGGTGTCAGCGCAAACTGGTGAGGCTCCTAAGGGCCCCCGGGGGGACGCGGCCTGGCCCTGCACCCCGCCCTCCTCGATGACAGGCTCGTGAACGCTCTCAAGCGCGCGCGCCCACGACCCACCTGCCCACAGAGCCAGGCACACTTCCGTGGAAATTCACACCGGGCGCCCTGTGTTTGCTGGGGCTTGATCCCATATGTCTGTGTGCACACCCAGAGCCACACACCTAGGCACACACTGGTGGACAGACAGGGGTCTCACGGGCATTCGCACACTCGTGACTATGCGCACACACGCCCCACTTCCCGCAGAAAGGACCGCAGGCACACACGCGCAGACTGAGAATGGAGACCCCCCCTCCCACCCAGCGCCGCGCGCCCCCTCCCCACAGCCCGCGCGTTCCCGCCACCACCCAGGGCTGGGCGTGGCCGAGCCGGGCCTCCTGCCCAATGAGGAGGCTCCGCCCGCCCCGCCCCGCCCCCTCCCCCTGCGCCCTCTCATCCATCCTGGTTCTCGGGGTTTGTACAGGCACAAACGGCTTCTTTTCATTTTTAACGAGGGCTGGGAAATTAACGAGCAGGATTAGGCCATCAATAAGTAACGAGACCGTCAGGAGGGACATTCATCACCGGAGGGCGCCGGGAGGAGGAGTCAGCTTGAATCACCCTCCTGCACCCCCGCAGCTCCCCAAGGGTGGCTGCCCTTGAGGCCGCCCCCCCATTCCCCCTTCTGCTGCCCCAGTTTAGAAGTGCTGCGGGGTCTTTGAGGACTGCAGGGGGCACCCCCGGAGGTGGGCCCAGAGGTGTCCCAGGTGTGGGAGGTTTCTGAGGCTTCGGTGAAGAAGGGTCCCTGGCAGACACCTTCCATGCCCCAGATACAGGATGATGGGAGCGAGGGCAGAGTGCCACATTTTTCTCCCTGCCCGATCACAGAAGGGCGAGGGGCAGGGAGGGGCGAGGGGCGGGGAGGGCATGGGTACCGTGTAGGTGGGAGCTCCATGTCTCAGTCCTAATGAGGAGAAGGGGCAGATACCCCTGGGGCCAGACCCAAGAAGCCACCATGCTCCCTTCAGGAAAGGCAAGCCTGGGGGAAGGGAGTGTTCTTCTTCATCCCAGGATGTGCAGTTTCAGGCAGCCCTGTTCCCTGGGGAGGAGCCAGGGAGAAGGCCAACCCTGCCCCACACGCAAGAGTGTGCGAGTATGTGTGTGTGACTTGGGCCCACTCCTTGTGAGCAGGTGCCAGCCTGGCTGCCCTGCATTGTTCCTGGATTTCCTGCCTCTGTGTCTGTCTCAGAATTTCAAGGGAGGTGGAGGAGGGGGCTTGGCCACGTGCCTGTGTGCGCCAGTGTCCTCGGAGGCCTGGGAGGGGCTGGGCCTGCACTGCAGCCCCTTGCGTCTGGTTGCAGGGCCCTTTAGGCTGCCCGTCTGTCTGTATTTGAAGGCAGGGGACTGTTGTGTGAACAGGCGCTGCTGGTGACCTTGAATGGGGGCTGTTTTGTGCTGGGGGTGTCAGTTTTGAGGACATTAGTGCTGTGTGCGTGTGTGTGTGTTCCACCCTGCACAGCGGGATGTGGATCATCTCATCACATCCCCGTGTAAGTGCTGCAGTGTGTGTGTCTGTGTGTGTCTGTGTGTGCATGCGTATCTCTGTGTTTGTTGAGGGCCTCATCCCCACTCACCTGGTAATAGGAGTTCAGAGATGACAGCTTTTGTAGCAGGTGGGGGGCTGTCACTGCAGGAAGTGCCTTGGGAAGCGTAGAGCTGCAGAACCTTCCTTGGCCCAGCCCCTCCTCCCAGCCAGGAGCTTCCTCCAGGGTCCAGACCAGACTGGCACCACGTGTCCCTCTTTGACTTAATCCTCTGAGCTGCTGCTAGAACATTACTTTGGCCAGGAACCCCCAGTCCTGCCACCCCTTCCCCCCTGCCCCTCCACCTGGGTCTCAGAAGCCAGGGAGCTTTTTGTCCAGATTGTCTCCGTGTTCCATGGAAGGGGCTTTCAAATGCAACCCCCCCCAACAGTTGCTGGGCTCTCCTTGCCTGCCTGTCCCCTCAGCAGCAGTGACGTGATACCTGACAGCCCAGATCCCATTTCCAAACATTAATAACTTCCTTAATCTCCAGCTGGCTTTTTCCGGATCAGCCTGGCCAACCCCCTCCCTACTAAGCAGGCTGGGGGGATCAGGCTCCTTTAGAGCCACCTAATTCTCCAGTGGGGAGGCTTCTTAAATGGCGTTAGTGGTAAAGAATCCACCTGCCAATGCAGCAGATGCCAAGAGACCCAGATTTGATCCCTGGGTCAGGAAGATCCCCTGGAGAAGGAAATGGCAACCCACTCTAGTATTCTTGCCTGGGAAATCCCATGGATAGAGGAGCCTGGCGAGCAGGAGTCCTTGGGGTCGCAAGAATGGGCCACAACTGAGCACTTGTCAGCAGCAATGTCTCCAGGACCCCAGCTGGGGTTCCTCTCTTTGCCCCATTTACTTCCCCCTGACCCCTAAAGCAAGTCCTGCCTTAGTTCCTATCCCTCATATGCCCCAGCTCCTCTGCAAAAGGATCATTGCAGCTGGAGGGGAAGCTTCCCTGAGCTGTGGCAGGAAGAGGGGCAGGCAGAAGCTTCCAGAACACCCTGGGTGAGCCAAATGCCTGGGCTTGGGGCAGGGGCAATGGACCAGTCTTGGAAGAGGGTGCTGGACAGAGCAAGTTCCCTGAAGACCAGGAAGAAAGAGAAGGGATGAGGGGTAGGGTAGGGACTGCCAGCAGATGCTCCCTGCCCCAGGCTGCCTGAACAGCTGGAAAACCACAGGGCTGGGGCTCCTGACAGAGGGTCCTGCCCATGAAGGGCCCTGGACCACCACAGAGGTGCTCCAGGCTCCCCATCTTCCCAGGTGGAACTAGGAATTGTTTGGGGCTTGAACTTCTGGGTGATGATGGGAGGGACCAGAGCTGAGCTGTGAGAGGGCAGCTTTTGTGGACCCAAGGGATCCAGCAGCTCTGGTGGGGTTTTTTTTTTTTTTTTTTTTCACTTTTTGGCTTCTGGTTCAGAGCATCAGCCTGAGGCTGGGATGCCAGAGTGGGTGGGGTACCAGAGCCCATACAGTCCCTGCCACTGGGGGCTACATTCCCAGGGGTAGGAGCTGAAGTAGGTAAAGAGAAGTATTAAAGCCATGATAAGAACCTTGAAGGGTGAGGGACGAGGGCTCATCCAGGGATGCCACACCATTTCAGAAAGGAGGAAGGGAGGCTGGAGAGGGCAAGGGACGTGAGCGGGGTGACAGGGGGAGTGTGGGGCACTGCTGGGACAGGACCCTGGTGCCCCCAAGGCACAGGGGTGCTGGGGGGCAGCATGAGGGACTTCCCCCCACCCCCACCCCTCTTCCTGCAAGCTCCGCTGTTGTCCCTAAACAGGCAGCTCTAGTCCCGGGAAGGGGCTGCAGCTGGCAGGAGCGTCGGGGAACACGGCTGTGCGGCTTTTATTTTGCTTTAGGGAGAATGGAATAATTGACTGTTGTGGCTATGGTCTTGGCGCACATGACGGGATGTTGGGGAAATGTATGCCTGTTTGTGTGTGTGTGTGAGTGTGTGTGTGTGCGTGCGTGTGTGCACGTGTGTGTATGTGTCCCCGTCCCTACTCCACTGGGCAGGGGCAGGCCAGTGCCCAGTGGGTGACAGCCCCAGCCCCTGCACCCCTCCTTCCCCGCCCAGGCCTGTGGCCCCTGGGTGCGCGTGAGGACGCTCGGTGGCCGCCAGGAATGTTAATGGTGCCGGGCTCTGCAGGAGCTAAATTTAGAAACCCAAACCGAGAAGGTGAATGGTGCTCACCTTCCCAGCAGCAGGCCCGGTCACCGCTGCAGCCGTGGCCCTTGCTCCAGCCAGGGGACCCGGCGTGCCCACCCCATGCCCATCATCCTGCCTGGCCCGTCCCTCCACTCATGCTGGTTGAGGACCTCTAGGGGGCTGAGCCTGGCTGCCCCCAGCCCCAGAGTCTGTGGGCGGCCCTGCTTCCTTCCTACAGCGGTGGGTCCTCAAACCCTGCCCTGCCTCGCGGGCCCAGAGCAGAAGCGCCTCAAGGACCCCCCAGACAGTAAGGGACACAGCCCCGGCAGGACTAGGCACGGGCCCTCTCCCCGCCCCCGCCGCTCACGTCACTGGCCACTGCCAACCTTGCCCTGCAGGATGCCACCCCCACCATCTGGGGGCAGTGACGTGGCCCGCGTGACGTGGCCAGGCACCTGAGAGCCGTCTGTCCATGGCAGAGGGAGATATGTTTCTGGGAGCCGAGCCAGAGCCCCAGGAGACAGGCAGGCGGGAGGGGCCTCGTCCCCAGGGGTCAGGGATGCGGTGCAGGTCGACGGGGCGGGGCGTGGGGCCTAGGAACTGCCAGCTGGGGAGCAGGGATGGGTGCGGGCCGGCACCCCTGGCTGGTGGCCCTCTCACGCGTTGGCCCGGGCCCTTGCCGCTGAGGCTGGGTTCACATCCACTCCCCTCCCCGCTGGAACCTTGCTCTGGGGAGGCAGGGGGAGTCCAGGCCCTGTCTCCCAGGACTGACCCCGGCGCTGTCTCCACAGGGCAAACGCTACAAGAACTCCTTGGAGACGGTGGGCACGCCAGACTCAGGGCGTGGGCGCAGTGAGAAGAAGGCCATCAAGTAGGTGCCAGGCTTCGAGTCTGGGGTGGGGCACGCAGGCAGTCCAGGTGGGAGGAGCCCCCTCGGGTGTGGTCACAGCTTCCTCCTTACCCTGGGTGCTGTGCTCTCTCCACCCCACACCCCCATATACGCCCTGCCAGCACCTCAGAGTGACTCTAGGACCCCACCTTCTCTGCCCGTGCCTCCCAGAACCCTCTCGAGGCTCCGGGGCCCCCAGCCCTATCTCTGGCTGCCCTCACTCCCAGCATGGTCTGCCTCCTCCCTCAACCCGGGTCCTGGGTGCTCCATCAACCTGCACATCACACAGGTGGTCCCCCAGCCCTGCCTGGCTCCCCTGCATCTCCAAGCTCCTGCCCCAGCTGGGGAGCCCCTCTCTGGGGGTGGGGTGGAGGGGGCTCAGACCCCACCCATGTTCTGAGGGTCACCTGGAAGGAGAACCCTGGGCACCCCAACAGAACCCAGTGCTGGGCGGCTCTTGGAAGCGGAGCGATGGGGGAGGTCTCCCTGGTCACAGCCGGTCCCCACTGCACGTCTTGCTGCCCTGAGTCTGCTGGTTTCCCCATTTGGCTCTGTGATCCCTCTTCAAGTAGGCAGGTCTGCCTTGCCCCGCAGACCACTCCTTAGAGTCACTGGGAGACACTGGGATAAGCTCCCAACCCCGCCGCTGGGTACTCTAGGAACTGGGTGAGGGGAGAGGCCTCTTTCTAGAGGGCTTTCTGCCCTCTGGCCCAATGGATTGGCCCCTTCCTCTCTGCCTAGCCCCGGCCTTCGCTAAGAGGCTGCTGGGCACCCTTCCATCTTAGCCTGCCAGGGCCGAGCCTGCCAGCCAAGGGCTCTGCCTGGAAGCAGGGCCTTCCCCAGCACCCCCTGCCCAACTCAAGGCCCCACTGCTCATGCCCACACCTCCCGTCCTGCCCTCCCCCTGATCCATCTTCCTCTCTCCCTCCTACCCTCCTTCCCACCCCCCCTGCCCTGCTCCTGAGGGCTCCTTCCCTGCCCTTCCTCAGGCCCCCCTCCTCTTTTTTCATCTCTTGCTCTGACCCTGTTTGGGGCCTTCACAGAAGCTGTGGGTGTGTGTCTGTGTGGGAGCGGGTAAGTGGAGGGGTGGGCCAGGCCGAGGTTGGGGGTGGGGAGCAGGCTCAGGAGGAGGCTGCCGGGAGCCTTTGAAGCTGGGTTTGGTTGCACACTCTCCAGTCTTCAAAGCTGAGAGCTGGCAGGTCTCAGGGGCTGTTGCAAAGCCCAGGCCCCAGGCTTTCGGAAGGAGGGGAGGGACCACGTGGGGGAGCAGGGGGCCAACCCAGCTCCTGTGCAGCCTCCCGGCCCGACTCCAGTCGTCTCTGTAGCCACGGTCTGGGCCAGGGGCCTGTCTCTGCCAGGTGACCATCACCTTCCTGGATAAGGGTGTGTGTGTGCCAGACAGCCCGGGCCATGAGAGGAGATGGGATTCCAATAGCGGGGAGAGTGGGCAGCAGGCTCTGTGGGCTGGGACAGGGTCCACAGGTATCAGACCCTCAACCCCAGGCGAAGGAAGCCACCTTTCTTGGCTGCATGCCCCCAGGTCCCTAGCCTTTGGCTTTTGCCTGGGCCCAAGCCAGTGGGCTTCCCTGGTGGCTCCGACGGTAAAGAATCTGCCTGCAATGTGGGAGATCTGGGTTTGATCCCTGGGTTGGGAAGATCCCCTGGAGAAGGGAGTAGCAACCCATTCCAGTATTCTTGCCTGGAGATTTCCATGGGCAGAGGAATCTGGCAGGCTACATGGGGTCACAAAGAGTCAGACAGGACTGAGCGACACACAGACACACACACACACAGCCAGTGGGGCAGCAGGAAGCAGGTTTTACCTGCTGCACAATCGCCCCATGGGCTTGGGACCTCCTCCCAAAGGATCATGTTATCAAGGATTCTGAGAAGCTGCAACCTTTAATAGCTGTTTTTCAAACTGTGAATAGTGTTTCTCAAACTGTGTTCCTCAGAGCACTTGTGCCCCCGTAAAAGATTGATAGTGATCCCATGGATCCAGGGGTCCGTGACCAACTAAGTCTGGGAAACACTAACACGCATGGGTACGTTAAAGGCTCTGAGAAGCCCCGCAGTAAAGGAATCAGTGTTTTGTAAACTTCTTTAATGAAGAGCCTCTTTTCTGGTACTACCGCACACAACCCGAGGGACCGTGGGGCTCCTTGGAACACAGCCAAGGAGGCCAGCCCAGCAGTGATGACCCTGGATGGTCTTTCTCTCCAGGACCCTGGGTGGGATGGGCCTCGATTTTGGAGATCTGGAGGGGACAGAGAAACAAAAGCCTTCCAGCTGCTCCATTGCTCTGTTACGCTAGGGCAGGGGACCAGAGCATGTCTCCGGCAGAGTAGGGAATAGGGTCTTCTGGGGAGGGAACCTCCCTGGGAAGCCCCCTACCACCACTCGGGTTCCCTTCCAGTGGCCTCCCTTGCTTCTCCCACCCCTGGCTCCCCCTGTCCCCTTGAGCTGGCTCAGGGCTTGGGCCTTGGACCCTGACTGAGTACAGAATCCCTTGTGAGACATTTCCAAGGCACACTCTGGCAGAGACTGTCCACACCAGGGAGGCCCAAAGGGACCCTCAGGCCCGGGGCACTGTCTCCTTCTGGCCTGGGGAGACATCTCAGCTCCGCTTCCTCTTTTTCTCCTTTGTTCCCCAGTCTGAGGCTGAGAACCAAGGTTGAGGTCAAATGCTGGGGCTGGCTGGAGGGAAAAGCAGGTCCCCCGAGAACATGTTTCCTCTATCCTCAGGGGCTGTGCCTCCTGATGGTGCCCCCCACCCAGCAGGGTCCTCACGTTGGCCTTGAGCAGTGGGATGGCCTAAGCACACGCCATGCCCACCCCTGACACACACCCCCAAGCCCCTTGCTGTTGATGCCTTCCTGAGGGCTCAGACATGACTCCTTTCTGGAACGTTCCTTTGGCCTGGGGGTTGTCCTCCTCCCCCTGTGCTCCAGTTCTGCTCTTGGGGAGGTTCCCAGGAACCCGACGGGCTGGTGGAACCCCTGGCCTTCGACTCCCAGGTTTTCCAGGCCATGCCTCCTGCCGAGGCTTCTGCTGCCCACCCCCAAGGGAGATCCCCACCTTCTCTGGGCTTCTAGCATACCTGCTTCTTCTGTAGGGCATGTCACGGGGCGGGAGGGGGTGGGGAGGCGGGCACGCGGTCCCCTCCAGACCCAGCAGCTCCACTTTGGAAAGGGACAGGGATAGGCCAAGTACACGCCAAGGGCAGAGGCTGGATCTGCCCCGGCCCCTGCTGACCCTGCTCATGCGCTTTTCTGGGCTGACCCAACTACCACTTTTGCAGTAAGCAGAGGGTGCCTTCAGTTCAGCTGACATTGGGGCAGTCTCCTGTGAAGGCTGTATCCGAGACTTTCCTGAGGCAGGGAGAGAGCAGAGGAGGCCAGGGGGACCTGGGGCCAGTGGGAGGGTGAGAGACCAGCCAGGAGAGGGGCCTGTCCCCAGAGTGGCTCCCTTAAGCAGATGGAAGGGCGGGGAATTTCGAGTCTTATGGCTCGGTGCTTGCAGCCAGCCTTCCAGTTTGACAGGAAGGGAGACCGAGGCCAGGAATGGGGGCACCAGACATTTCCAGCCAGAAACCAGCACGCCCCGTCCTCCTCCCCGTCCCCATACCATCACCATCCCACCCCAGGCTGCGTCCTGGCCCCTCTTCCCCCGACCACCTCCTCTCTTACCATCTTTCTCTCTCCCACCAGCTTCCGGGGTGCAAGGCTCCAGTCTGCCCGCCTGCAGCTCGCCTCCTTTCACCGACCTCTCCCGCCCTGGAGCGTGTGTGTGTGTGTGTGTGTGTGTGTGTGTGTGTGTGTGTGCGCGTGCGCACGCACGCGTGTGGGCATGTGCGCGGGCCACCTGCCTCTCTTCCTCCCGCAGGCGCTGACCCCGGCCCGCCCCACCCTCAGTGCCCCCCAGGGGCCCGGCCCCTCTGCCCACACGGGACTTGGGCGGTTCTTGTTTCTTCCTGTATCTCCCTGTTTTCTCCCCTCTCTCTCTGCCCCTCCAGTGATCTAGACAGAGACTTTTGGAATAACAATGAGAGCACAGTGCAACAGAAATGGAGCTCCTACCCTCCCAAGGAGTTTATTCTAAACATTTCACCCTACGCCCCTTATGGCGACCCACGACTGTCCCTCAAGTGAGTGACTTTACCTGGTTTGATCATATGTACCCAGTACCCTCGCACGCCCCCCCTCCCCCTCCCGGGCCCTCCCCCCACCCGTGCAGCCCATGGGCAGGCCAGCCATGGAGACGAGCAACCCCTCCTGCCCCCCACCCTCGCCTGCCTGCCCCTCTCCCGCCCCTTCCCCCAGGGCCAGCCACCAGGAGCGCCCCCACCCTACGCCGCAGCCACACCCAGCCCCCCAGCTGGTCTCCACGGCCCCCACGCCCTCTGAGCAGTCAGGATGGGGTTGCCCGTTTGGTTTTTTTTGGACCCCCCTCTCGGTGTGGCTCGCTTTTTCCTCCCTGCTGTGCGCTGCTGCCCTGGCTGCTCCGGTTGGTGGTCGGTGGTCTCTCGTGGAGGTGGTGGCGGTGATGGTGGTGGTGGTGATGAACTCTGACTAACACGGCTTTCTCTCTCTCCCTGCCTTGGGGCCTCCTGGCCTGGACAGCCCGCTCTTCCTCCGTCGTTAACCCTTCGTTGTCCTGTGGGATAGACTTGGAGGTGGCTGCCCTCCCCCACCCCCGCCGCCCCGGCCCCAGGCGGTGGGGAGGGGCCCCCCTCCGTTGTCGTGGTGCGTTGTTCTCCGACCCCCAGCCCGCCCCGGCCCCTCTCTCCTCTCTGCAGGCTCCGCTGGTGACCCACTTGCAGTGCTGACGTCTCTCTCTCTCTCTCTCTCTCTCTGTCTCTTGTCTGTCCGTCTCTCTGTCCTCCTCCTCTCTCACTGCCTCTTTCTTCCTTTTATCTGTCGTTGTTTCTCCTCCTCTGACCCCACTCCGCCCCCACCCCCACGTGTGGCCTGCCCTCTCCCCCACCGCCACCCCCGGTTGCCCCTCTGGCCCGGCTGCCTCATGGTACATCCAGTGGCACCCTCCTGGCGGGTGCCAAAGTGGCCGCTGCAGCGGGGCTGGCGGTGGAGCGGGAAGGCCGGCTGGGGGAGAAGCCGGCAGCGGCGCCGCCACCCGGAGAGGACGCCTTGAGAAGCGGCGGGGCTGCCCCCAGCGAGCCGGGCAGCGGTGGCAAAGCGGCGGGGAGAGGCCGCTGGCGGACGGTGCAGAGCCACCTGGCCGCCGGGAAGCTCAACTTGTCCAAGTGAGTGATGGCCCCACGGCCGCCGGAGCCGTGAGCTCAGGCCTGCCCTCTCACACCCCGCCCCCTGCCAGTGTGGACAGCGGGACCCCTGGCATGCCCGCTGCTGCCCCCAGAGGTGCCGTCCTTGGCCCCTGGCTCATCCCATCCCGTCACAAAACTCTCATCGCCCTTGCCACCCGGCACGACTGACTCAGCCATGCACCGTGCATCTCAGCCTCCAGTTGCCACCCCCATCAGTTTCTCTCTTTGCCAGTGACCAGGTCATTTCATTTTCTGCCCCCAGGGCAGCTTCATTTCAGTCCTTAGGTCATCCCATCCTCTTTGACTGGCTGCCCCATCTCGACCTCCATGGGCACCAGGCCACAGCTGTTAGCTACTGGACCAGCCATCCCTGGGGAGCTGGCCCAGCCTCAGCCTGCTTTCTGCCGCTCATCTGCCACTGGGCCTTCCCTATTGCAACCAGCACAAAGCTCTAGACCCAGAGGTCGAGCCATTTCATCTTGACCATCAGGTGACTCCATTGGCTTGTCCCAGTCTTGCTTGCATCATGACACCATCTGTTCCTTGGGCCCGCTGTGAGCAGCTGGGAGGTCCCCATTGGCTCATCCCCATGGTCCCGGTCTTGGTCGGTGACCTGTCCCGCTCTCAGCTATTGGGACTGGATGTTCTTGGAGGTTGGGTTGTTGAGCCCCCAGCTAACTTTTCTGACGAGGGTGGTCTGGATGTCAGACAGAAGAGCCGTTTCCCTTTTAATAACTTCTGAGCTGGCCAGACAGTCAGTCTATCCCTCCCTGGGAGCAACAGGCATAGGGTGAGCCTCTATTCTCTGCAGATATTAAGTTCCTTCCTCCCCCCACGGGGCAGCCTTATTCTCATCTTGGCTCTTAGAACCTTCCATTTCCCCACAGCTAAGCCTCCCAAGCTCTAAATCCTTTGAACTACGACCGTTCTCACCTCCTGGGACGTAGGTTCCATTTTCGGCTTTTAGAACTGCCTCATTCCCAGCTAATGCAGGAGCCTCTCACTTACAAGGCCAACAGCCCTGACCCCTTCTTGGTGGCCAGGGCGGTTCTCTTCAGCAAACCTGTGGTTCCCACCAATGGGACCGACGAGGACCACCACACTGAGACCTCGTTTGCTCATCGGCCTGAAGGAGCACCAGCCGATGTGCCCCCTGACGTGGAGCCTCAGGAAGGCCCCAGAGGGAAGCCCCGCTGTCCTTCAGAGAGCCAGGCCCAGCGCCCCACCCTCACCGAGTTACTCCGGCCACAGACTTTGGGCTGGCTGAGGCCTCCATGCCTTCCGCTGGCTCCAGACCTGGAGAAACCGATTTTAGTCTCCCTGTGACTGAGAGCTTGTAAATTGGACTAATTCTGGATGTGATAGAAAACCAAAATGAGGTCAGAGAGGAGCAGGAGGAGGTGGCCGCCCCGGTGCTGGCCTCCCCGCTCCTCAGCCTGCCCCTGGGGAGTGTGAGCCCACCAGGCCAGCCAGGCCAGGGCCTGCCCCTGGGGGTTGCCCCGATGCCAGGCCTGAGCCAGGCAAGGCTGCCACCCCTGCCAAGACCCCAGCTGAAGCCATATTTTGCTTTCCTCTTCCTTCCTTCCTTTCTGTCCTTTCTCTCTCTTCTTTTCTTTCTTACTTTCTCTCTTTATTCTTCTCTGACTTTCTGTCCCTCTTTTGCTCTCCCTCTTCTCGCTTTCTCTCTCTCAGCCCACAGGGGCAGCCTAACTATTGTCCTTTTGGTTCCCAGGGTGGGCTCAGGGGGTGAGCCAGGCTGACTGGTCGTGGTGAACGTGGCTCCAGGGGCCCCGGGGCCTCCCTAGGGCAGCTCGGGCGGAGGAGGGGGGTGTCCCATCTGCCCTGTGGCCCCAGACCAGGAGGTGGCAAGCTATCTCTCTAAGAGATCTGATAGGAAATAGGCTTTGCAAGTCAGGTACTCAGCCCCAAAGCCGCCATAGACAACATGTAAATGAATGCCAGTGGTTGCATTCCAGTAAAACTTTATTTATGAAAACAAGTGGCGAACCATATTTGGCCCACAGGCCATAATTTGCCAACCCCTGCCCTGGATGACTGAATGGAAGATGGAGGGAAGGGACAGAAGATGAGGAGGGTAGGCCCCCTGAGGCTCTGGCCCTGCAGGTGCTGAAAGCTCTGGCCAGGAGACAAAGCAGACAGATTACCAGAGGCCAGGGGTCTCTGAGACCTCCTTCTGCCTCCATTTCCTGAGACTTCTGTAGTTTCCCCTGGCAAGGGAACAAGGACTAGTAGCATATTTCCCTGGGCCTGACCTCATTAGGTCCCCATGGCAACACTGTGATGGAGGCAGCTCGGAATTTTTACCCCATTTTACAGATGAGTAAACTGAGAGGTCGCCTCCTTTTCCAAAAGTCCCTCAGTGAGGAAGCGGCAGAGATTGGGCCTGAACCCTGGGTCTCTCTGACCCCAGACTGCCTCTGATGAGCCATGTCCTGTTCCCTGTGTGTTTCAGAGATGCTTTTGGCCCGTGAGGCAGGGTGCCCTATTGCAGATGCATAGAGGACAGGATAATTACCCTGTTCTTTGTCAGAACTTGGGTAATCTGAGTTCTGCCAAGCAGCCGGCCAAGTGGTTTCCTGAGTCCCCTCCTCCAACTGGGAGTCATTCCCAAGATACTGGGAAAGGAAACTAAGCCGAGGAAACAAGGAACCCCAGAAGGGTTCTCCGTGCTAGAGCCCGAACCCTGAGGGAGCACCGGCCAGAGGGCAGAGGACAAAGCAGGACAACTGTTGGCTGCTCCTGACTCACCACATGTTACTAGGCCAGCTCCACGCTGGCCTGGATTTCCTGGCGTCTCCAGAGGCCTGTAGCACTTAGAGCACAGAGGCGGACTTTCTTGGGGTCTCCCGTGAGATGGCGGGAGGGGGTGGCCCAGCTCCCTCCACCCCCTCCCGCTCCAGCAGGACAGGCAGCCACAGGGCCCTGGGACCCGCCTTCACCACGCGGCCAGTGGCGCAACTCCGTGGCCCGCTCAGACCAGCACAGAGGCCGGCTCAGACAGGAGGTATCGGGCACTAGCTGAGCCAGGGCCGGGGTGGGGGGCTGGGCGGGCCGCCCTGGGCGCCTCTGGGTGGGCGTGGGGCCTGGCGGCGGCCTCCTGGGTGAGTTGGTGGTGGCGACGGCAACGGTGACAGCCCAGATGGAGGCCTGGCGAGGTATTCCGGCAGAGCGCGCCTGGCACTGGGGCCTCCTCGTCCTGGCCCTAGGTGTCTTTCTCCTCCACTGTGATCCCTTCACCTGCTTCTCCTTTCTCTCCTCTCCTCCACCTGCCCCAAGTTTCGAGGACTCCACCCTGTCCACGGCCACTACCCTTGAATCTATCCCCAGCTCCACGGGAGAGCCGAAATGCCAGCGACCCCGCACCCTGACGCGGCAGCAGAGCCTGCAGCAGCCGCTGAGCCAGCACCAGCGGGGCCGGCAGCCCAGCCAGCCCACCACCAGCCAGAGCCTGGGCCAGCTGCAGGCCCACGCGGCCTCAGTGCCCGGCCCCAACCCCCGGGCCCACGGCCGGGGCCAGGCACGGCAGGGCTCCTCGGCCGGCTCCAAGTACCGGCCGGCCGGCGGCCGCAGCCGGTCCAACCCGGGCAGCTGGGACCACGTGGTGGGGCAGATTCGAAACCGAGGCTTGGACATGAAATCCTTCCTGTAAGTGCCCTGCTTGAGCGGCCCGGCTCCCACCTCCCTGACCCAGCCTCTTTTCCTCCCTGTCTCCTTTGGAGCGGCTGGCTCTGAACCATGCTTAGCCCTCCATCTCCGAGGCAAGGTGCCCGGCTGGCAGACTCGGGCACCCTCTCCCCAGCCTCTTGTGGCTTTTGGCTCGTCCCTGAAGCTCCCCCCTTCCCATGGAAGGACTTGTATCTGAGCCACCCCCTGAGGACCCCAGCCCCCTCCCCCGATGCCCCCCAAAGCCAGTGGAGACACTAGGGGATGCTACTGAGGTCCCCAGATCTGTCTCTCCCCTTCTGGCCAGGGCCGGCTCTCCTGGCCTCCTTGTCACCTCTCTCCTCCTCTCCTCCTAAACCTGGTCTCCTTCACTCCAGCGCCCAGGCCTCACCTCCTCCTGTCCCTGTAACCCGACTCTGCTCACCTTCCGGCCCTGCACTTCCTCCCTCCCTCCCTCCCACTTCCCCTGTCCCTGCCTGGGACCCTGTCCTCTGTCCCTCTGATGACCTTCCATAGCCACCTGCCCTCCACTTCCCTCCCTGGCTCCCGCCATGACCCGCTCATTCCCTGAGGACAAACCTCAAAACGTTCCCCCAAAGCTTTAGAAAACGTCTCTGAATCAGAGGCTTTTTCGAAGTGCACAGGTCAGAGAGGTAACAACATCCCGGCCGTGTCTGGCCTTAACCATTCCCCTCCGCTGGGTGTGTCCCTCACCTACCCCCTGCCGTGTGCCCACTTGCCCCTCCCACACTGGCAGGGCCCCAGCCAGGGTGCCCTCTGCCCAGTGTCCCTCTGGGCATCTACACTCACTCTCCGAGCCCGGGGCTGGCCTGGGCTTCAGTCCGTGACATCACCGCCTTCCTCTGGCCTAACGTGACCTTCCTTCCAGGCTCTGGGGATTATTCTCAACACCCAGGTCTTTTCCTGGGAGCACTTTTCATGGAGCAGGAGACCAGCACACTAAGCCTGGGAGAGGAGAAAGGGAGGAGGAAGGGGAAGGCCAAGGTGAAGGCCCGGCTCACTGGCAAAATGTGAGGATTCTGAGCATCCTTCAGAGCTCGTGCCTCCAGCTGAGACCCCAGCCCGAAAGGCGGTCAGGAGTGCTACCCCTGGGAGGGGCAGCCCAACGGAAGACACCCCCTGCACCAGCTTCCCATACCCTTGGCCCCGGCCAGGCAGGAAGGTGCTGTGCCGCCTGTGACTACTTGGCCAAACTAGGTAGCGCATCTGCTGGGGCTCTTCCCCACCCAAGGACCGTCAGGAATTCAGCTGGACGCCGGCCTGAGACAAGATAGCCGACAGAGCCTCCTGGCCTGCAGAAGGGTGGTTTGTCCTGGGGCGGATGCTGTGGCACTGGCGTGGATTGGAAGAGTGATGGGAATCGGTTCTGCCATGGCTTGAGCAGAACGGAGAGCCGGCGGGAACCCTGCACCCCTCTGCTCCTCCTAACTGCAGGCGGCCATCTGCACAGCCGTCACCCTGCCTCCCATTCTGTAGCTGTCACGTGGGGGCAAGGGCCATGCCCAGGCTCCAGGAAGAAAGCAGCCAGCCTCAGGAAGCCCTCTGGTACCCCCTCCCCTGCCCACCCCCTCTCTAGCCCGCCAGGATTCGATGAGCATCACTCTCATGCCAGCATCAGCGTTTCTTCCGCCCACTGCGGTGTTTGCGCCCCTCACCGGCAGGCCAGCCCCAGAGTTCACCGCAGTCCCTCACCTCCTGCATTTGTAGTCCCTCACAGCAGGGGTCTGCAAACTTTTCCTCTAAAGGACCAGATTTATAAATAATTTAGGCTCTGAGGGACACATGGTCTCGATCACATTAAAAAAAAAAAACAACAAGATTTTTAAAATGTACAAACCATTCTTAGCTTGTGGGCTGCACAAAACAGGCCACCAGCTGTAGCTTGCCAGCCCCTGACCCCTCTCACAGTTCAGCTGGCGTGCTTCTGACATCCTTCTCTCACCACAAATGCTGGGGGCCCACACAGAGAGTCAGGGTGAGAAGGCTAACCAGGGACCCCAAATCCCACTCCCTCTTGCAGGGAGAAGGCATTCCTCCTGCTTGCAGGATGTGAGCACCCCCCTCAACACCGCCAGCTTCTCCCCTTCCTCTTGCCCTTCACTCATGCCCCTGCGGCCTGCGATGCCGTGGAGAATGACAAACCAGGAACTTGTGCAGAGCAGCCGTTTTGTTTTTAAGAAGAGCAAAAGGAGTATCTGAAAAATGCATTAACCAGGGAAAAACATGTTGTTTTCGTTGGGTTTGACTTCCCCCAGCACAACCAGCTTCCAGGCAGTCAAATGGAATTTTACCAACTGTGAAACAGTACCGGTGGGCAGGGAACAAAGGAAAAACGAGGATTAGTCCTGAGGAAAGGGGGCGTTCTTTCGGAAAGTTAGATGCCGGTGCAGGTGTCAGCCTGGAGCAGCCGTGCCCAGGACGAAGATGCAAAGACAGAGAAGTCAGCATCCACCGGCTCCGGACCCCACGGCCTTCCCCCATTTTCTGAGACCCCCGCTCCTTCCCCTCTGTCGTCATTTCTCACTCGCCTTTTTGACGACCTCTCCAGGAACTCTCCAAGGAGACCAACCTCTTCGTGCTCTTGAACGGTGGTTGAAGCGGGAGACCTCCTGGCCCAGGAGTCCCACCCTCTGGGACGTCCCATCAGGCTGGCTATCTTTCCCTTGGTGGCATGCCTGCCGCTTCTGAGAATTGCTCTCCGTGTGTTCAGTTGAGAAGCCAAAGCTGGGGGAGCTCAGCCAAGCACCCAGAAAACACCCACAAACTGCGATGGCCTAGAGGGGCACTTTTCACCCCTGGAAAGGGCAAGCAGCCCCACAGCCACCCAGCAGTTGTCTGAGAGAAGCTGGCCTGGAAGACGCCACCCCCTTGACCTCTGGCCCCACGCTGCTGCCCACGTGATGATTCCTGGGCCATCTGAACCGAGACTTCCTCAGGGCAGGAGTCCTCCGGGCCACCCTGACTGTGGACACAGGTCCCTCGAGTCCTGCCAGGCCCTCTACAGACCTTGCCAGCTTCCTGCACTTTCTGTCTGTCTCTCTCTCTCTTTGCCCCTTGGCGCCTTCTGGACTGATTCTCCAAGGAAAGGCCCCTGAACTGGACCCCAGAGCCTTGGTGGCTATTCCCCAGATCTCCAGGAAGGGGACCCAGGAGAAGGCGCAGGATGGCCAGTCCACCACGTGCCAGAAGAGTCTAACGTTCTCCTCCAATGGGCAGAGTCTCTAAGGACCTGGGAGGGAGCCCCCCAGACCTGCCTCCTGGCAACCAGGACCCAGGGATGTCTTGATGAGGGACTTCACTGGATGCAGCACCCTCTGGGTTTCCAAGCTTTCTAACGACTTCCTGCCTGGAAGCCCAAACCCCTGCCCACAGGGTCCCCAAGCAAGACGGCAGCAGAGGGCCTCCCCCCACCTTCTCCCAGGGGCCCAGATGGTCTGAGTAGCCTCTGGCCTTTGTTCAGCCAGAGATGAATGAACCTTGGATATGGACTGTGTCCCCGGGCCTGGGCTCCACTCCTCCTAGCCTTCCCCGCAGGTTTCCTTGGGGCATCCCAGCCACATGCCTCTGCCCAGCCCCTCCCTGGTGGCGAGCTGGGTCTCAGGCTGCAGACACCTCCACTCCATTCCCCTCCCTTCCCCACCGCCCCGCCACCCGCCTTCTCCCCTCCTCTGCTCTGCAACTGTTGACAGTGCTGAAGTTTGGTTTCTCTTCTGCAGGCCCAGTTTCTTACGCTGTTTTCTTCTCTCTCTTTGTCTCTGTCTCTCTCTCCTCCCCCTCCCTGCCCCCCGCCACCCCGCGGGGCCGCCTCCTCCTCTCTCCCCGCTGGTGGGCTGCCCACCCCGCCCCCCGGGCAGGGAAGGCCGGATGGTGGTGCTATCCTTGGTCTTAGGGCTTTCGGAACAGGATGACTTTGCCAATATCCCTGACCTGCAAAACCCAGGAACCCAGCAGAACCAGAACGCTCAGGGGGACAAGAGGTACGAGCACAGGCGAGGGCCTGCGGCGGCCGTGGCAGAGAAGGAGGCGTGGAGAGGCTGCCAGCCTCGACCCCCGGCTGCTGGACGAGGCAGCGGCACCTTCTGCGGATGCTGGAGCGGGTGGACGGCCCCTCCCCAGCCGGCGCCCTCACACCGGCCATACTGGTGGTGTCCCTTGGGCCTGAGGCCAGTGTGGCTGTCCTGGGACCATTCTGGATCAAGCCTGCTCCCTGGGCCTGCCTGCCCTCGCCCGGAGCAAGCCAGCATTTCGGCCCCATCTTCCTGCTTGGCTCCCCTCTGCTGCCCCCTCATCTTTCATTTCTGTCCCACCCGACCCAGAAATCCCAGTTTCTCCGGTGGTTGGTGGGCGGCCGGGATGTTAGGGAGGGGGCGTCAGCCTGTTTTCCCTCATCCCCGCCACCTCAACCTCCCTTTTGCCTGGAGGTCCCCCTGGGGTGATGGTCACACACACACACACACATACACACCCCACCCCTGCAGAGATGTGACCAGCTGCTCAGGGCTGATGGAAGAGGAGGCCCTGGCAGGGAAGGTCTGGGGCCTAAGAAAGGCCCAGGGATCAGAAAGAACCAGAAAGGCAGTCCCCCCTGAGCCTGAGGTACCAGGAGGAGGGAACAGAAGTGGGTGGGGGATGAGAGCAGGTGGCAGGGGCTGGTCGGGCCCTCTGTCACTGGGAGCCCAGCAGCTGGCCTTCAGGAGTAGCCCGCGAGGCCCCACCATGGGCTGAGCAGAGGGCTGGGCATTTAACCATCCGTCGCCCTGGTCATCAGGAGCCAAAGGAAGCATCATCTGACACTCCCATCTCAAGGAGGGAGCTGAGCACTCTCATGGGGAAGGGGACGGGCAAAGGTCAAGGGACCCAGGGTTCAGGCAGCATCACTAAGGTGGGATGACCCTGCTCCTGGTCTGGCCACCGCCTCCCCCCTTGCCTTGGGCTGGGTCAGGTACATACCTGTAATCGCGGGAGGAGGACCCATTCCCTTGATCGGGTTGTACTTTTCATCAGCCCAAAGGCCTACAGGAGAGTTGTGTGGCCTGGCAGCCAGGCCGCCTCCTTCTAGCTCTGGTTTCGAGACGTTGGGCAAGTCACAGCCCTTCTCTGGGCCTCTGCTTCCTCGTCTGTCAAGTGAGGGGTTGGACAGGGTGACCCCTTCCAGCTTGGACATGCCAAGCCTCTAGCGAGGGAGCAGCCCCTCGGGTTGAGGCACGGGTCAGAGCCTGTCTGCCAGGCAGGGACCCTGACCCTCACTCACTAAGAGCCCGGAAGGTGCAGGAGGGACTGTCCCAGGCTGCTGCTGGGGGCCTGTGCAGGAGGGGAGGACAGGCCCGAGTTAGCCGACTTGCCTGTCTCTGCAGTGGCTTCTGGAAACCCAACTCTCCTATGTTCTTCCCATCCCAAGTTCACAGTTGCATGTCTGGTGGGCAAAGCCGCAAGTGACCAGAGAGTGGGAGGGGAGCATGGGACCAGCTCTTCCGCTCACAGGCACAAATGGTGTCACACCCTGAGCCCAGGTCCTGGGATGCGGGAGGAGCCGAGTCTGCCACCTCCAGGCCACTGGAACCACCGGAGTCCCGGCTTCCCACAGGCCAGCCAGAGGGCGGTGGGGGAGAGGGCTAGGGGCCCGCAGGAGCTGAAGCCCTCTGAAAGCCTTGCTAAGAGTCCGAGCTCCTGGCCGACAAAGGTGTGAAGTGTGAGGGAGCAGAGGCAGGCTGGAAACGAGATTTCATATCACCCATGTGTTAATTAACTGGCTCCATTTTCACCCACCGCCTATTTTTACCTCCTTGCCACTCAGGTCTCACTCCATATTTTAACACACTCATCGCTTCTGATCATTGCACCAGTCGTCCCCTGCCTTTCTGGGAGAGGTGGGTGTGGAGGTGGGGGCCGTGCGCCCTCGCCCCCACCCAGCCTGACTTTCTGAGTGGACCCAGGCCATTCCCACCCAGTCACGTCTACTCCATCCCGGAAGCTCATTTCTCATGGCTGTTGGGGTCTTTCTCGGGTGATGAGCCACTGCTAGGGTACTTCCTGCCCGGCACTCTCCCCTCCCCCAAGCTTGGCATTGGCATCCCCCTCCGGGCACCGGGCACTTTGGGGTCCACCCCTCTGGGCTCCTGGCTGCACGGACCTTGTAATGGTGAGCTTGGGTCAGCTGTTCCTTTCCTCCTCAGCTTCTGCCTCCATGTCCAGGGTTCGCCCTGTGGTCCCAGTGCCCCCTTCTCCACCCAGCTGACCCCTTGGCCAGGTGTCTCCAGGGTAGCAGATTGGTGGCCCTTGGCTGTTGTTGGGGAGAGCATCCAGCCCCCCAGCTCTGTTAGCCGCAGGTTCCCAGGAAACAAGAGCCTTAGGAGGAGGCGTGGCCACTCCAGGTCCCAAGCAAGGTGCATTTAGCAAGTCACTGCCCCTCACTCCCACAGTTCTTGGTGGTCCTGAAGCCCCACCCATCCAGGACCCCCCAGACCCCTAGGCCTCAGCACTGGAGCCCCGAGAGATGCAGACGGCTCCTGGGCCCGAGAGGGGGAGGGAAGGAGGCCACGGCTGCCCCTGGCTCCCACGCCCTGCTCGCCCGGCCCACCTCACCCACTGCCCTGCACCCACGCATGCCTCGTGCCCTGTCCATCTTTCTCACCGTCGCTCCTCGGGATCCAAATGGTTTCCACCATGGCCCCACCCCCCCGAGTGGGGTGGGGGGCAGGGCGGGACCTGGCCACCCCATCGCTGCCCCCGGCTCCGAAGCCACCATGCTTCCTCCGTCCCGGTGTGTGTCCCCGCCTCCTCTCTGCCTCCTCTCGGCCGCCTCACTCCTTGTCCCCTTGTCCACCCTGCAGCCTCTTCACTCGTGTCCAACTAACCTCTCTCGGCTTCTCTCCCTCCCTCCCTGTCTCCTTCCTCCCGTCTGCTCCTCACAGGGATGGCCCTGGGCCGGGCCCCTCCGCCTCTCCTTCTGCCTCTGTGCCCCACTCTCTGTCTCTCTCTGTCCTGTGACCTCCGATCGCTTCAGTGGCGCTGACCATCTTTTCCTAGGCTGCTTGGCAGCTGTGCTGATGCTGCGGTGTGGCCAGAATAACCGACTTTCTCATACCTTCAGCAGTCAATCTCGGCTCCCTCTTCCTCTCCCACTCTATTTTTAACCTGACTTTACCTCTCCAGCTATTTCAGTCTCCTCTTCCTCCCCGTGCCTGTCTGCGTGAGCACGTGTCCGTGTGTGTGTGTCTGTGTGATGCGTGCACGCGTGCGTGTGCTCTGCTGTGGCCCCGCCTCTGGGAGGGTGCCCCGCGTGTCCCGGCTCGGGTGGGGCGTTTTCCATGTTGTCTGGACAAGGCCGGGTTCTCACAGCAGGTGCACCGTGCGTCCGACTCTCATGGCGTCTGTCCCCGAAACTGCTCCCTGCTTTTTCTGTTTCAGTGTCTCCCAGTTCACACACACCCCTTGGCATGCCTGGGCCTCCCCGAATGTGTGTCCTCTCAGAATCTAAGTGTGCACAGCACTGCGTGTGCGTCATCTTGCTACTCTGGTCGATCTGCCTGGTTGCCCATGCCATTCCTCTCCGTTGCCTGGGTGTCTGTCGTGCTTGTGTGCACTCGTGTATGTTTGTGTGTGTGTGTGTATGTGTGTGTGTTCACACACCCTGCTGTTGGGTCTTGGTGTCTTCCCTCCAGGGCCTGGCATACTCCATGCATGTCCTGTCTGCCTGTCGTAGCCAACTGTGGGTGCTGGTGGCTGGTCCATTCCGAGGGCCATGGCTTGGGTCCAGCCTGTGTGTGCCTCCGAGTCTGTGGCTCTGGTAGCCTCGAAGCTGTTCTCCCGTAGCCCGTCATGAGCCCCATGCTCCCCACCACACGGTCCCTTCCTCGCTGCCTGCCCCCACCTCTCTTCCTCATGGGACATTCCAGCCTGGTCCCCGGGCAGGCTTCCTGAATCCTTGCTAGACGGAGACTGGCTCACCACCCAGCCGCTGGGCCAGAGAGCCCAGCTTCCCGGGGCGCCCACGCAGAGTCAGGGTGTAGATAGGGGCCTGGAGTGGAACCGTCAGAGCCAGGGGCTTTTCAGTGGGACCCTGTCTTCCTCTGACTCTGGGTGAGAGCCTAATCAGAGTGCAGTCCTCAGAGTGAGAGGAGGGTGGAGATTGGGGAGCAAAGTGGTGTAGAGTTGCCCCGTCCAGTAGGTGGCCATTTAAATCTAAATTATGTCAATCAAAAGAAAAACTTCGGTTCTCAGTTGTACTGGCCAAATTTCTAGTGGACAGGGCTGCATGGACACTGGTCCCAAACTCACCTGGTCAGTCTCTTGTCTAAAGGGCACCTGTATTCCTGCTGAGCCTGAACAAACAGGTGGGGCCTCCAGGAGACAGGAGCTCTGGGCGTGTTTGCCAAGGGAAATGACGTGGACAGGGGAGCTGGACACACCGTCTTGGGAGCCTCCCTCCTGGGCTGGGGCCAGCAGGGGTGGAGGGAGCCTCTAGGGAGGGCGGGTGCTCAGAGAGCACCATGTGAGCAGGGGCTGCAGAGTGGGGTACTTTCTAGGGGACAGGAAGAGTGGGAACACGGGCCAAAATTCACCTGCCCGGGGATGTCCAGCCGGATCACGCAGGGGCAGAGGCGAGGGGGAGGGCTCCTGCTGGCCCATAGGAGGTGGCAGCCGCTTGGGTACCAGAAGGTCCTGCTGCCTCCCAGGCCGGCTGTGCCCAGCCCAGCCCACCTCTGAGTCCATACTCATTCAGATCCCTTCCTGCCCCCAGGTTGCCTGCAGGAGGGAAGGCGGTGAACACAGCCCCAGTGCCCGGCCAGACGCCCCACGATGAGTCTGACCGCCGGACCGAGCCTCGTTCCTCCGTCTCAGACCTCGTCAACTCCCTCACCAGTGAGATGCTCATGGTGAGAAGGGCAGGAGGCCCGGGGCAGGGGGCAGGGGGTGTGGAGCGTGGGGGTCAGTCATGCAGGAGAATGACCCTGGTGGCCAGGTGAGCCTGCCCTGCGTCCTTTTCCAGCTCTTTCAACCCCAGCAGCCTCTCTGTGCTTCAGTTTCCTCATCTGTCGAGACAGACTAAGAATTCCCATCCTCCTCCTGTCTCTGGGTGGAGCCAGGGCCTTAGAAAATCTGATACATGATCCTAGGAGGAGAGGCTTGTGGACCAAAGACTTGGGGTGGAAGGGGTCCTCTCTCTTGGAGGGACCGCCCACTGAGTGGACGTGTCCGGTGGCATTCTGGGACCCCGTTGCTGGGAGTCAGCTGAGGCCCAAAGAGAACAGGAGAGCAGAACCCCTCTGGTCCTAGTCCTTCTGAGTGGACCCCACCCTCCTGGGATCCCAGCCCTGTGGATCTGGGGTGTTTTCCCTAGGGGAGAGGTTGTCGCTTCACATGGCACCCCCTAGTGGCAGCAATGAGTCACAGCCATTTGCCCCACCTGCACTTTCCAAAGGGCTCCTTGGAGGGCCCAAGGCCCCAGGGCGAGCCCCCTGTGATTGGGCAGCCGCAGAGGTCAGGCCGGAGTCAGTCAAAGGCTTGGCAGCCCAGAAGTCCCAGGAAGGCTTGGCGAGGACCTGAGGGTGGGGACCCAGTGCCTGCTAGATTCCTAGTGGGGACAAACCATTTCCCATCCCTGGACCTGGGTGCCCCCTCTCCTCCCCTTAGCTCCTCCCTGTCTTCTCCATCCCTCCTGTAGAGAAGGAAGGGGGCTTGGTGGGCTCCCAGGCCCTTGCTAGACTTGACATCATTCAATTCAGTGTTTCCTTGCCCACCACTCTGACATCACACCCCCCACCTTCCCAGAGGCCCCGGGAGCCCCAGGCCCAACCCTCCTGCCATTTAGGGTTCTGGCTGGCTCAAACCATCCATCCACACTCCCTTTTTCTAGATTGTGATAGGCACACACGTCACTGGGAGATCTCATTAAAATGCAGATTCCCAGTCAGCAGGCCTGCTACAGGCCCAAGTCTGCATTTCTCCGGAATACAGACTAGAGTATCAGATTTTTCCACTTTCCAGATCTGGGCTTCCTTCAGCCTCCCTCCTCTCCTTCTTCCTGCCTGCCCTGAGCCCTGCCTGCCTGGTCCTCCACCAGCTTCCTGCCTGCCTTCCCCCACCCATGGAGATCAGCCCGGCCTTCCTCTCCTTTGGACGGGCCTCCCTGCACAGTCCATCCCGCCTCCCTGCACAGCCTCTTAATTGGTTCCAGCTTCCTGGTAGCCAGGTTCCCAGAAGGGACGGCCCTTTCCCAGCCAGCTAGCCTGCCCCTTGCTGCCTCCAGGGAGGGGCCGGCAGCCTCAGGCAGAAGAAAGGAGTGCAGGCCCCAGAGCCCTCTCACGTGCTCAGCGGATGCTCAGAGGTGGGCAGGCAGGGTCTAATTGCCTAGCCTTAGGCCACAGCTGGGTCACTGGCATTAACAGTGATGATGAAGATGAATAGGGCAGAAGGAAACCAGGCCCCAGGCTGACCTCCAGGTCCCAGACTGTCCGAAGCTCAGGGGTCAGGAAACAAGTCGGGCACCCAATATAGCCTTTCAGACAAAGGGGCTGAGGGGAGGGGGTCAGAGAGGAGGCCTAGCCATACCCCCATCTGGGTTACTCCTGCCTGCTTGCTTCTACCAGAGCTGGGGCTGAGGTAGCACCTCCTCCAGCCCTTGGTGGGGAGGGCGGGGGTGGGGTGGAGTGGCTAGCTTGGTTACCATGGAAACAGATCCAGGAGCTGCCCCAGCTGGTTAATTAGGGCTCAGGGCTGTGGTTTGGGAAGACTGGGAGTGGGCACAGAGCCACTGCCCACTTCTGAGGTGAAGTCCACTGGCCCGGGTTAAGACTCTCAGCACCAGCCCACCTGTTTGGAAACCAAGATCCAAATAACCAGACTAGGTGGGGCTGGGGCCACCTGCGCTTCGGTCACCAGGGTCTCCACCCCAATTTTAGAAGGCATGGGGCGGGGCAAGTGGTCCTGGAAGGGACTGCTCTCAGTCCATAGCCAGCAGTGGCAGGGGCCAGGCTGTAGAACAAGACCACAGCAGGATCCCTTAACCTTCCCTGGAACCCCATAACATAGGTCTGTCTCCTGGCGCCACTCTATAGATGCAAAAACTGAGGTTCAGAGGGAGTGGGGCCAGTAGGAGGAGAAGGAAGGAGCTCCTGGGGAAAACTGGACCTGAGTTGGAAAGCCAGATTCTCAGCGGGCCTGAATGGAGCATGCACAGGGCTGCCTGGATCCGGCCAAGGGGTGGGGCTGGGGGGACCCACTTCCGCTGTGAGAAGAACAGGGGAGGCAGCTCTGCCCTGCTCCCACCTCCAGGCAGGACCAGGGGTGTGGCTGGTGAAGCCCCAGACACTGGGCCTGAGTGCGAGAGTGAGGCAGCTGGAAGGGCATTCATGATGGCAGGGCGCTGACCTGTGTTCGAATTCTGGCCCATCACTTAGTCACAGGGTGCTTGAGGCAGTAATCTCTGTGCCCCGAACCAGACTAGAGCCCAGTAGTGTCTGCTTCATCAGGAAGTTGGAGGGAGTAGCTGAGGGCAAAGCGAACAGGGCAGGGCTGGGCCCAGGGTGGTTACTATTGGTGTGATCTGGGTGCCTCTCACCTGGGGCAGGGGAGTCCACACACTGGCTTGAGGGGGATGGTGGGAGAGTCTCAAAATCACCCTGGGATGTGGGCCTGCTTTGGTGGCAAGAGTGGACTTTCAAGTCAGAGAGAGTCCATACTGCTGTGCAATCTTGGACTTGTGACTGAACCTCTCTGAACCCAGTCTCCTCAGCTAGAGAGTGATCTTAACTGCCTCTCCCGGCTATTGTCAGCATTCAGCAAGAAGGTGATGCAAGAGACTTCTGCCGCAGTTGGTGCACATCATACGTATTCTTGCCATCTGTATTCGTTAGTAGTTCAGAGCCTAGGGCCGCCTCTCCAGGAGGAAGGAGGGGGCACAGAAAAGTCTCCTGCAGGGGGAAGGGGCGAAATCAAACCGGTTCCAGCAGTTTTGTCTTAAATGTGGTACCCTGGGCCCCACCCTGGCTCTTAATCACCTCAGGAGCTTTTAGAGACAGGAATTGTTGTTGTTCAGTTGCTGAGTCATGTCCAATTCTTTTGCAACCCCATGGATTGTAGCCCACCAGGCTCCTCTGTCCATGGGATTCTCCAGGCAAGAACACTAGAGTGGGTTGCCATTTCCTTCTGCAGGGGATCTTCCCGAGCCAGGGATCGAACCTGGGTCTCCTGCACTGCCAGGCAGATTCTTTACCACTGAGCCACCTGGGAGGCCCAGAGTACGAAATGCTTGGCCCATGTGGATCCCTGGGTCAGGGGTGGAATTTAGGATAGGACCCAGGGAAGGATGCAGGTGGCTGGGGAAGGACAGGATTCTAAAACCTGACCAGATGTCCCCAGTGAGCAATCACAGCTGGGAACACTTGGCTGAGAGACCCTCCCCCAGTTACTTCCCATTTTTTCGACTTCCTCCAGGGAATGGGACACCCATGCCACCCCCTATGTCTATTGGTTGCTGGGTTGGCCCAACCAAGTGCCACCCCCCTGGGGGATGAGGACTGAATGCAGGTGTGGCCTCCTCTGCAGCCATCCGGTGTGCAGTACTGTCATCCGAGGCTCCTAGGAAAAAGCTCTGCTGCCCAGGCCCACCCCAGCCCCTCAAAAAGGAGGCTACCCAGGGATGCGGCCTGGGAATCTGCACTTTGCATGTCCCTGCTTTACACAAATAGATGTTGCTTCTGAAAATTCACCTCTCTCATTTTCGAAATCTCTTTATCCTCAGAACCCCAGAGAGTCACTTTCTAAAGAAATACCGTGGTAAACTCTTTTGAGATGAGAACAATCTCCCTCATCTGTTTTGTAGCCCAGGTTTTTGTGTTGGTGTATTTCACAGGGGGCCCTCCCGTAGGGCTGATGGAAAGGTGGGAAGGAGGAGGAGGGAGCTGGGGTCCTGGGGCACACCAGGGGAGGCGAAGCAGCCTGTGGTGAAGCTGGGGGTGGGGGCAGACCCAGGGCTGCAAGAAGAGGCTGGGGAGTGGGGTGCACACGGCTCTGGGGTTCAGGGATTGTCCTGGCTCTGCCCCCTCTCCCTGTGTGATCCTGGTCAAGGCACTTGGCTTCCGCCTCGGCATCCTCACCACCAAGATGTGAACAGGAGAGGTGCTGCCACCAACCCCACATGGGGACGGGGCAGGGATGGAGGCGGCTCCCGTAGCTGGACCGGCCTTGGGCACAGGGCGGGGCCTCCCAACCCCACTGGGCTGTGGAGGGAGCTTCGGGGAAGCAGAATTCTCCCCAACGCTGCCTGCCTCTCCTCTGCCCCCAGCTCTCCCCAGGCTCCGAGGAGGACGAGGCCCACGAGGGCTGTAGCCGGGAGAACCTGGGCCGGATCCAGTTCAGCGTCGGCTACAACTTCCAGGAGTCCACGCTCACCGTGAAGATCATGAAGGCCCAGGAGCTGCCGGCCAAGGACTTCAGCGGCACCAGCGACCCCTTCGTCAAGATCTACCTGCTGCCAGACAAGAAGCACAAGCTGGAGACCAAGGTGAAGCGGAAGAACCTGAATCCCCACTGGAACGAGACCTTTCTCTTCGAAGGTGAGGCCGTGCCGCCCCTGCCCCCAGAGTCCCCTCTTCCCCTTGGCTGTCCTGCGCACCACCCAGCCACACACACACACACAGATGACCACATGCACAAACACACTTGTACAGATACACACACAGAGGCCCAGGAACTCGGCCGTCACCCTGGTGCGTTTCATGTCTGGCTGGGATGAGGTTACAGGGCTGAGTGGAGCCAGCATCGCAGCCAGAGGGCAGGGAGGAAAGCTGGGCCACTGCCCGGACACAGGACCCATCCTCAGCATGCAGGAAGGAGGGGCGGCAACCACAGGATCCAGAGGGGGAACACCTGCAGTGACCACAGTGGAGGGGGTAAGAGCCCAGGCTGTGGCCCAGGCTGCCTAAGTTCAAATCTCAGCTCTGCCGCTTACTAGCTGTGTGACCTGGGGCAAGTTCCTGAACCTGTGCCATGGTTCCCCATCTGTAAAATTAAGATAATAGGGTTAAACAAATCAGCGAACTGTAAAAGCACTCACAACACCCAGAAAACACTTTTTATCAGTTTGTTAAACACCCTTTGGCAGGGCGACAGCCAGCTCACCCACTAAATAAGTCCTTAAGGATGAGCCAGTGGGTGTTCGTTTGTTTCTCCCCTCCTCAGTTCTGCATGGGGTCCTCAGTTCTGCATGGGGGCTGGTTTAGAGATGGCATAACCAGTGAGAGGCTCAGCCATCTGCTGGTGCAGGTGGCCAGCTGGTCGGGCGAAGTTTAAGGGTAGAGCCTCAATCCACTGATCCTTTCTGCAAACATTTACCCAGCATCAACTATGGGCTGGGCACTGTCCTGGGTACTGAGGGTACAGAAAAGAATGAGGCACCATTATGACCCTTAAGGCATTCCTTGCAAAACACAGATGTGTAGATAGGTAAACCATGCATTGCTGGCAGATGCACAAGGGCCCAATATAAACTCCTGTTGGTGACACTGAAAACCATTTCCCAGAAGCAGGATCATTCATGATGGGTTTTGATGGATGAATAGGAGTTTGCCAGATAGGAGACTGGTGTTGAAGAGAGCTGACTCAGGTTCAAGGACTTCTTGGAACCTTCAACCTTTCCAGAACACCTGTCTGTGCTCATTTCACCTAAACAGATGCCAAAGGTCACCTAGGGAATTCCCTGGAAGTCCAGTGGTTAGGACTCCATGCTTTCACTGGCAAGGACCTGGGTTCAATTCCTGGTTGGAGAACTAAGATCCCGTAAACCGCATGGTGAGGTGAAAACAAAGTCACTTGAACAGGAGCCTGGGGTATTCCAAAGTGAGCAAGACATAGCCCATAGCCCCCCCGATATGGGGCCCTCTCAAGAATTCAGAAGCTGGGGGCTAGAGGGACAAAGAATTTCCTCTTCGAGTGCACCTGCCTCTGTCAGAGGCAACTCCGTGCTGCTGGCATCTTTGGTAGAAGGCACCAGAATCCTGTGGAACTCTTCCTCTCCCTTCATCTTCTCCACCAGCTGAGCTAGAATCTTAAGTATTCTCTCTCCTTCCTGCTCACACCTTGGTTCAGGATCACATCACCTGAGGCCTCCAGGCTGGCCCACACCCCGTGCTTTCCCAGGTCAGCTCTTCCTCCTCCTAAGCCTCCCAAAGCCCAGTGAGTGACTGAGGCTTCAGACCTTCCTCTGGCTCCCCAGTGTCTTCCATCCTCTCCCAGCGCCTTCCCCTGGCTCTCCGCTCTGGCCTGAGGTCCAGCTCTTCCATCAGGCCCTTTCACGGGCATTTGTTCAATGATTGATTCACTTAACAAATATTTAATCGAGTGCCTACTACGTGCCAGAAATGGTGTTAGATGCTGGGATCCGGTGGTAGCTGAGGACAGAGATGCCTTCCTGGAAATTCTAGCCTACTGGGAAAGCCAGGCTGAGGGAAACATAAATCTCTAGTGCAGCCTGTGATAAGTGCTGTGAAAGGAACGGGCTAGTGTATAAAACAGGGGATCCGAGCCCCTCTGGGACGTCGGGAAAGAAAGCTGAGACCTGATGGAAGAGGATAAGCTGAGACATGGCATGGTGGGGCCAAGGCAAGAAAAGCCAGGGTGGCTGGAGCCCAGTCACTGAGTGAAGAGTGGTCACAAGGTGAGCAGGGAGAGGCCAGCGGGCCAAATTATAGAAGGACTCGAAGCCGAGGCAGGGCACCCGGCTTTTATCCTAAGTGCACTGGGAGCCATTGAAAGGCTTTAAGCCGGAGAGTATCATGATGTGATTTCTATTTTTAAAAGCTCACTCTGGCTGCTGTGTTGAGAATGGGCTCTAGGAGAAAGCTCACGAGCGGGGAGGGCTGTTTGGAGACTCTTATGACTCTCTGGCCAAGAGGTGCCAGTGGCTTGGATGACGAGGTGGCAGTGGAGACGGGGATGGCTGCTGATCTGTTGAGGAAGGACAGACGGACAGGCTGATGCATTCGCTGGAGGCTAGGGCAAAAATGGGGAGTCCTAAGGCAGGAGTCTAGTGCTGTTTCTCCACCTTTGCCATTTCCCTCTGTCCTGTGTCCTCCTGGGCCTTGCTTTCTAGCAGCTGTGGCCATCTCAGGCAAGGCCATGTGCCCAGACTTGTCTCAGGATGATTGGCAGTGGCAGGGCTGCCCAGAGGGCAAGGGAGGGCACTGCCCAGCCGCCAGATGGACTCGTGATGAACGAGTGAATGAATGGTCTGCTCTTGATTAGCTGTGGGACTTTGGGCTGATAATTTAAGCCATCTGGGCCTCAGTCTCCTCATCTGTAAAATGGACACGATGCCATCCATCTTGCAGAACTGTCGGAGACAAATGAGACGGTCCTTGCTGACCCTTCAGGGAGGTCTGAGTGCACATGTTCCTGCCCGGGAGCGCTGCCCCGCCCAGGCTCCGTGTGACCACTCTGTCCTGCTCTTCACCTGCACTGTCTGTCCCCCAGGTTTCCCCTACGAGAAAGTGGTGCAGAGGGTCCTCTACCTCCAGGTCCTGGACTATGACCGCTTCAGCCGCAACGACCCCATCGGGGAGGTGTCCATCCCCCTCAACAAGGTGGACCTGACCCAGATGCAGACCTTCTGGAAGGATCTGAAGCCATGCAGCGATGGGAGTGTAAGGCCCTACCTGCAGGTCCCCGGCTGGGCAGCTAAGAGACCAGGTCCTGGTCGTTGCTCAGTCGCTAAGTCGTGTCTGACTCTTTGTAACCCCATGGCCTGCAGCCTGCCAGTCTTCCCTGTCCTTCACTATCTCCCAGAGTTTGCTCAAACTCATCTCCATTGAGTCTGTGACACTTTGCAACCCCATGGACTGTAGCCCACCAGGCTGTCCATGGAATTCCCCAGCCAAGAATACTGGAGTGGGTTGCCATTCCCTTCTCCAGGGGATCTTCCCCACCCAGGGATTGAACCTACACCTCCTGCATTGCAGGGGGATTCTTCACCATCTGAGCCACCAGGGAAGTCCAGATGGCGTCCGAGTCCCTCCTCAATGGCAGGGAATCAGGAGGGTTGTGGGCGGGGTGGGTAGGCGGGGCCTAGCAGACCCGAGTCCCCACCAGCCGGCTGGAGGCCAATGCCAATGCTCAGCACCTGGGGAGGCTGGGCGGTGATAGAGAGCCTGGGGAGCAGGGCCCAGACCTGCCAGATGAAGGGGAACCAGCTGTGCAGCTGTGACAAACAGAGGGGGTGGGTAAGCACCCAGGTGCAAGGGGAAGGGTCCCCTGGTCCCCACGCCCTCTTGTTCTCCCTCTCAGGGGAGCCGAGGCGAGCTGCTCCTGTCTCTCTGCTACAACCCCTCTGCCAACTCCATCATCGTGAACATCATCAAAGCCCGGAACCTCAAAGCCATGGACATCGGGGGCACGTCAGGTGCTGGCACCTCTCACGGCCGGGGGCGGATGGGCCAGGGAGCTTCTGGTGCACAGGAGTCATGCTGGATGTGAACAGCAGGGTCCTGGCTGTGGGCTTCACCCCCAACCCCCAGGCCCCACCTCCAGTCCCCATGCCTTTACCCTACAGCCCTGGTGGCCGCCTTTGGAGTACCCTCAGGGTCAGCATCATCTTGAACTCTGCCCTGCTCAGGATCAGGAAGAAAGTGAACACGATGGTGGGGGGGCCTTGGGTTCTAGCCCCAGTTCTGACACGTCTTATCTGTGACCTCGAGTGAGATCTGAGCCTCTCAGTCTTCCCGTTTGTGTTCCCAGAAGAGCACTAGGCAATGGCTACAGTCCCTGGCAGCTCCTCCATCTGCTGATGCCCCAGGACCCCGCGCCCTCCTTCTTCCTTGGGCTTTCCTCACCCCGCAGGGAAAGAGCACAGCCCTTCCTGCCCCAGCTTCCCCTCTCTGCTCCTCTGACCCTTCCCCCTGGTGTCCCCCAGACCCCTACGTGAAGGTGTGGCTGATGTACAAGGACAAGCGGGTGGAGAAGAAGAAGACAGTGACGATGAAGAGGAACCTTAACCCCATCTTCAATGAGTCCTTTGCCTTCGACATCCCTACGGAGAAGCTGAGAGAGACGACCATCATTATCACTGTCATGGACAAGGACAAGCTCAGCCGCAACGACGTCATTGGCAAGGTAGGTGGGTTGGGGGGGCATCCGGCAAGGATGTGTACTTTAAAGGAGCTGCCGGGGTAGTGAGTGAGCACAGGGCTGGACAGCAGGAGGGAGAGGGGGTCAGTCTCTGTTTCATCTGAAAAGGAGAGGATTGGTCGAGATTTGCCCCAGTGTCCTCCCATGTCCATCAGTTCAGGACAGACCACTGGAAAAGCAGGGAAAGAAGAAAATGTTAGAGAAAAGTGTTCTGGGTTCCCCAAAGAGGGTTTTCTGGGCAGGACCCTCTGACAAGGTAAATCAGTGTCGCCCTGGGTTCTGCCTGCAGAGGGTAAGCGGCCTGGGAATTGTGTTGAGAGTCAGGCTCTGAAGACTCTGCTCTTCAACAGCTGTAGGACCTTGCCTCTCTGAGCCTCAGTGTTCTCATTTGCAAAATGGAGCTATAATACCAACCCTACGGTGTTGTAAGAACTGCCTGAGGCATGTGGACATTCTCCTTGCAGAAACTGACCTTTCTTCATCATATATTAACTGACAGTCCATGCCTGGCCTTGAGTTTTTCCAGGATGCCATTCTGTACCGTAAAGCCATCTCTTTTCTACTTTGAAATGTCTGTTCCTTTGTTTGGCTATGGCTTAGAGTGGAGAGTGTGGGCTTGAGAATCACCCTGCCTGGATCCAGAGCCCAGTGCTGCCTCTTAACAGTCATAACATTTATGAGCCTCATTCTCCCTCTTAAAATGAGAGTAAAACAAACCTAGCTTCACAGGGTGCTGGGAGGATTAAATAACACAGGCAAGATGCTTAACACAGCACATGGAACATGTATGTTAGCCACTATCGTAATGAAGGTTATTACTGAGAAGTTCCTAGTAAGGGCATGGGCGTCTAGTCGGGAATGGAGGTTTGACCAGAAACAGTGCCGGAAGTCAGTTGACCAGAGAGGTACAGAGGAAGGGAAGATGCCAGGAGCAAGTGAGGGGAGAACATGCGTCACCCAGGGGATAGCCCGGTATGAGGGAAATGGGAAGTGACCTGGGCACCCACAGGGAAGAGGGCCGAGGTGGAGGCACCCCTCAGACAGACGGGGATGGAGAACCTAGCTATTGGGGGTGGGAGGGAAGCAGCTGGCCCCAAAGAGGACAGCTGACCCTGCCGGCCATCCAGCAAGGCCCAGGGAGTATGTATGACTTGCTGACCTGTGGTCACAGGTAGGACGGGTCCCCAGGACAGCATCATCCACATCCCATGGGACCATGAGTGTTGAGCCCTTCCTTGGCCAGCTTAGTCTTTTCTCAAGCTTAGTCTTTTAGAGTTGGGTAAGTCCTACCTTCTGCTGGCTGAACTGAGGTGAAGGTGGATTTGTCCTCCCTTTGGCCCAAGTAGCTTAGGGAGCCCTATGCCCTGAGCTAGCCACCAGTCACAAGGCTGAGGTTAGCCACGGGATCACGTACACAGCCTCCCCCTACCCCCCGGGGCTATGAAGCTTCTCACATGGAAGCAGGTAGGATTAGGTTGATAGTATAAAGTCCACGGGGTCGCCAAGACTCGGGTAAGACTGAGCAACTGAACAACAAATGAAGCCCCAAAGACCCAGATTTAAATCCTTCTGCACCACGCATAAATCCTATGACTGTGGGTCAGTCTCTTAACTCTCTGTACCTTAGTTTCTCCATCTGTAAAATGGGGATAGTAACATACCTGCCTCACCGGTAAGGATTTGATGATCTATGTATGCAAATCCCTAGCTCCGTGCCTGATAGGTAGTAAGCGTGCCTATGAAGTGTAAGAGTGTTTGTCAGTAAGGAGGGATAGACAGTGCCCAGCAGGTAGGGGAGGGAAGAGCGTGGGAGAATCCTGCCTCCATCCCCATCCATCTCTCACCACAAAACAGGCTGGGTGTTTAACTGGAAAGGGCCAGGCATGCCCAGGCTCCCGAGGGAAAGCACAACAGGGGAGATAGGTCAGGCTGGTTGGGGGGTGGGTGGAGATAGGAGGGGCTTCTGTAGGCTAGGTTGTCACTGCAGGCAGAGACCCCATTGGTCCCCATGATCACAAGCTAGGGTGCCATCGTGGACACGGAGTGTCACCACCAGTGGGGGAAGGGACAGTGCCTCAGAGGGTGCCACTAACGCCTCCTCTTCCCTCTCTCCCCAGATCTACCTGTCCTGGAAGAGTGGGCCCGGGGAAGTGAAGCACTGGAAGGACATGATTGCCCGGCCCCGGCAGCCTGTGGCCCAGTGGCACCAGCTGAAGGCCTGAATGGGGCCAAGGGAGCCCCAGGGGGCTGAGGGCCGGGTCCCCATCACGCCCTCACCACTTTATGCACAAGGCCCGGCCTGGCCCCCCCGGCCATGGGTGAGGGAAGGATCCCGAGGGCTCGGCCAGGGAGAGGTCCCAGGAACCAGTCGGGCCCTGCTTCTAGGGAGCACCAGCCCCATTCCCCACCGGTCCAGCTCTGGGGGAGGGGCTCTGGGAGCCATTTGCCTGCTTTGCCCCTTTCCTTCCTGACTTGCTGATACTCAAGAAGTGGGGAGGTGAGCTTGAGAGCCAGAGGGCAGATCCCTCCAGAGGCCCGCCAGGTGGGCACGGTCCCCCGTTTTTCTTTAAGGCAGCGCCTAGGAGTGGAGGAAGGCCGCCCCCTCGCCCCCGCCCCCAACGTGGGCCCAGGAGAGGGGATGTCGGAGGCGTTTGGCCCCGGCCTGGCCTGACCGAGAGAGAGGGAGGCCTGTTCCAGGGCAGTTTCAGGAGCCGGCTGGGCCCTGAGTGCCGAGGACAGTATAGAGCCTGCTCCAGGGGTCCTGGAGCCGCAGCCCTGTGTATTGTGTTGTGTCCACCGTGCGTGTGTAACGTGTGTGTGCGTGCACGTGTGGGGGTGGCAGCACGCATTCCCTGTGTCCCTGGGGCCCATGTGCTGAAGAAGAGGCTGAACAGAAGAGGCTGAACCGACGGGGTGGGCTGGAGGCTTGAGAAGTCAAGGCACAGAGCTAGGGGGTGGGAGAGGAGAGGCAGGTGGGGGGGTGGGGTGAGGCAGGGATGGAGGGAAAGTCGGGTGGGGAAGAGGGGCAGCGAGGAGCTAGGCTGAGACCTGGACTCTGTCCTCCTCCTCCCACCTCCCCAAGCTCTCCACCGGCTCCCTCCCCAGCAGCGTCGTCTCTTGAGCATCAGTTTTTGCCTTTTAGGCGCCACTGTGCATATCACATTCCACCTCTGCTCCTTTCTGTCTCAGGGGTCCCAAGCCCCCACTAGCTCTCTTCCCTAACATCCTCATCCAAAGACACCCTCCCCGTTCCCAGGTGTCACATCCCAGCCACACTGGCAGCACTCACCACGCCTTCCAGCTTCCTTCCCCTTCCTCCTCTCTGCCGACCTCCCTGCCACACACATTCTCCCTCTCTTCCATCCCACCCCACGCCCCCACCCCCGTTCGGAGACCTTCCTTTTCATTCCATCGTGGTCTCTGTCCTTGCATCTCTTGAGCAGCTCACTTTTCCCACCGCCCCTGGTCCCCTAGTTCAGGCGGAGGAAGCAGAGAGCATTCCCGGATCCTGTGAGTTTTAAGGTTGCCCTCCTCCCCCACCAAGAAGCTGTGGTTTCCCTGCCTCCGCGGCTGCAGAGACTAGAACTAGCAGCTCCACGGAAAGGGAAGATTTCAAGATGATCCCTGCTTAAGCCCCCTCATCCCCACGTGGGTCCCGGTGTTGATACAAGACAGCTGGCGACCGCCTTCGAATCCCGGGGTCCTCGCGCTTGCGCCTGGCATTCCCGGAAGACGCCGCCAGGTGGCGCCAGCACATCACAGTCTGTGGACGAGGCCTGGGACCACGGCTCTACCCCCAAATGGGTGACGCCCCAGGAAAGGAGACTCTGGAAAAGGTCCCCCACTTTGCACGGCAAAAGCATGGGCAGTTGGGAACCATGTTCCTTAAGCAGACTTCCCTTTGAGCTGAGCGTTCTGATCACATTTTTGCCCATATCAAAAGTTTCTTACATAGACTCTCACGCCTTCGCCCCTACACCTGACCCTAAGGATCTGGAGGAATATCATACAAAGTAAGTGAATCATTTTGTAGAGTGAAGAGTGCTAACGTAAAGCAAGTAGTCACCCACATTCCTTGTAAATCCCAGTTTTTCTATATTGTAGCTTTGCTTAAAATGGGGGTCTGCCCTCATAGCACGGCCCTTATCGGGCAGGCCGGGGAACCAACCCCCAGCGGGGAGGGAGGGCAGCTGCTCCGGAGACAGTGGAAGCGAAGAAAGGTTGCTGTTGGAAGCTCTGAGAAGCGGAGGGGCTCTGCCAGCCTCCATCCCGCCCTCAAATCCTGTGCCCCTCCACCCCGAGGCCGGTGGGACAGCAAGCCCCGCTCCAGGTCCACTTGCCTGCTACAGAGCTCTCGGGAATTGGACCAACTAGCACTGAGTGGGCGGGGCAACTGCGTCCCCGTTTTCCGAGCCCCGCCCACGAAGCTCTTAGCCAATCACATTCAGAGAGCCTCACCTGGCCCTGCCTATTCCAAACCTGACCGCACCCAGGCGCAGCGATGAACCCCGCGTGGGGTTCTCCAACCCGCGACGTGCAGCCTAAGCTCTGGGACGCGGGGGAGCGGTGGCAAGCGGCGGGCCAAGGGCAAGGTGGGCTAGCAAGGGAAGAGGCGGGTGGTATGGGTGAGGGCGGGGGCAGGTCTAAGGTTTTAGGGAACAGAGAAAGGGGGAACTTGGGGGTGGAGGAAGGGCACGGCCCTGTTGCCATCCCAGGACCTTGGACAGATCACCCACACTCCCGGGGCCTCAGTTTCCCCATCTGTAAAATGATGGTAATAATACTTCACCTACCTCATGGGGGAGGTTGTAAGGCCGCCGTCACCTGACCTGGGGGTGGAGGCTGGAGGATTCTGAAGGTGCTACCCGCGAGCAAAGTATTATTACCGAAGCCTGAAGGCAAGGCCCGCCTGCCCCTCCCCCCACAGAGCCTCCGGGGATAGCTGAGGCCGGCCTGGGCCCACCTATCTCTTCTCCACTGTGTCCCTGCACCCTTCTTGAGCGTCATCCACCATCTTTGTGGGCACCCTAGAGTTAGTCGTTAACTTGTTCAGGTATCCTTTCTTGTGACCATCACCCCACATAACTGCTGTATAAATTCCACCTGCCCCAGGACCCCGCACCTGCCCACCGGCGCTAGACGCCAGGGAAGGGACAAGGAAAACAGCCACACAAAAAGCCAAGGGGAGTCCCCAGAGTCCCCAGTCCTGCTGGGGCCCCAGGGGTGGGGATTGGTGGTTTCTGTTTGTACTGTGTTTGAGTCCTTGAGCGCAAGTGTTTTATAAAAAAAAAAAAATCTACGACAAAAACCCACCGTCACAAAAAAAAAAAAATTGCAGCGAAGAGAAATGAAGAAAAACTGAAGAAAAAAAGAGGGGAAAAAAAAAAACCATACAAAAATTTTCCACTACATGCACCCTCTAAGCCAGCAAGATTTCCTCTTTGCAAAATCATATTTTTGTGGGGATGGGCCCTGCTTTTTGTGGCAAGGCCCGTTCTGATTAATAAAGGATCGTGAAAAAGTAGGGCCTTGGCTGTTTCCTCCGTGGGTCCTAGCCCTCCACTATCTCCCAGGGGAAGAGGAAGTGGGGGATGGGGATGGATAGCCTGGGGCCAAGTCTCCCCTCACCTGTCACCTTTGGGATTCAGCTTCACTTGATGAGGCCCTTCTAGCCTATCTTCAGGTTGAGAATATGAACCCACCAGCTACCCAGAAATCCAGGAAGCAGCCATACCCCCTGGGTCATGCCTAAAGCAAAGCTTATTGGGAGTGGAGTCTCCTTAGGGCTTACAGGGTGCCCCTCTAGTTCACCCAGCCCCGCATGCCCTCCCCACAGTTCCCAGGGGACCCTCACCACCCTCCAAGGCAGGTGAGACAAACCAAAGGGAGACCCTTCACCTTTCCCACCACCAACGTGAACTCTGACAGGGCCACTGTCGTTTCAGGCCAGCGTGTCCTCTCTGTTCCCTGTGGAGTTCTGGGCTGTTGGCTGGACCTGAGCCTTCTCTCCAACCCTTTTCTGGTTTCATCCTTTAGAATTAGAAAAGTCTCAACTCAGTCCCTGCCTGAGGACCTAGGAAGCTGGGCCCCAGTAGACACAGAGGCCCCAGGGCAAGCTGTTTCCTTCCGCAGTTCCCTCCATCCACAGAAGAGCAATAACAATTCTTGCCCTTTCTTCCTTCCCTCTTGCATACAGCCCGGGGGAAACCGAGGCTTGGCAGCTCTCCCGGTGCTTTCAGAAGGGAAGCGCTACACCTGTTACGGGCGCACAGGAAAGGAGAGCCCTCCACTGTTGTGCGTCCACCTGCTGGCCCCTGTCCACCCCTATTAGAGGGGCCACCTTGCCTCTTGCTCCCCCGTACCTGGGGCTGGCAGCTTTCTTCTCACTCTGCACTAAGTACTCCCACCTGAAGCTGCCTGCCCTCTCCCCTTCTGCCCCATACTGACGATATGGTTTAAATGTCTCCGGTTCAGAGGTTGGAGGGAGGCCTAGGGTCAGGTAAGTAAGCCTCACAAGCAGTTCTTGCCAGGACTTCTGCTCGATCTGGAAAATCTAGGCTAAAAAGCAGGATAGCTCAGCCTGGCAGAGGTGACAGCCCCTTGCCGTGGGTTCCAGGCCTCTCTCCTCCTGCACTTCTGTCTTCTTCCTGCCTTCACTTCATGGGGTTTCTCTTCATCCCTGCTTGCAGAGGCTCCCCCATCCTTCCCTGTGCCTGGGACCACTGCCCTCTGGTCTCTTTCTCCTGCCAGTCCCTCTTGGATGGCGCTTTCTGGAAGGCCATCTCAGGCCACATTCTGCTCGCCTCTCCCTCCCCCACAAAGACAACCAGAAGGACGCGGGTTGAACGTGCTGTATGCCCTAGCCGTGGCTCCCCTGACCTGTCTCCCCTGAAGACGCCCCGCTCCCTGTGTCTGTGTCCTGTGTGTACAAGTTGTGCCACCTTTAGACTGTGAGCCCCACCCCCGGGCAGGGACCCCTGTCTGAATACATGTTCTGCGTGGCACACTCAGGTGTGCTAATAAATGTCCATTCTGAGAACAAGAGTGCCCAGGTGTCTTAAGGAAGCTTTGGGGCAATGGCTAAGCAAGCCCATGTGATGGCACTGGAAGGAAGGGAGGTGCTTCTGGGCAGGGCCCCCAGTTTCTGAGCACCCTGTTCTCCTGCTTTCTGAAGTGGGAAGAGGGGGATGATGGTAACGAATCCAGGAAGGCATCCAGTCTCTGCTGCTCTGCCAGCTGGGAGGGCTGGCTGTTGGGAGGCTCCAGGAGGAGGAAGAGAGGCTATGATTCCCACTGACTCCACACCCAGACCTGACCACCAGCCACAGGCAGGTAGCATCTCCCGTGTCGGACTGAGCACTGGGTTAGCAGGCCTAACATCCACTTATGGGCAAGTCACTTACCTCCCCGGGCCTGTTTTTTGCCCTGTTGCTGCCTCTGCTCTCATCTCATCACCACCCCCACAGCCTGCCTCTGCCCTGCATCCCTGGCACAAACACTGAACTCTTCCAGGGCTTCCCTGCCCTGTTCCCCCACAACCAACCCACCCCTTACTGTCCCCCCAACAATGTGGGGAACCGCTGACCTGGCCATTGTTACAAGTGCCCCTATAAAAATCATCTCCCTTTCTCCCTGCTCCTCCAAGGCCAAGTGATAAGTCACGGGTAGCTGGGGGCTGGGGAGCAGGTGGGCCAGTGGGGAGGGACCACCAGCCCTGATGGAGCCTCAACAGGGGTAGCGTGGCACCTGAGGGTCTCTGGGAGGGACACAGCCAAACCCCAGGCTCCTTTTCTTCCTTGAGAAGAAGGCAGCCTCTAGTCTTCCCCATTCTACAAGCACTTTGTGCATTTGGAGGCCTTCACTCTCCCAAGCTGATTCCTTCAGATCCATTCCTGGCCTCCTCCTGATCTGCAGGCCCAGCCCAGTAGCCAGCAAGCTGCTGGGCCAAGCCTGACCTTTGGGCCTTATATGACATTATCCTTGTTGTCATGGTGATGGTGGCCTGGCAGCATCTTCTCATGGGACATGGGCCTCCAGGCTTGACGTTTTACAATTTTCTCTCTTAAAAAAAAAAAAAAATTAACTCTTTTTATCCCCTCCTTAACAATGAAGAGAGAAAGTAATGACTGAGCTAAAAAAAAAAAAGCGACTAAGAGAAAGAAACAGAGAGAGGAACATGGAGCCAGGAAGATGGAAGGAGGGAAGAATAGTCACAGATGGGGAGGAACAGGGTCAGTACCAGTGAAAGAATAGAGAAAGGTCAGCCCAGCCTGAGATTCAAAAATATATTAAGAGTCAGGAATCTGAGAACGAAGCTGGAGAAGACTGGGGAAGGGAGGCTGGGGGTGGGGGGCAGTGGCTGGGTGGCAGAAAGATACAGCCAGATGGAAGAGCAGTCTTGAGCAGCCAAAGCCATTTGTGACTGAAGACAAGCTCTCCTGCCCCAGACAGGACACAACAGTTGGCTGGGGCCACTGTGACGCAGGGCTGGGGCACATGGACAAAGGGCAGTGCCAGGGGCAGCCCAGAGTCCCCACAGCAACGGGACCCAGTGCTCCCAGGGCTTATAAATAAACAGGCATGTGGGAAACGCACATTCTTTCTCCAAGAAATATAATTTATGTTTACAGCCAGTTTTTTTTTTTTCTCTCTTCCTAAAGAAAACACCACCATGTGGGGCCCCCGCCCCAGACAGTGTCCCTGAGTGGCCCTGGCCCTGGGCCTTCCTCCCATTATTGCTTGGATGGGAAAGATCTGACCCTGGGAACTACAGAGCAAAGCCTCATTCCTCACCCCCTGGAGGCTGTCCTGGTGACGGAGAGGAGGCACACAGGGCTTGTCCCCTGCCCCGTGCCGTGCCAGCCACCCTGACGCTGCCCATTTAAGGGAATGGAGAGTCCAGGCGGTGGCTACACAGGAGCAGCCACCCGGAGCAGAGAGCCTCTCTCTTGGTGCAGGAGGCCCTGGAAGCACAGTGGCTTCTTTTCAAACCTGACAGCTGGAAGGCTCAGGCCATGGGGAAGGGAGGGCCTGTTCTCTTTGCAGCAAGATTCCGCACACAATCTGGGAGAAGAGAACAGAATAAAAGGCAGGGGCAGAGACCTTGCCTTCTGGGTGACCCCCTTATCCCCACCCCTTCCCCACACAAAATTTAGGAGGCCTGGAGAGGGAGGTATGTACCATGAGCCCCCGTGGAGGGGCAAGGGCAGCTGTGGTGTTTGGTCCCCAATCCCCGGCTCCCACACCTGTCTGTCCAGGGCACAGGCTCCAGCTCCAAGCCCCCCGCCCCTGGCCCAGGCCTCCTTCTGTTTGCACTTCTGCCTCATGCAGGCATGTGGTCCACCCAGAGGTAGTGGCTCCTGGGCCAGAAAGGGTGGACCTAGAAGATCCAAACTCCGGTCGGAGGTGGGGGCCGTGGGCATCTAGACTTAGTCGAGGAGATGATTCCGTGATCAGTGGTGACCCTGGTTCCAGGAAGAAGCTGGTGCCTTTATTGTGTTCTCAGTGACTTTATCAGGGGCCATTCGAGCTATAGGTGGAGAGAGCTGGGACTTCTTGGGCTGACGACTGCCCAGGGACCAGCCGGGAGGCAGTCTTCTCACTACCCTGGAATGTCTGAAGATGGCCACCAGGCCTGCCTGTCCCTGGCAGTGTGCCCAAACTGACCCTTCCTCTGCCCCCAAGTAGGAACCCACCGTTCCCAGGAACCTTGCCAGAGCCCCTCCTCCCAGACTGGCCGAAGCTCATCGCCCAGATCACAGGCTCAGGTGCCCATTCCTGGAGCTGCTTCCAGGGCTCGGAGGCTGTCCCCGGGGGCCCCCAGAGCCCGGGAGCTACCGCCCCCTATGAGCAGGTCTTCTTCCTCTTCATCCTCAAAGGCCCGCGCTGGGCGCCTGGGCAGCGGCCGGGGCGTGGGCTCGTCGCGCTCGGCCATGCGCTCGACGGCGCCCTCGCCCACAAGGAAGACTGTGTCGGCCACGCGGGGGGGGCCAGTGACCGGGTTGTGGTCGTAGGAGAAGACGCGCAGGGCGCGCAGCGGGTGCAGGTCCGGGAAGCCGCCCAGGCGGTTGCGGTCTAGGTCGAGGATGTGCAGGCGGCCCATGCGCAGCAACGCGGGCGGGAATTCCTCGAAGCGGTTGCCGTAGAGCCAGAGACCGCGCAGGCCCGTCATGCGCGGCAGCTCCGCGGGCAGCGCGCGCAACCGGTTGTCGCCCATCTGCAGCGACTGCAGCGCCACCAGGCGCAACAACGGGCGCGGAAAGCGCCGCAGGAAGTTGCCCTCGATCCAGAGGCAGCGCAAGCTCTGCAGCTGCGCGAAGTCGGCGGGCAGCGCCAGCAGCCGGTTGCTGCCCAGGTAGAGGCGCGTGAGGCGCGGAAGGCGACACAGGCCGTCGGGCAGGCGCTCGAGTTTGTTGAAGTCGAGCGCCAGGATGCGCAGCTCGCGCAGCTCCTCGATCTCCTCGGGCAGCTCGCGCAGCCCGGTGCCGCTCACGTACAGCTTCTGCAGGCGGCTCAGCGCGCACACGGCGCTGGGAAGCCGCCGCAGCCGCCTCCCGCTCAGCTCCAACTGCTGCTCGCCGCTGCGCAGTTGCTCCTCAGCGTCCGACGGCAGCTCGTCCGGCGTAGACTCGGCGATGCCCATGGTCACCGGCCCCGGGCGGGGCCACCGCCGCCACCGCCCGGCATCGCCCCGCCCTGGCGGCCCCTGGGCCTCCTAGACGGGGCCGAGGCCGCGCTGGCTCCGGGACCCCCCGCCCCGGCCTGTCCCTGCTCCGCGAGGGAGGCCGTGCGGGGCGGGGAGGAGGCGCCCCCCTGGGGCCCCGCCGCGGCGCGCCGCGCTCGGCCGCCCGCCCTCCGGCCTCCGCCGCTCCCTCCGCTGGAGGCCGACTGGTTCGAGTTAGCGCGGATTCTCAGCTTGGAGACCCGTCGCCCTGGCAACCCCCGACGCGCGCGCGGCTGCCAATGAAGCGGAAGGAGGGCGGGGCGGGGCCAAGGTGCGGCTGAGTTGGGTCCTGGAGCCCCGGCCCGCGGCCCGCTTTCCCACCGGTCGGGCACCGGAGACAGCACTAACCCAGGGAACCCAAGAACCGCGCCCCTCAAGCCTGGCTCCGTGCCAACACAAACCCGACGACTGACGCTGTCTACGCTTCCAGCCACCGCGAGCCGTTTGGTGTGCGGTTTGCAGGCGCCCAGAGCTGCCAGTCCAAGAAGGAAACAAGGAGTGAGGAAATGCCGGCGCGCGACCCAAGCCTGGACAAGTAGCTCTCCAGGAGGGACTGAGAGGCGAGGTCAACGCCCGCCGTTCGTGTCCAGCGGCGTGCGTCCAGTCTTCCCGCTAGGGTCACATTAGGGGAGTAACTCAGAACAGTGCTCTTTCTGGGCTTTTTCAGGGTGGGTCGAGGATCTGCGGGGACCCAAGCTTGGCTCCGTACCTCTCCCCGCTCGGTACACCCTCAGCGCGCCGCAGGTTCCCGGTTAGCGCACTCACCCCTTCTGCCGAGTTCCTCCAGCTGTGCTCAAGGTCGGTGGGTAACTGCGGTGGACAGAGGACTGGAGCACACGAGCGCCTTTGAGCACCACAAACGGTGACCACACTCGTTCTGTAACGCTTCCTCTTGCACACGCTCTCACCAGCAGCCTTTTTGCCCCTGACTTCTCCCCTCCTACTCCAAGCCCTCCTGCTAGAGCTGCCAGCAGAAACACTCCCTCTGGTTTATTGCCAGCCTGTCATGTGCCCAGCACTGTACTAAAAGCATTGCGTTGAATCCTTGCCACAAACCTGTGAGGTAGGTACCCTCACTGCCCCGATTTTTAAGATGGAGAAACTGAGGCTCAGAGAGGTTTGACATGAGCTGGGTGACTTGCTTGGGGCTTCCCCGGTGGCTCAGCCGTAAAGAATTCGCCTGCAATGCAGGAGATGCAGGAGACACAGGTTCAATCCCTGGGTCAGGAAGATCCCCTAGAGAAGGGCATGGCAACCCACTCCAGTATTCTTGCCTGGGAAATCCCATGGACAGAGGAGCATGGTGGGCTACAGTCCATAGCGTCGCACAGAGTCAGACACAGCTGAAGTGACTTAGCATGCACACGTGCACGGGTGACTTCTCCAAGGTCACCCTGCTCGCTAGTGGCTGAGATTTAAACCAGGCAGGGGACTTCCCTGCCTGTCCAGTGGTTAAGGCTGGTGCTTCCGTTGCAGGGGGCACAGGTTCCATTCCTGGTTGAGGAACTAAGATCCCGCATGCCTCACTGCTTGGCCAAAAATAATAATAAATAAAAATAAAACCAGGCAGACTGCCTCTCCAACGTGTGTTCTTAACCATGTGTATGTGTGTGCTCAGTCGTGTCCGACTCTCTGCGACCCTATGGACTGTAGCCTGCCAGGCTCCTCTGTCCATGGGACTTCCCAGGCAAGAATACTGGAGTGGGTTGTCAATTCCTTCTCCAGGGGATCTTCCCAACCCAAGGGTCAAACCTACGTCTCTTACATCTTCATTGGCAGGCAGGTTCTTTACCACTAGCACCACTTGGGAAGCTGCTCTTATGTACTTATGGGATTAAGAATGCCTTCGTCATCAGAGTTAGAGGCTCTGCCGTGAGAAAATTCGTGGTCAGAAGTGGAGTCATTTCCATTTATTGGAGTAGTCTTAACCATGTACCACTCCAATAAATGGAAACGACTCCACTTCTGACCATGAATTTTCTCACGGCAAAGCCTCTAATTCTGATGGTTATAATCCCATAAGAAAGATGAGGAAAGTGGTCCCAGAGGGATTAGGCAACTTGCTGAAGATCGCAGAGTGATGAGAGAATACAGTCAGGGAGTCAAGTCTGTAGGCTTCATCGCAGACTGATGAGAGAATACAGTCAGGGAGTCAAGTCTGTAGGCTTCAAGCCTTGTGCATCCTGCCTTCCCATCTTGACTGGTGTGTTGATAACGGGCTGGGCGACTTCTCTGATGGTTCAGTGGGTAAGACTCCACGCTCCCAATGCAGGGAGCACAGGTTCCATCCCTGGTCTGGGAACTAGATCCCATATGCCGCAACTACGAGTTTGCATGCTGCAACTAAGACCTGGGACAGCCAAATAAATAAAATAATAAATTAAAAAAAAAGATAATTGGCTGATGGGACAGACCTCTAGACTGCATCTTGCCCTTTGACCCATCCCCAATTTTTTCCCCACTACAGGCAGGGCAGGAGGCCAGTCCAAGGACAGACAGCAGGGGCCGATGCAAGAAGAGGATGAAAACCACAACCCCTGAAATGTAAGCTGGGCGGGGCAGGCACACTTGTCTCCTTCCCTGCTGGCACAGGGTCTGGCACATAGCGGTGGTTCAGTGAAAACTGTCCACATTTTAAAAGATGAAGGCAAACTTTACATACCGTGAAATGCATAGGTCGTATGTATACGGTCTGGTGAGTTCTGACAGATGTAAACACCGTGTCATGCTTCCATCACTCAGAGTTCCCTCCCACCTGCCTCTTCCAGACAATCCCCACCTCCTAGCGGCAACGGTGATCCTGACCTCTATCATCATGGATCAGGTTTGCCTGCTCTTGAATTTCATATAAATGGAATTATTCCGTGTGTATCTTTTTTTTTTTTTTTTTTTTGGTCCTGGCATCTTTTGCTCAGATGCTTGATATCTATGTGTTGGATAAAGGAACAAAAGGGCAGGGCAGTAGCAGTTTTAATCAGGCGAGGGATGTCACGGGGCGAACAGGTGATGGGGAACACAGAGGCAGGTATTGCTCTGAGCTGGGAGCTAGCCTCGGATCGCTGCCCTGGAATGAAGACTAACAAGATGCGAGCTGAGTAGAGGAACCAGAGGATAAGTGGGGCTCAGACACCAGATCTGGGATGGAGGAGGATTCTGAGCCCCAGGCAGTGGGATTTCAAGCTCCTTCTGGATCTCCCCTAAGCCCCAAACCAACTCTCTCCCTTCTACTCTTTTGGGAGAACTTCTGGGAAGAGCTGACACCTCAGAGACCAGAAAGCTAGGAAAACCCAGCCAGGCAGCTGGGACAAGAAAGAGTGCCTCCCCATCCCACCCCACCGCCTAGAGCCACCCCCCACCCCCGCCAGCAGTTTCCCCAAGGGAACATTCGCTGTGGAGGAGGGAGCCCAGCCAGCCCCCCTCACCACATGCTTGGGGCTGGCGCTGCAGCACCAGGCAGCCCTCTTGGGCTCTGCCAGCACGGGCAGGACCCCTGAGCCCCTGCCACCCCAGCCCCGGCCTTGGCAGAGCTTCCTGGGCTCAAGGGTACAGGGGACCAGCCCTCTTCTTTCTTGCTTGCTCTCGGTAGATGCTGTGCCTTCGCCTCCCACCAGGCCCTTCTCAGTGGGGAAAGGTAAAGTGCACTGTCGTTCTGGGCCCACGCAGGCTGGCAGCGGGGCAATCGTGTTGATGAATCACGCCGGCGCTGCGGGCGCCCAGCCCTTGTTGAGGCGTCACTAATGAATTAGCTTCAGCCCCAGCACGGGGCCTCTCAGCCTTTCCCCACTCCCTGGAAAGGCAGGAAACTGAAACCTGGGAGCCAGGAGGGGCTCTGACAGCTCCAGGAATTCACCCAGACCCTGGCCAGCCCCTCTGCCCACACGTGCTGGAAAAACGTCCAAAGGCCAGGCCCCTCAGGCCCCCTGAAACAGCCTCTCCATTCCTAGTCAGGAGCTAGAACTGTCCCACCCGCCTCCAAATCCGTTGTTTTTTTTTTCTTTTTTAAAGAAATTTTTGAAATACAGAAAACGTACAGAGCTTTCTGTGATAAACACCCCTGTGCCCAGAATCCAGCGCTAACAGTTGCTCACATTGTGTCACACTTGCTTTATATCTAGTTTCTTTTAAATAAAAGGAAGAAAACAGCACATGTCATGTAGAAGTCCCCTTTGTTGCCCCTCCTGTGCCCCCATGACCACCCCAGCGCCCTGCCTCACTGACCCTCCCACGACCCCTCTGGTTCCCACCCCCACCATCCCCTGTTCCAACCCCCCATCTCCCCCTCACCTCCCACCCCCTCATCTTTGGAGCCAGGACCTCTGTGGCTGCTGGGACTTGAATAAGATCAAGGAATGCTGGCATCATCTGTTCTTAGAAAGCAAGGCTTTGAGCCTATTAGAGCCAACCATGAAATGCCAGCCCTGGGAGTGTGGTTGGTACATCGGAAAATCACAGGTTCTGTTAAGAAGCCAGGGACCCTCACCCCAGAAAAGTGCATGGAGGCAGGAACTAAATGACACTTACAATCCCCATGGTTCCTCATCTCCCGAGGGTCTAGTCCAACTCCCTCATTTGGCCAAAAAGGAAGTGACAAGGTCCTTTGTACCACGGCCCACTCCATTTACCTGTACCAGCCAGAAATTGAGTCCTCACCTTCATTCAGGTATTCATTCAACAACCATGAAGCCCCTGCTCATATGCCCAGACGCTGCGGTCACATATGCATGTGACCCTCAGAGACGGAAAAAAACCCTGCCTTTGTGAAACTTGCATTCCTATGAGTGCAGATAATCAACAAACTGCATTTGAACATGTCAGGCAATGGCCAAGTTGCAGAGGAGCTAAAATAAGAGAGGACTGAGGACCCCACTTAAGACAGAGTGGCCAGGGACGTCCCTGGTGGCCCAGTGGTTACGAACTCACCTTCCAGTGCAGGGGATGTGGGCTTGATCCCTGGTCAGAAAATTAAAATTTCATATACGTTGGGGCAACTAATCCCAGACCCAGATACCAGAGAGAAGCCTGGACTCCCCAAAGAAGAGCCTGCGAACCTGCAATGAAAGACTCCTCAGGTTGCAACGAAGACTCAATGCAGCCATACATAACCACATAAATAAATAAATATCAAAGGGAAAACAGAGATAAAAAGTAAAAACCAAGTGGCCAAGGAGGCCTCGTTGGCAGGATGGCATTTGAGCAAAGACTGGAAGGAGGAGAAACAGACAAAGCAGACAGACGTCTGAGGAAAATAGGTTCCTGGCAGAGGGGACGGCAATGCCAAGACCCCAGGGCAGGAGTGTGCCTGGGCGTTCTGGAGCCACAGAATGCCCCCCCCCCCCCCCCCCGGAGCAAGGGTGGGTGGGGCTCGGCAACAGCCGAGGACAGAGAGGAAGGGACAGGGCAGACCATGGCCGGCTCGTGGACTCCTGTGAAGGCTTTCGCTTTGACCCTGGGTGAGAGCTCCCTGGGGGCTTTGAGCAGAGAAGTGACATGATTTGACGTACATTTTAACAGGATCCGTTTGGCTGCAGCTGCAAGAAAGATGTGTGCCTGTGAGGCGCAGGGGGAGGAGGCGGGGGAGTTTGTGCTGCCCGCTCCCCTCCCATCCGAGTTCCCGGCCACAAAGTGATGACGGTTACCATTTACTGAGCACCTCCGGGTTTTCTGATTTACCTTTCTCCATGCCTTGGCCAGGCAGGTGCTAAATCCCTCTGCCCTACAGATGAGGAAAACAGATTCAGAGAAGTTATGTAGCTTGATCAAGGTCACACAGCTGGTCAGGGGCAAAGGCAGGATTCCAACCCAGTCCATCGTATTGCGAGCCAGGCCTCCTCCCACTGTATCTTGTTGCCCCTCTTGGCTGTGGGAAATCAGAAGAACCACCCAGGATGCCCAGGTGATTTCTCCCACCCTGCCGACAGCAGAAAAACTTCCAGGACTGTCCTACTTGGAGATCTTGATTCCAGGCCCTGGGGTTCAGTGTTTGCCCAGCTGGGGGTGTCCTAGAACCCTCAGTCTAGCCTCAGTTCAGTTCAGTCGCTCAGTCATGTCCGACTCTTTGTGGCCCCATGAACTGCGGCACGCCAGGCTTCCCTGCCCATCACCAACTCCCAGAGCCTGCTCAAACTCATGCCCATCCAGTCGGTGATGCCATCCAAACATCTCATCCTCTGTCGTTCCCTTCTCTTCCTAGTGCAAGTCTAGGAACCCCAGAACAAGCTGGAAAGGGCCAAGTAAAGAGGCCCGCAGGGCTGTGATCTGGGCTCAGGGTTTGCCTATTAGCAAATTCCAGGTAGTCTCTGGCCCCTCACTGGCCCAGAACCTTTCTCTAGACAAACAGACTTACGAGGCTAGACCAGCCTCAGCCTGAGCATCTGCTCCCCAGGCTCCCTGGAAACTGGAGCCTAGACATACCCTGGAGGATCATTTTCTCCTGAAACCAGAGCTCTGAGAATGACCTGCCTGGTCTGTTGAAAGCTGAGAGTGTCATTTTCTAATCAGTAGCCACCCCCACCTCCACAAACCCTCTTCATCTCTCCCAAGGAAACAGGAGCTGGAGCAACACGGCCAAGAGAATGAGACTGACTCAATGGCCAGGGCCTTGCCTCCACACTGTGGATGGAAACCTGATCAAAGTAATGGTTCTAGTAGGTTCCACATTCCAAAATGACTTCTGAGCACTTCCTTCCGAAATAGGCCACAGTGGTCACAGCTGACTGCCGCCCATATGTTAATACCTTCCTAGACCTGTGGCCAAGTGTAGGTCCAATCTTCTGCTCCAAGACTATAAACTCAGGTCCCAACCATGACCACCAAGGACTAGCCTGTCTTGGTCCCCCTCCCTGTGGTGGGGGCTGTTGAGGGTCACCAACTTCTGTTTTCCCCCACTTCTTCCTGAGTTCTCAGGCTGATGGGGTGGGGCCCTGGGATGAGCCCTGAGCCAATGGACGCCGGCAGAAGTGACGCGTGCCGCCTCCCTACACAATCCTCCTCTCTTATTTTCTGCAGTGTCAATGGTGGAAAGGAATTGGAGCCCCGAGGCATCAGCTGGGGATGCACTCTCTGACTCACGTTAGACTATGTAACAAATGAGGAATACATTTTTAATATGTTTAGCCATTTAGAGGTATAGGCTGTTTGTTACAGAATGCACCTGGTCTAACACACTTCCTCTCAGTTTCTCCAATGCACCAGCTTCTTTCTACCCCAGGAGCTTTGCACATGCTGGTCCACCTTCTTCCCATTCTCCTTAACTCACACTGCTCACCCTTAAAATTTCAGCTGAAACCTCCCACTCTCAAAGAATCTTCCCAGATCCTTCAGAATACAGGAGTCAAGCCCTGATGTTACAGATTCTTCAGCTCCCACATTTCTCCTTCAAAGTACTTATTCCAATTATAATTAAATAAATAATTAACTGTGAATTAGTTGAAGTCTGTTTCTGCCCTGGTGGCTAAGAAGGTAAAGAATCTGCCTCAATGCAGGAGACCTGGGTTCAGTCCCTGGGTTGGGAAGATCCCCTAGAGAAGGGAATGGCAGCCCACTCCAGTATTCTTGCCTGGAGAATTCCATGCACAGAGAAGCCTGACAAGCTATAGTCCAAAGAGTCACGAGTCTAAAGCAACTGAGCGACTAACACTTTCACTTTCACTTTCCTCTGTGCTAAAGATGTAAGATGCATGAAGGTGGAGACCTTGCTCATGGATGTTCCATGGTGCTCAGCCCTGTGCCCGCTGCACTGTACCTACTGAATGAACATGTGCTGAATGAATGGATGGGAAGTGTCCCTCCCACAGGATCCCTGGGGCCATCTGTCCTGACTTGAATTACTCACCCTCTCAGAACCTCAGTTCTCACAACTGGAGAAAGTCCCAAACCGTGGTGGAATTGGGGGTGGGGAAGAAGGGGGAGGAGGGGAGCTAGGGATAGCTAGGTTACTTGGGCCAGGCATAAAATTTAAGGGGGCACCAAAAAAACTCAGTAATCAAGAGAAATAATAGTTTAATGCAATAAAAGCAGGGTCATAGCCAGTGCTGTGATCCGCAGTGGACCATGTGTCAACAGGAAAAGTCAGTGATACGAATCCTGTGTTTAAATTTCACTACTGTGTTCCTCATGAGGTTTTTTGCATTAATTTTGATTTTTTAAATTACTGCATTAAACTAATATTTGTCTGCATTCCTTGGTTTGGCAGCACTTCTTTAAATCTGCCCAAAGCAGTGCCTCACTCGCCTCACCCTAGTCCCAGACCTGGAATCCTCCTCTCCACGAAGGATCATGTGTCAGTGAGATAACGCTGGAGCTGGGCATTATCTTGAGATAGCAACTGATGCTCCTCTGGAGGCAATTTCCTTATATCCCTTCCCCTCCATTCAGATGCTAAATTGGCTTCTCAAATTCCACTCTCCAAAGGAAACTCAGAACAAAGAGTCAAATCCTTGGCTTTAAGTTGCAAAAGAGGCTTTGAAACACAGAGCAGGTTCTAACAGAGAAATACTTTTTGTTAAGTCAAAAAGCTAGGCTTTGAACTTGGAGAGCCAGGAGCTGATGCTGTAAGCCCTGGAACGAGGAAGTGTGATCCCACCCAACGGGAGATGAAGGCTCAACAGGCAGGCGGGAGAGAAGGGGGTGAGGTGGGGTGGTGGCAGAGCCACACTCCTAAACATGGATGCTGGCCCGGGCTGAGCCTGAGGGTGCCATGAAAAGATCCCAAGTGGGCCTTTGCTGTTGGCTCAGTGGTAAAGAATCCGCCTGCCAATACAGGGGTTACTGGTTCGATCCCCGGTCCAGGAAGATCCCATGTGCCACAGATTAAACTAAGCCCATGGGCTACAACTACAGAGCCTGTGCTCTGGAGCCCATGCTCCACACTAAGAAAAGCTGCCACAGTGAGCAGCCCCTGCTTCCAGTAACTGGAGAAAAGCCCACGGACCGGCATTTCCCTTAGCAGGTGTGTCCTGAGGTTATAACAGCTCCTCCCGCCCCGCCTGTATGCAGAAGCCTCAATAGAAACGGAGGTGATCTGAACCCTCCCCAGAATCCACAATAGACCCCTGTTTCCTGAGGGGGAGCATCCTGAAGTTTATGCACCCCCAAGGAGGATTTGGTGTGTCAGAAAGCAGGCTGATGGACCTGGAGGTGCTGAGTGTGTGGTCCAGGCAAGGCAGCTGAAGGACTGGTTGCGTGACCCTGGCAACCAGAGGCCAGAGTGTCACTCTTGTTTCCAGGCAGATGCAGGCAGGACAGGTGTGAATGACCAAAGCCCACTTCACATCTCAGGGGAGTCAGCCACAGACAGATGCCTCTCCCCTGACAGCAAGCTCCAGGCAGGTATGCACCTTTCGGGAGATGGAGATGAAAGAGAACAGGAGCAGATCCTGACCAGACTGGATTCTCAGATGGACAGTGTTGCCAACTACATGCTGGCACTTGCCATCTACCGGCTTCCCAGCTGGCTCAGTGGTAAATAATTCACCTGCCAAGCAGGAGACTTGGGTTCGATCTCTGGGTCAGGAAGATCCCCTGGAAAAGGAAATGGCAACTCACTCCAGTATTCTTGCCTGGGAAATTCCATGGACAGAGGAGCATGTCGGGCTGCAGTCCATGGGGTTGCAAAGAGTCAGACGCGACTTAGCAACTAAATAGCAGCAGGAACAGCAGCATCTACCTCTAGAAGGATTACATTATGAGCCGGTGCAGCTGGTGACCTTGAACACCTCCTGAAAGGAGTTCAGGGTGAAGATCAAGAATGAGGCACTCTGTGCTCCTGCAGAAACTGGCAGAACAGATCCTCGGACAGTTAAATATTTTCGAGAAAAAAGTTTTTTGAGTCCAGTTCTTGCATCTCCTCGTACCTAGAAAAGCATTAAAATCCTTCGTGGTGATGTCTGCTCCTCGTGACTAGCAGTAACCTTCATGAGGTTATCAGCAACCTCTGTTAAAAAAACGGCGGGGGGTGGGGGTGGGGTGGGGGAGGGGCTTCCCCGTGACCCAGGTGGTAAAGAATCCACCTGCAACATGGAGACCTGGGTTCAATCCCTGGGTTGGAAAGATCTGCTGGAGAAGGGCATGGCAACCCACTCCAGTATTCTTGCCTGGAGAATTCCATGGACAGAGGAGCCTGGCAGGCTACAGTCCAAGAAAAACATGTGCTTAATTTCATGTATTCTGCCTTCATTAAAATCGCATATACACTGACCTTCCTGTCTACCTTTTTGGAACAATTTCTCAGAGCTATCTGAAATGGTGCCCCTCAGACTATAGTCCTCATTTTGCCCCAAGTAAAACTTCACTCACAACTTTCACGTCGTGATTTTTTTTTCCAGTTGACAGTTTTAATTCAAAGGGGATCAAGTTGGACTGGAAGCAAAGAGATGGGTGTCTAAGTTCACTTACAGAGAGACCGAGGTACGTTTCCAAGCTCCTGAGTATGTGCCTGTGAAATCTACATCTGCTCTGCGGAGGGGATGGCACCTACACGTGGGAACCACGTCCAAGGGGCTCCGGTTGCATCAGGAAACTTATAGATTGGAATGCTATTAGGACAGTGGGGAAGGGCATCTTTCCCCATATCCCACAGAGAGTCCTTCAGGACCAGCCAGGTATGTGAAGCTCTCAGCTCACAGGAGGCATACAGGAAATGCTTATTCCCTTCTTCTTCTTTTTTCTTAAGTCTTTCTAGAATTTGTTACAACATTGCTTCTGCTTTATGTTTCCATTTTTTGGCTCCCAGGCATGTGGGATTGAACTGAAATCCCCAACATTGGAAGGTGAAGTCTTAACCACTGGATCACCAGGAAAGTTGCTTTGTTCCCTTCTTGATGGTAACCCATATGTGAAGGACATTTGAATTCTTTGGGCCTCCCAGCAGTCTCCTGAGTGGGAGAACCCCAAATGCTTTACCAAACAGAACCCACACATCCTACTATGGAAGCTGAAAACTCTGGGAACTCCCAGCCTCCCTGGTAAGTTGGCTGCAGCCACCCAGCACAAGTACCCGTTCCAGATTTTGAATCGGATATGAGAGACGCAGAACAGAAGGGACTGTGTGGAGTCCCTCCTGAGGATGTGTGGGGGTGGTGGCAGCAGGAGGAACAGCATCCAGGGCCCGGCAAGGAGGGAGGCACGTGCTTTCAGGGAGCCCAGGTCCATGGGGCGATTTTGATCACGGTTAGTACTCTTGCCTGGAAAATCCCATGGGCGGAGGAGCCTGATGGGCTGCAGTCCATGGGGTCGCGAAGAGTCGGACACAACTAAGCGACTTCACTTTCACTTTTCACTTTCATGCATTGGAGAAGGAAATGGCAACCCGCTCCAGTGTTCTTGCCCGGAGAATCCCAGGGACAGGGGAGCCTGGTGGGCTGCCGTCTGTGGGGTTGCACAGAGTTGGACACGACTGAACTGACTTAGCAGCAGCAGCTTGGCTGGGTAGCCTCTAACCTTTATTCTCAGGTCCACCTGAAGATTTTGTGAGCTCCAAAGCCTTTTAATAAATTTCTTTTAGCTTAAATAAGCTGAAGTTGGTTTCTTTTTTCTTTATTTATTTTATTAAAGAATATTTATTTATTAATTTGGATGCATTGGATCTTAGTTGCAGCATGCGGGATCTTCATTGCGACCCGGGGGCTTAGTTGTCTAGTGCCTTGTGGGATCTTAATTCCCCGATCAGGGATCATACCTGCATCCACTGCATTGGAAGGTGGATTCTTAGCCACTAAACCACCAGGGAGGTCCCCGAAGTTGGTTTCTGATACTCGCAAAGAGCTGTGACTGCTACGCCACATGGTTGGAGCCCTAAGCGAGTCACATGATCACAGTGGAGGGCCCACTGTCCTGGATCCACAGGGCCTTCACTGTCATAACTAGGAGGCCCCACACTGCCAGATCCTCCTCCTCATATATACTCAGGAATAAGTCTGCCCAGGTTCTTCAATACCAGCTTCCCACACCTGGTGCCAGAGCCCACCAGGAGAAAGAGGATCTGCAGCAAAGCTGTCCTGCCGTAGGGACCACACCTCGCTGGGCCCAGAGCCTCCTAAAGTCTTTTCTAAGCACAGCTTTTTCAGGATCTTGTCCAATCTCTCTCTTAGAATGCCTGTCTTAGATGCCTTCCTGGCCTCTTTACCTGAGGACCTCTGAAGTGCACACACACACACTCACATACCGCTTCAGCAAATAGTGATGGTGAAAGTCGCTCAATCGTGTCTAGCTCTTTGTGACCCCATAGGCTATACAGTCCATAGAATTCTCCAGGCCAGAATACTGGAGTGGGTAGCCTTTCCCTTCTCCAGGGAATCTTCCCAACCCAGGGATAGAACCCAGGTCTCCCACATTGTAGGCAGATTCTTCACCATCTGAGCCACCAGGGAAGCTTAAAGCCCCATGCTTTTCACCAGCTGCACTCCAAGACCCCCAGTGCAGTGATGTGATGGGAAAGGCCATGTATTCCTAGCAGAGACTAAGCTGTGAGCCTCTGGGAGCTGGCTGCATCCCTCTGGCTCAGACTGAACTTGTTTTCACAAAGGTCTTTGCAGCAGTGAAGTTTTATGACTCAAAGAACTTTCTTGGCAAACCTTGTCTGTAGCAGCCTCTTGAGAAGCAAGGAATGTCAGGATGCCTGGAGCAGGAGAACCCAGCAGGCCCTCCTCTGACCTCAAAGAGAGACCTTGGCGGGAGGTGAGCTTCTGGAGTCTGATCCCTCCAGAAATATTTGCTGCTCGGGGAACATTTCCATGGGACTGGGGATCTCTCCAGACAGTCAGAGAGGAAGTTGGGGGTCAGATCCTGCCTTTCAAGCCCCCATCTCTCCGTGTGTAGTAGACCACTGTCCCGCAGCCTCCCCATGCAGGGCTTCCCGCCACCCCCCAGGCCTCCAGTTCCCACCAACCAATGCCTTTTCCCAGCTGGCCAGCTGTCAAGCCCGTGAGCTGGTGGATCTGCGGGTCGCCATGTGACCCGGGCCAGATGGTGCCCATCAACATCAGCTGCCACGGTGCTATAACGGCACTAGCCTCACACATGTCTGCCTGCCGATCGCACAGCACCCAGCACCTGTCTGCATCCTGCCGTCCAGGGCTCCACTCCCCCATACCAATGCCATCAGTGCAGCACCCACCTGCATCCCCAGACTTCCCCCGGAGGGAGGTCCCTTTGCATTCTTGCTCAGAAGATGAAGGCCCACAGAATATTCCCAGCTCCCAGCAGGCTGTGGGGGCTTAATAAAGAATAATCATCCTCATTGTTGATGACACCTCAGAACAGTTTCTAAAATTTCAGTGGGGGGTGGACAGGATTCAATATGGTAGCGGATTCAATGTGAAAGTCCTTCAGTCGTGTCCAATTCTTGATGACCCCTTCATCCTTGGAATTCTTCAGGCCAGAATACTGGAGTGGGTAGCCTTTCCCTTCTCCAGGGGCTCTTCCCAACCTAGGGATCACCTGCTGAAAGGAGAGACTGTCCTGGTTACAGGTGAGCAGAGGCCTGGGGAAATTGGCCTGGGAGAATTGGCCTCAGAGACAGCGCCCCCTTGAGGGGCCTCCGGGTAAGGCTGTCCTGGTGGATCACCTACCCAAACTCTCCCAGACAAGTGAAGGCCTGCTGGCAGAGAAGAGAGCAGAGGAGGGGGCCGTCCAGAGCCAAGCAGGAGGGGACAAAGCTCAGACCCTGTGACAATTTCAAATCCCCGCTTCTATCTGGGACTTGGGTTTTCTCTGCTCCAGCATCAATGTAGCTATTCATCACATGCTAAACTCTTTACACACATCATCTCACTTAGCCCACACACAGGGTGAGCTCTGTTATATTAGCTGTAGCTCATATGATCAGCTGGAGGCAGGAGGCAGCCTCAGAGTTCAGGGAGCTGGAATTTGGACCCAGGGAGTCTGACTCCACAGCTCAGGCCTGGACAGCTACCCTCTGTGGACAGCCCTGGCCCAGAGGAGTACAGGGTGCTGGGCTGACGCTAGCTGGGGGCAGGCGAGAAACTCGACTGATGGGCAGAGGCCAGTCCCTCCCATGCGGTCTCAGTAACACAAATAGCCACAGGGCGAGAACATGTCCACCCCTCCTGCCCTGACAAGGCATAGAGGACTGCTTGGCACTGATCCTGCTATGATCCTGGAACCTGCCAGGGGTCAAGGTTGGAATGTGGGGCCCTCAGGCCACTGCAAGGGAACGTGGTTGGGGCTGGTCAAAGGCCGAGCCAGAGAAGAGAGCAATGGGGCACACGCAGAGGGAGAAGGGGTGACCTGGGGGGCAAAGCACAGTGGTCCCAGGGGCTACAGACATGGCCTCTGGGCAAGGAGGCAGGGCCCACGTAATGTCAGTCACTGGGCCGTAGAGATGCAGGGAGCCTGCGCTACTGACCTCCTGGTGTCGGGCAGGTGACACTCAGAACCCACATCTGGTGCCCTCAACGGCAGGCAGAATTTATTCATTCATTCATTCCATTATTTAATATTTACTGAGTATCTGCAAGGGTGCACACACTGCCCCTGGCTTTCCGTGTGAACAAGACAGACACGGTCTGTGCCCTTTTGGAGCCTCATAATGGAGGAGAGTGGCAGAGAAGGGCCCTGCAGCAAGGCCATTAAGGCCCCTTCCCCCGCCTTCCCCACAGGGATGCCCACCTCTCAGCCTCCCTTGCTCCCGCCTCCAACCGAACATTCGGCTGACCCCTCCCTGGAGTCCTTGCCCACAGTCTTCCCTGGTTCAAGGCCCACAACTGACCACTCTGCCCATTACTTCAAAGTTCGTTCCCTTTGAGCCTCGGGGAGGAGGGCAAAGGTCAGGAAGCCAGGCGTGAGTTGGAGTCAACTCACTCTTCCACCAGGCGCCTTCTACTCTGGGTTCCCACTCTGCCCCTCTCCAGCAGACCCCCACCCACAATCCTTAGGACGGGGGGACCTGGGCCAGGTGCTCTGCCTCTCTGTGTCTGCTTCCTCATGGAAAGATGAGGAAACCTGTGTCCTGCACCAGGCAGGGGCTCTAGAGTCATCTAGGTTTGACCTTGGCCCCCTGTTGGACTCCTGTCCTGCCACCCCACCCTCTGGGTCACCCTATCCTCACACAACCCCTTGGGCTGGAGCCCAAGACCCAGACAGGGAGGCCAGGATGGGCTTCCTGAGAGCTGGGGGTAGAAGGCAGGGGTAAGGGGAGCCCAGGGGTGGAGTCCACAGCCCGGGCTCAGGAAGCATTGCGGCGGGCGTGGCCCCAGGCTTGGAAACTGAGTTTAGGACCGTGAACCGGGAGGTGATGGAGAGGCAGCGTTGTCCAGCTCTGGTGTCCTGACACCTTATCCCCTGTTGAGCTTAGAGGCAAGGCAAGGAAACACGAGCTGTAACAGGACACCTCTGAGGAAGGACAGGGAGAGGTGAAACCGGGTGGAGTGCGTGTGTGTGTGTGTGTGTGTGTGTGTGTGTGTGTGTGTGTGTTTCCATCTGCCTGGCCACTCACCGGATGCTGGGGACCACAGACCAGCAGGCCCCGCCCACTGTGTGTGGGGCTGTCGCTGGGTCCTGAGTTCTGCGCGTTTGTAGTCAAGATACTCTGTGTCCCGCACTCCCCTCCTCCTCCTCCCATGCTGGAGCCAGCTGGAGCCACCCACTTCCCACATGGAACCCCACTCAGGCCGTGGACAGCCCCCAGGCCTGCTGCTCAAGACTCCTGAGCACAGACAGGCCTTGGGGCCGGCAGAGCTGTTCCACAGACTCCCAAGCAGGGGCAGGGGTGGAGATGAAGGGTGGGGGCCCAGCTCTTGGACCACTGTCTGCCCCTCTGCCTGCCGGGCTGAGCCATGAGGTGCGGGGGACATCCAGGACATCCCCAGAGGGGCGGCTGCTGCCTTTCTGCCCTGTCCGACTTCGAGCATCTTGAAGTCGTCCCCTCCTCTCCGGGTCCAGGCTCCTTATTTATAAAATAAGGGCCTGGTGCGAGCAGGGCCACAGCGTATGGTGAGACGGCTGGGCACTTCGCAAAAGCACTGGTGGAGGTGATGGAAGGCGCTGAGAGGCAGCCCAGTTTCTGCCTTGCAGGTTGAGAGGTCTCAGGCTGCCGCACCTCAAGGAAGGGAGGCTTTTCTTCCTCCCAGAAGACTTTTGCTCTTCAAGTCTTGTGTTAAAGTGGGGCGTCCGCCTAGAGGGAGGCTTGTTCTCATTCTCACGAAGGTACTGAGGCACCAGCCTTGAGACCAGCCCCCACCCCTCCCCCAGGGTCCAGTGCCCAGGGAGACATCCATTGTGGACCCTCCTTCGTCTGTCTCTGGAGAAAGAGCCCTGTGATTTTTCCTGCCTGGCTTTCCTCCCCTATTATTTATTTTGGCCATGCTGTGCAACTTATGGGACGTGGGATCTTAGTTCCCCAACCAGGAATCGAAACCTGTTTCCCCTGCAGGGGAATTGCCGAGTCTTTCACCACTGGACCGCCAGGGAAGTCCCCTCCCCTCTCCTGTAGACTCTCCGATCTCAGACGTGGGCCCCAGCAGGGCCCCAGCAGACCTGCTCTGATCCCCTTCCCCATGCTATAGACCCACCTCCCGCTCTGGCCTGCCTGCCCCCCACCCCAGGGACTTCTTCCCGCCCACACTGGACAGAGCACTCAGCACAGGCCCGAGGTGACCCATTCCCAGGAGAGGACACTGAGTCTGAGGAGCGAAGTGCCTTGCCCGGATCATGACGGTGAGTCCAACCAGGCCTCCTTGACTCCACATCTGACTCCAGTCAGGCACCCCCTCCCCAGCCTCACCGTTCCTTTCCCAGCCCCCTCTGACACTGCAGACACATTGTTCGGCCTCACTGCTTTTATTTCATTAGGAAAGTAGCCGGGGAGCCCCCGGGGGGATGTGGGAATAGGGACAGTAGCCGGCTCCTGTCCCCTGGGGTCAGCAAACCTGTGTGAACAGAGATGAGGCCTGAAGGGCTTCGGGTGGCCCGTGTACTACCCTCCTCTCTCTTAGGTGCCCCCGACCTCCCACCTCCTATTCTGGGGCTGGGGTCCCTGGGCAGGGCTGGCCACACCCAGGACTTAGGCCGGGGGGCGGCCCCACAAGGACCACTCCGGGATGGAGTGGGGGTCCCCAGCCCCTTACCCAGGCCTCAGGCTCAGCTGGGAGCCGTGAAGCGGCTCCTGTGGCTGTTGGGAGGCACGGTTCGGTAGAAGGGGTCCTCAGAGATCAGGGTTCTGCAGGGAAGAAAGGCGTGCAGGTGAGGGAGGGGAGCGGGGCAGGGAGCCCAGGCCTTCTCCCCCTCTGCCTGTCCCTCTCCGTGGAGCCGGGGCTCAGCTCGGACGGCCAAACCACAGCCAGTCTTTGCCTGCCAACTCCGGGCCATTGTTGGTGTAAATGTGATTTCTGAGGAATTGAATTGAGCAAAAAGGAGTCAGAGTGAGGAGGCAGAACCACAGTCATTCAGCTCTGTCCCCCCGACACCACACGCCACCCCACCCCAATCAGCCAGGCAGGGAGCATGTCGGAGCCAGCTGAGTGCCCGGGAACAAGCTGCGGGCAGGGGAGCAGCTGTGCAGAGGAGGGGTCGCTGGGGTGAGGAGGGCAGGAGAGGCAATGGATAAACCAGCGGGGAAAAAGGGGCCTCTCAGACGGACAGACAGACACAGGAGGCAGGCAAGGCCGGGGACAGGCTGCTGGACACAGCAAAGGACGCGGCAGGGTTGCGCTACCTGCCCACGTGAGGGTGCAGGCGCCTCAGGCTCTCCGAGGGGCTGGGGGTAGCCTCCAGGCGGGTGACCGGCTGGTTGAGGGCATAGCCTCCCGGCTTCTGGGGCTGCAGGCCACCTCGAGTCCAGCCCTCGCGGTCCAAGCCCTTGGGGATGTTCTCGAAGTATCTACGACATGGAAAGAAGGGCAGGTTGCCGCACATTGGCCTCCGTCCACATGGGCCGCCTCTGCGCTCTGCTCCAGCAGGAATCTCAGCTCCAGAGGAGCTCGCCCTGCCGTGGGTCCTCCTGCCTCGTTGCCTTTGCCCACGGCATCCCCTCCGCCAGGCCCTCCTGAAGGCCCTGGCCCCACACTCCCCTCTTAGCCCGGAAGCCTGCCCTGGCTCTGCCCTGAGCTGCGTGCCCCTCCTCTGTGCCGCCCCGGATACTGAGACACACTCAGGAGAGGAAAGGACTTTTGAGAGATGCCTCCCTGAGACTTCCCTGGGGGTCCAGTGACTAAGATTCCATGCTCCCAATGTAGGGGATCTGGGTTTGATCCTGCATGCTGCAACGAGTAAGACCCAGCACAGTCAAGTAAATACATACATATATATACATATGTATATATAAAGGAGATGCCTCCCTGGCCTGTGAATATCTCAGAGGTGGGAGAGGATGGGGGCTGGGAACTCCACGTCATCCATTCCCCTCTCAGCACTGGACATTTCTTCCATTTTGCCGGTTTTCACTGAGCTAGCTTGGGCTGGGTTCTGAAGGTGCCAAGATGAGTAATATGTGGGCCCAGCCCTTGAGTTTATAAAGAAGGGGTACAGAACAAAAAATCGTCAGTAATCACAGCCCCTGGGGTTCTGGGTGCAGGAGGAAGAAGCAGCGTGCCTGATGCTGGCGGGAGCTCAGGAAGTCAGACAGGTGGGTGGAGAAGGAGGAGGTGGGGGTGCTGAGGGGTCTGTAGGAGCTTGGGGAGGGGGCAGGGATACAGCTGTCCCCCAGTGTCCTGATGAGGGGGCTCTGCCCCTCCTCCTTGCCCTTCGTGGGAACGGCAGCAGCCACACACATCATGATCTGCTATCAGGCTCAGGCACCGCTTCTGCCCTCTGAGCCTCAGGGTTTCCATCCGAAAGAGGGAGTGTTTGGCTCCAAGGATCCAGGGTGGGTGGGGAGAGCTCCCTGGGAGATGAAGGAGCTGGGGGAGGGCAGTGTAGACGCAGATGACACATGCTGACACGCAGATGACACATGCTGACACGCAGATGACAGATGCCGTGAGGGCAGGATTTTCCTAAGAATTAATCTCCTTCCTCCCACTTGTGTGATGCCCTCCCCACCCGGTGCTGGCCTGGGCAGCCCCAACCATGGCTCTAAGGCCGCTTCCTCCTGGAATCTCTCCTTGATGCCGAGGACTTTCATATCTTGCCCAGGGCTCACACAACACAGAGCTTACCTTCTGAGGGTATGTGGAGCTCCCCTGCCATGGACTGGATGTGTTGTCTTAGCAGATCCTCTGTTGCTCCACGTGGACCCCATAGTACCCCTTATCCCTTCCCTGCCGACCCATGGCCTGCACAGCATCTTTGGGAAGGCTGCCCTTGGGTTGTTGAAGCCCACTTTGCCTGGGCAAGGAGGTACCTGGGATTTAACATCACCCCTGGGGACAGCTGTTAACCAAGGACTGGCGGAGGTGGGGTATGAATACCCCAGCTTTCTTGCTTCTTGATCGGGATCATTCTGAATTGTATGTTTTGCACTGGTTTCTAGAGTTTTCCCATGGGATATCTGGTTTAATAACACACTACTGTTGGTCGCCAGCCCTTCCCCATCCTGCTTACTCCCTCCCTGACATCCTCAGTAAAGGGCTCACACCCAACTCCTCGGCTCGGGATCTGCTTCTGGGGGAACCACATTCATCAAGTGTTGGGTCCTCACTAATTGTTGTAAACTCGTTACTTGTCCAGCCTCAGTCTCCCTGTCTGTAAAGTGGGTACCAGCTTCGCAAACCCGGATATAAGTAGGGAAGGGGGCTCACCCTTGATTGTAGGTGGTCAGATAGCGATTATCCATGTCAGGGTCATAGGGGCTCCGGACGTAGCTGGGGTTGTTAAGGCTGAACCCTGAGGGCTCCTGCACCAGAAAGGTAGAGAGAGGACTTGTCAGGTCGGGAGGGGAGTGGGGATTTGGGGCTGGGGGCTGGTGCCGCAGACCTCACCTTGTTGCCCACGGTCTCCCGGCCAAGCAGGGCAACATTTGTCTGTTGCATCCTCTGGGGAGACTGGAATTGCCAGCGGTTCATGCTGCTGGGTTCTGGGCAGGGAGGGGGCACCTGAAAGGGACAGAGCCACAGGAAGGGTGGCTGGGTGGCCAAGGCAAGGCAGCAGGATGGACGGAGGGCAGGCAGAGAGCCCCAGCAGCCCCAGCCCCAGGACAGCGTCCCTCCTCCTTCAACACCCAAGTCACTGCTTCAAACACGCTCCTCACTTTCCAGCCCCTAGGCCTTTGCCTCTCCACCCAGGGCTCCTTCCTCTGCATCTCCAAAGGTCCTGATTCTTCGCATCCTGCCTGGATCAAATGCCACCAGGCCAAAGAAACCTCCCTGTCCCCTCCCTTCTGAGTGCTCCCCGCTTTGAGGGAGCCCCTTGAGGCCACTCACTCTGGGATTCAGGGTCCTCTCATTCACTCGGCTGAAGCCCGTCTCCCGCTCGGAGCCTCTGGCCAGCACCGGCAGGAACTCATCCCCCTAAGGCAGCAAGGCAGCCCCTGGCACAGCTTCCGGCACAGCCCCCACCGCCCCACCAGAGGACCCCAGGCTGCAGCACAGACATCCCCCCACCCCGGCTCCAACCCTGGCTCAGCTTACATGAGGGTGGGAAATGGGGAGAAAGTCTGACTTGGTGACACTCCGGCCAGGGAGGAGGACCTGGAAAGAGGCCACAGAGGAGCATCAGGCCCCAGAGGCAGCAGCTTGTCTATCTTGAGTACAGAGGACAGCTCAGCACCAGCGGGTATCACTGGACTTTCAGAGGAAACGGGAGAGTTTGGAAGAAGGGAAGAAGGAGCATGGTGCTGCATGGGAACCAGCAGGCCATGGTTCTTGTCTAAACTCCAAGTGACCTTGGCTACACTGCTTTTCTTCTTTGAACCTCAGTCTTCTCATCCGTCAACTGGGGGAGTTGACCAAGGTGGTGATTTTTGCCCAAGTTTTTTCATCTTGTGTTTAGACAAAGGCCTCTGCAGCAGATACATATTTAAAGCTAGAATTCCCCCAGACTGGAGGGCTTCAATCACCTTGAGAGTCTAGTGGGTCCCAGCCTGACTTACTGGGTCCCCAGGAAGGGCCTGGGAGGGCGGCTGGAAGACGATGGGGTTCTTGTTGGACTCTTCGGTGAAGCCAGTCTCCTCCTTGGCACCAATTGAATTCTTCTGCAAGAGATCTGCAAAAGACAGCCCTCTTGCTGGCCTGGGACCAGCTGGCCCCACCCATATGGCTGACAGTGGCTCAGGGTCCCAGTAGGTGGGGAGAGAGCCAGCTCCAAGGATCTGGAGGCCTGAGCCACCAGGATCGTGGATACTGGTGGGAGCTCCAGAGTGCAGGGCAGAGAGCAGATGAGGAGAGAGCACAAGGAAGGGCAAGCTTCAAGCAGCCATCCTAGGCAAGTGAGTTGTCCTTTGGAGATTGGCAGGCCTAAAGCACAGAGGTCAGGCCAGGGAGGATGGTTTCCCCAAGCTGTCTGTATGTCCTTCTTGTCTTCTGCTGATGCCTTCTTAGTGTTGTGCCAGCTCTGGGGTCCCCAGGGATTCCCTCCCCAAGGGTCGGGGGTAGGAATGTGTGGTGGGATGGTAGCTAGAGCTCCGACTCACGTCTGCCTACCTGGCTGATGTGATGGCTCCTTGAGATACTTGGAATTATACTCAGAAGTCATAAAGCGGGGGGGCTGGAACACAGAGAACGGAGCATTGGGGCACACAAGCTGGGCCAGGGCCTGCAGGCGGTGGGGGTGGTGCCGGCTCTTCAGTTCTCTGGGCTCTGAGTAGACCTGCGTGGTTCTCTGAGACAGAAGGGCCGGCAACACTTTCCCCCCACTCCCTGCCCCTACACAAATCTCTCTTTCACCCAGCGTCACAGCACCCGAAATTCCACCATGAGAGCACAGCTCCTCTGTGACGACTGAAACTAAGTCACATCCGGGCTTCTCTGGTGGTCCAGTGGTTAAGAATCCGCTTTGCAATGCAGGGGGACACCGGTTCAGTCCCTGGTCCGGGAGGATCCCATAAGCCACAGAGCAACTGAGCCCGAGTGCCACGGCTACTGAGCCCACGCGCTGCAGCTCCGGAAGCCTGCGTGCCTAGAGCCTGTGCTCCACAATGAGAGAAGCCACCAGAGTGAGAAGCCCGTGCACCGCCAGGAGGAGTAGCCCCCACTCACTGTGTGCAGCAAAGAAGACCCACCAGAGCTCCAGAAAAGATCTACTAAGTCACATCCCACACTGGACTCCAGGCCTGCAGCCCCTGAGACCCAGAGCAGGAGGGACCCAAAGAGAGAAGAGAGGCTGAAGGGAGGACGTGGGTGCTCCAGAGCACTGGGCCCCTGGCGGGGGTCAGGAGAGACGGGAGCTCGGGGATTAAATCCCAAGATGCACATAAGGGTGCTCATGGGGACCACTTTGATGCTGTTTTGGAAACACCCAATATCAAATCCTTAGCTCACCCCTGTGTTTGTGTGGGCCCTGAGCCCACACTGAGCCGGCTACATGGGTGAGCCATCTCAGAGCCTGTCCCGGGGAGAAAGGAGGAGGTGGGTTCTGGCCCCTCTGCCCGCACAGGGCCCTCATCGGAGCCAGGCACTCACATGTCGGGCGTTCTCCCACTCCAGCGAGCCCTTGTTCTGCTGCTGGTGGAGCAGGGGCACATCCTTGGGCTCCAGCCCCGTGATGGCCTGGGGCCCACAGTCCTGCGTGTCAAAATGGACCTTCCTGACCTGGGAGGAGGGAGCAGTCAATTTCCATCCCGTTGAGGGGATGGCAGTCACTTCCCGACTCTGATTCTGCCCCTGACCCCTGCAGAGGATCTGCACAGCAGCCCGAGGGTCCTTCTACAGTGAAACTGGGCCAGGACTCTCCTCTGCTCAGAGCCCTGCAGTATCCCCATCACACCCCAGGTAGGATCCCACATCCTGACAGCGGCCCACAAGGACACAGCTCCTCATTCTGCTCCAGTCTCCTTCCTTCCTGCCATCCCTCCCTCTGTCAGATGCTCCCGCCTCAGGGCCTTTGCACTTGCTGTCTGGTCTGCCTGCTCTTCCCTCACTTAGCTGCATCCAGAGGAACACTGACTTCCCTCAAATTTTTGTCTAGTGTCACCACAGCAAGCTCTTTTCTGACCCTCCTGACTTGCAGGGGAAACTTTCACTTCTTCTTCACTCCTTGCCCCTTCCTTGTTACACTTTTTCCTCCAGCATATATTACCTTCAAAAATAGAAGAGGTGGGACTTCCCTCATGGTCCAGCGGTTACAACTCCATGCTCCCAATGCAGGGGGCATGGGTTCAATCCCTGGTTGGGGAACTAAGATCCCACATGCCACATAGCATGGCCAAAAAATTAATAAATAAAAATAAGAAGAGAGGTGTTTAGAACAGATTGACTGCATGAATGAATGACAGCATCCATTCTGGTGGTGGTGATGATAATAAGGAAGTGTCAGTTGTTAAGTCATGTCGCGATGCCAGGGACTATATAGCCCACCAGGCTCCTCCGTTCATGGGATTCTCCAGGCAAGAATGCTGGAGTGAGTTGCCATTCCCTTCTCCAAGGGCTCTTCCTGACCCAAGGATTGAACCCAGGTCCTCTGCATTAGCAAACAGATTCTTTACAGTCTGAGACCCCAGGGAAGGTTTCATAATAAGGAAGACAGTCATACAATTACAGAAGTGAAGATGGGGATGCCCGTGCAAAAGTGACCGTGGCAGCAGGGCTGGGGATGGTGGTGAGGGTGGACATGTGGATGGGACGGGGGATCGTGGAACGGTGTTGGGGTTGAGTGGGGAGGGAATAGGACTGGGCGGGTGGTGACGATGGTGATGGCAGAGGAGATGGAAATGGAGGGGGGCGTGATGGGGTGTGGGGTGCGGTCAAAAGTGATGCAGGTGAGTGGACCCCAGCCCGCAGCGGCTCCTCCATGCCCAGTCATCTCAGCCTTGACCATCCCTTGGCAGTGCAGCCCCACCCTCTGGAGGTATCCCCAGCCAGTCCCCCCTCCAGCCCTTCCTCCACCTCAGACGAGGGCTCCCCGTCTCTCTCCTGGCCCTGGCCCAGCACTGACCTCCTTGATGGGGGTGACCGCACTGGCTTTCTCCCGAGAGTAGCCAGAGCTGGTCTGGTGCAAGTTCCAGGGCAGCGGGCATGTGCCATCGGGCACCTCCAGGGGGCGGTAACTCTGACTGGTCACAGTCTGGAAATTGTTGCAGACTTGTTCCCTGAGGGTGGGGCAGGAGCTATTAACACCAGCGCCACCTGTCTTTGTCCCCTGTGGGGCGTCCACCTCCCTCCAACCTCCCACAGCTGCCTCAGGAGTCTTCTTGCCTTTGGGTCCCAGGCTGAAGACCAGTCCCTGAGTCCCCCAGGACCTCAGACCCCAGGCGCAGAGGCTGGAGTTGGTCTGATGAGGTCCGATGGCCCTGAGGGCTAAGGCCTGGGAAGGCAGGGGGTGAGGAGGGGTTGGACAGACTGTACCCCATGGCCGGGTTATCCAGGGCATCGAGATGCGGTTGATAGGAGACCACAGGCCGGTAATTTGATTTGTAGCCTGTGCCTTTGTGACTGCCCATGCGGGGCTTGAAATCCTCCCGACCTGCCAGACGGGAAGCAGGAAGACAGGACTGAGGGTCAGCAGGGTGGGAAAACAGTGACTGGGGCTCCCAGGCAGGACCAGCATACTTCACGCCCACCCCCCAAGGTCTAAAAGGCCTTCCCTCCCCATCCTGTCCCATGTCCCGGGGGTGGCTCCTACACAAAGGTGCCCTCACCGTAGGCTGTGCAGTAGCTGGTGGCGTAGAATTTCAGAGGGTCTGTGCAGCCCCCGGAACTCATCTTCACATAAGGGGAGACAACCCCCAGGGGGAGTTTTCCCATCATGGCGCTGTGGGGCAGGGCCCCCGGGGGGCCTAGGGAGGAAGCACACGGAGCCCTGTAGGTCTGGCAGCCCAGCCCGCCCCAGGCCCAGGTTGCGGGGACCAGAGAGGAGGTGATGGAAGCCTTCACAGTGGCCTTCCTCCCAGGTCTGTGCCTTTCCACCAACACCCCGAACTGAAGAAAGGACTAGTGATCGTCAACACGTAGCACCCTGTGTCTTATCTTGCTTTCCCCACACCTTGTCATCAACCCCTCCCCCATTTTACAGCTGAAACTGAGGTGCTGAGTGAGAAAGGCTTAGCTCACAATAGGTGACAGAGCCAGGACTCCCCAGTCCCATGTGAACCCCCACACGGCCTCTCCTGGGGACTGAATGGCCAGACTACTGCCCTCCCTGGGAATTCTTGGCCACCCCAGCTCAGAAGCTCACTCTCAGCCCCAGGCTCCATGTCTCGCCCCTGGACTCCCCCATCCTTGCCCACCTCCCACTGGAAGTTGGCTTGGCTCTCTCAGGCTCTCTTGGGGCCCAGCCACAGTTGGCCCCACCCTCACCTGCCCTCTGCAGGGGCTCTGAGGTCGGCAAGAGGCTGCAGGAGGCAGGAGCTGCTCCAGAGAAGCCTGAGCCCTCAGGGAGGTGGCCAGGCCAGGAGAAACAGTGCGTTGCCTAGCAACAGGTGCCTAGCAACAGCGTCCCCTGGCCTCTCAAACCCTTCTAAAGCCAGGGCCCACTGAGGGGCTGACCTGGCTAAGAGAGGAGGCCAGGAGCTGCTCAGGCAAGGTCCTTCTTCTGAGGCTCCAGCCCCTATCATGGTGTCCCTCGCTTGAGCTGGGCAGAATTGCCGTCCGAGTGACACAACATAAAAGATAATCCCGAACAATCACTCGCATTTATTGAGTACCCACTTCTCACCAGACACTTTACATCTTTTATCTCCAGTCTTCTGAGTAGCTCTTCCAGGTAGCTATTATTATCCTTCTTTTCACACAGGGAAAATGAGGCTTAGGCAAGAAAAGTGACTTGACTGGCCAGAGATCTCACAATCAGAAAATAGCAGAGCTGAGTTTCAAACGTGGGTGAGTCCAGATCCCACTCTTAAGCCTCTGGGTAAATTAATGTTTACTATGTTCTGCTAGAGCCAAATCTGTCCCAAGCTCTTTTACACACATTACCTCGTATAATCCCCCAAACCACCCTCAAACTGGGTACTATTATTACAGAGCCAATAAACCACAGTAGTGAAGAGTGTGGTTCAAACCTGGCCTGTCGCCCTCGATGAGTTATTTATCCTCTTAACACCCCCATTTCCTCATCTTCACCGAGGGTGTCACTGGACCCGCTTCTAGGGCTGTTGGGAGATTTGATGAGAGTGTGGATTCAGTACCTAGCAGGTAGTTGAGACTCAGTTTTTAAAAGCTCTTCTAAGTTTTATTTTGCGATGGGAAAGGTGAGGCCCGGGCCTCATCTGAATTAAAAGGGCATAAGCCAAGGAGTTTCCTAGTGGTGCAGTGGATAAGAATCTGCCTGCCAATGCAGGGGACACAGGTTCGATCCCTGGTCCAGGAACATCCCACATAGCATGGAGCAACACTGCAACTACAGAAGCTTAAGTGAGAAGCCACCGCAATGAGAAGCCTGTGCCCTGCAACCAAGAGTAGGTCCCGCTGGTTCCAACTAGAGAAAGCCTGCACGCAGCAATGAAGACCCAGTACTGCCATAAATAAATAATAAAAAATAATTCCAAAAAAAATGTTAAAGTCCACGCTCCTTCTGTGAGGGCCCATTCTGACGTAAGGCTTGTGAATGTTTAACAGCTGGATCTCTGGGAAGGGGGACTAAGCAGTTGAGGTTGGGGAGAAGTGTCCTGATTTGCAGCATTTATCAGTTTCTGTGGAGAAGGAAACGGCAACCTACTCTGGTATTCTTGCCTGGAAAAATCCCACGGACAGAGGAGCCTTGCAGGCTACAGTCCACGGGGTTGCAGAGAGTCGGACACGACTGAGCAGCTAACACTTTCATGATCTAAACACTCTCATCACAGGTCGCTCTCAAATTACGAATGCAATGTTTCTGAGAGGAGGACTGGGTAGACAGAGTCAGCAGCCCACCACTATACACTGTATGGTATTTCCAGCATCCAGATGCAGTAGACGGAAGTAACCACAAGAACGTGAACGACAGGAAAATGTAGGCATGCAATGAGAAGGTGATGACTTTGAAGTATTTATCTGCTTCATTTTTAATATAATTTAGTAGATTATAAGTTTATATCATTGAATTTTTAACAATGGCTGCATTCAACAATCAGCTGGCACATTTCCTGGAAGTTTCCCCTTCGGCTCTCAGGAGCTGTATGAGCTGGTTCCAGGGCACTCCTGCTCTTAGAGGAGAGTGGGATGTGAATGAAGTGAGGCCGTGGGAAGGGCGGCTGCCCTTGCCCAGGAGATGCCCTTGCTGCATTCACCCAGAGTGACTGACCTGTCGAGGAAGGGACTGTGTCTCTACCTGACCCCCACAGAGAGGCCCTGGACCCAGAGGTGACCAGGACCCAGCAGAGGTGTAACAAGCACCTGCCCTCCAGGAGAACAAGTCTGTTTGGGGATCAGATGTTGCAGGGACGGGGACTTTCCTGATGGGCCAGCAGGGAGCATGGGCATGGGACAGACAAAAAAGAAGAAAAAGGAAGAGCTGCAGAGACAGAAGGGAATGTCCACAGCCCGGCCCTCCAGCCAGGAGCTCCCTGTCTAATGACAGAGGCTCCTCGGAGCGCCGCATGAGAAACAAGACAGGGAAGGACAGGTGGGGACTCCCTTAGGACAGAGAGGGGGCAGGCTCTCCTCCAAGGGTTCTCAGGGAAAGGGTTACAAGCAAGGGTTCAGACTCTGAAGCCAGATGGCAGGGCCCTGGCTCTGACACTTAATAACCAGAAGACTTGGTGCGAAGGCTTGCCTGGGGGCTCAGTGGTAAAGAATCCACCTGCAATGCAGGAGACTCAGGTTCAGTCCCTGGGTGGGGAAGACCCCCTGGAGAAGGGAATGGCAACCCACTCCAGTACTCTTGCCTAGGAAATCCCATGGGCAGAGGAGCCTGGCAGACTACAGTCCATGGAATTGCAAAGTCTGACATGACTTAGCAACCAATCCACCGCCACGTTACTCGTGCCTCGGTTTCCCCTTCTGGAAAGTGGGGGTGATTAGGGTACCTCCCTGTAGGGCTGTAACTGGTACTGAGGTGGTAGGTGCCATCTACAAGTTGGGGAAAGGTCTCGGCAAAAGACTGGTTCTAGGGTCAAGAACACAAATTCCCCATGGCACTGCCCTCTGGGAGCCCAAGTCTACAGCAGTCTCAGTCATGCCGGCATGATGTAGCCAACAAAAATTCACATCAGGACCCTGAGAGGACTGAGCTCAAAACCCACGTCAGGGACCTGGTGGTCCAGTGGCTAATAATCTGCGCTCCCAGCGTAGGGGGGCCGAGTTCCAGCCCTGGTCAGGGAACTAGATTCCGCATGCCGCGACTAAAGATCCCGCGCTGCAACTAAGACCTGGCACAGCTAAATAAATAAATATATTTTAAAAGTGCTTCTGCCACTCGTTAGCTGTGCGACCCCAGTTTTCACCTCTCGGAGCCTTTCTGCACCTGTATGGAAGGAACTCGGCATCGATGTTGCAGGGTTGCTGGTGAATCTGAAATACCCTTTGCACAGTGTCTAGTAAGCAAAAGGCCTGCACTAGGCAGAGACAAGGGAGGGCACACCACGTGGAAATCCTGGCCAGGCAAAGGCAGGACCGCCTGGTCCCAGTGTCGGGAGCACAGGGTGCAAGGGAGGGGCTCAGCTGGGGGAGGCAGCCTGGAGGAAGCCTGGGACTAGGTTTTCCTTTTCTCAGTGGATGCGAGGCAAATGGGATAGTGAAAGGTTATTGTCCCATAGCGCTGTGTGTGCCGCTCTTGAACAGCTGGGGATACCAGCGTCAAGCCCACGAAAACCTTGGGGGGTGGAATTCTGGGAGGCGGCGGTCTGTGTTTTTTGCTGTGTGGCGACACCCAGCGGTCATCACGCAGAACTGCAGGTGATCGAACGGTGCAGCCCTCAAAGTGCTGAGAGGGGCGGTTCCTGGAGAGGCGCGAGCAGAGAAGCTGCTCGATCGCCCAGCCACAGGCCACCCCTAGGTTCTCCAGAACCGAGGGGCCGGCCTTGGCAAGGTGTGCTCGGGAGTAGGGGCTGGGAGGGGTGGGCGCGGCAAGGGCCAGGAACCCACAAGGTGCAGGAGTCTAGGGGCTGCTCCCGGCGCTGATCCAATTGCTGTTTGACTTTTGAACCTCTCACCTCTGGACCTCGGTTTTTCTACCTCCCCAGTTCTCCTCTCCCCGCAGCCCCTGGCAACCTCCTTGCGACTTTTTTGTCTCTGTGAATTTGACTGCTCCTTGTTGTTCAGCTGCTAAGTCGTGTCCAACTCTTTGCCACCCCATGAATCATACAATCTTTGTTCTTTTGTGTCTGGTTTCTTTCACTTAGCATGATGTCTTTAAGGTTCATCCCTATTGTAGCAGGTATCAGAATTGCCTTCTTTCTTAAAGCCGAATAATACTCCATTATATGCATATATCGCATGCTGTTTATCCACTCATCTGTAGATGGACATTTGGGCTGTGTCCCTCTTTTGGTTATCATGAATAATACTACTATAACATGAGTGTACATGTGGTTTGTCGAGACCTTGCTTTCAGTTTTGAGGGATGCAACCCAGAATTGAAATTGCTAGAACTTCTAAAACCCATGCTCATAACTTCTAAAGTCCATGTGCTGGAGACTGCGGTAGGCACAAAGGTGATGTTTCCTGACTTCAGGTGGGCCCCGAGGTAAGGGCGTTACTGAGGGAAGAGAATGAATTAGGTGCTCCCCCCAGAAAAGGCCTGGGCTGAGTTCCTTTGGGTGAAAAAGGAAGAGGCTGGGATGCCATTGTCTTGGGTGAGCCGAGATCACATCTCTCCTCCTTTCTGAGCCTGTTCTAGAACTTGGGTTTGCGGTCTGCCTCTGGCACAAATGGTGCTGTGTGACTTTCCTTAATTTTCCCTCTGATCTGGCTGTCCATGAAAAAGGGCGCTGGGCCAGAACAGGAGGTTTGGCATGTTTGTTTTTAGTTTGAGATGTGTTGTTTGTTTGGCCTCAAGGCCTTGGAACTCTTTCTTCAAATATATTAAAATGATAACTTGCTCAGCGTCTTCCCCATCCCCCTCATCAGTGAGACAACAGGACCCCAGTCCACCCTCTTTCCAAGTCCTTTCTCTCTGCCTTGTTACAGGGGAGTGTGGAGGGGAGCATGACTCACCTAGCCCACACTCAGCCTCACCCTCTGGGACTGATGGGACCCGCACTGGCAGTACCTCCCAGCTGAGATCCTGAGGTTTGTCTGTGGAGGCCATAGGATTTGAGGAACAGAGCTCATCAAACCCCTCATTTTGCCCGCAGGAACGCTGTTTCTGAACCCAGACTCTTCTGAGCCCACCTGACAACCCTTATCCAGGCCAGGTGTCCCCTGTGTGATCACCTGGATCTCATCTGTTTGGAGCGACCCTCTGAGATGGAGCAACTTGGAACTGGGACATGACATAACAAAGGTCATGGCAGGAAGGGCTGGCTGGGGGAACACCAAGCCCATGGGCCCCCTCTTATCCGCGGCATGGGGGTAACAAGGTGGCCAGGATTCACACAACCATCTCTCAGGTTGGCCCTGGGCGGTGGGGGCCGCCCTCTGAAGGGTTCAGGATGGCCAGGTAACTGAATTGAGGGAAGGGGATCTGGAGGCTTCTGGGTCTGAATGGCTTGGTGTTAGGATGGGAGCCCTGGGTTTGGGGCCTCACCAACCTGTGTTTAGATCCCAGCTTCATCAAGGACAACTTTCCTTCCTGTGACAGCAGGATGCCACCTGTCCCCTGGGCTGTTATGGGAATGAAATGAGGACTGTAAGAAAAGGAGCTCAGTGTGACCCTGGTGAGTGATGGGGGCTGGGAGTATTACGGGTATAGACACTGGGTCCAGGGATCAGGGCAGTAGCCAGGCCAGGGTGACTTCAGGTTTCACTATCGATTTTGCCCATTTCTAGTCTCTGCACTGTGACTTGGGCCTCTAGGAAGGCTGCTGCTTCAGTGAGGCAGATGAGGCGCCCAGGCTTAGGGTCCTAAAACCTCCACCTTTGAAACATGCCCTGGAGGCTTTGCTCACTTAGCTGTCACCACAGACACTGAAATAGCTGAGTCTAGTGACCTAAGCCCAATCCCTCTCCCTCTCTGTTTTTCCTAAAAGGAAGTGATTCTCCTGCTGGTCTGAGCGCTCTCTCCCCCCACCTCCCACCAAGCTGGCACAACTTCCGGTAGTTCATTTGCACCCCTGTCGGTAGATGCTTCCCGGAAGAACTCTGCCGAGCTATTGGATGGCTGTTCTGTTTCTGGCTGTTCTGTTCTTTTGCTGTCTCCTCTGGGGGAACTGGTTGATCTTGCACAGGGTTTAAAAATTCATGACTCCTGAGGAAGATGAAATGAGAGAGAGCAGAAAATAAGAACCCAGCCCCAGTTTTCCAGCGGGACAGAGAGATTCTTTCCAGTGAACAGCAAGACACCGAGGACAGGGGGCGAGAGGAAGCCCTCTGGATGTTCGGACACCTGGTTTTGACTCTCCACACACCTGATTTTCTGGGACCTGTGCTCTGGGACTCAGCTCCTCCAAGCCTGTTTCTTTAGCTGTCTGATGAGTTCATGGTAGAATTCATACCTGAGGATTCCGAAAAGACAATATTTAAGTGCCTAGCGCATAGCTGGGTGTACAGAAGGCACTCAATGAGTGCTTATGAGTCTTTTACTTTTCCCAGCCTCTCTTGCAGTTAGGGCCATGTGGCCAGTTCTGGCCAATGTGCTACACAAGGCCTCAGTCTGAGGCAGTCAGTGGTGGTAGGTTTTCTACTTTCTGTGCTTGGAGAGAGGAATGTCAGGATGGAAGAACCACAGGATGGAAGCAGCCAGGATCACTGAGTCACTGTCTGGAGGCAGGCTGTCCCTGAGAGCGGCTCTTCCCTCAGCAGACAGGGACGTGATAGAGAAACCATGCCGCTTCCAGCCCCTCAGGGCTGGGATGCTGTTCGCTGCTGCAGCATAAGCAAAAGGTTTTTCAGAGATTTGACTCTCCACACTCTTTCAGAGTCAAGTCTCTGAAAATCAGATGCCCTCTGTACATCCAGAGGGCTTCCCTCTTGAGCCCTGTCCTCGGTGTCTTGCTGTTTTTCAGAGAAACAGAATCAGTAGGATGTATAAGAGTTCCTAACGGTGTATCTATAGTGGAATATTATTCAAGCATAAAAAAGAGGGAAGTCCTGCCATTTGCAACAGCATGGATGGACCCTGAGGGCACGGTTGTTTAGTCCCTAAGTTGTGTCAGACTCTTGGTGACCCTGGACTGCCAGGATCCTCTGTCCACTGGATTTCCCAGGCAAGAATACTGGAGTGGATTGCCATTTCCTTCTTCAGGGGATCTTCCTGACCCAAAGATCAAACCCATGTCTCTTGCATTGGCGAGTGGATTTTTTACCACCAAGGAAGCCTGAGGACATTATGCTAAGCGAAATAATTTCTCAGACAGAGAAAGGCATACTGCGTGATCTCAGTTACATATGCAATCGAAGAAAAACAAACTCATAGAAACAGAAAGTAAATCGGTGGTTGCCAGAGGCAGAGGTGGGGAAAAGGGGAATGAGTGAAGGTGTTCCAGGGGTACAAAATTCTGATCATAAGATGAATAACTTCTGGGGATATAACGTACAGCATGATGACTACAGTTAACTGCGCTATATTGTGCACTTGAAAGTACTAATTGATGCTTTCGAATAATGGTGCTGGAGAAGACTCTTGAGAGTCCCTTGGACTGCAAGAAGATCAAACCAACCAATCCTAAAGGAAATCAACTCTAAATATTCATTGGAAGGACTGACGCTGAAGCTGAAGCTCCAATACCTTGGCCACTTGATGTGAAGAGCCAACTCATTGGAAAAGCCCCTGACGCTGGGAAAGATTGAGAGCAAGAGGAGAAGGGGACGACAGAGGATGAGATGGTTGGATGGCATCACCAACTCAATGGACATGAGTCTGAGCAAGCTCCAGGAGATGGTGAAGGACAGGGAAGCCTGGCGTGCTGCAATCCTTGGGGTCACAGAGTCGGACACTACTTAGCAACTGAGCAACAAGAAAGTAGATCTTAAAAGTTTTCACCATATACACACAAAAGGTAATGGTGTAAGACGACAGATAATATATTAACTCGCCTTATGGTGGTACTCGTTTTGCAATATATGCATATCAAATCACGATGTTGTACACTTTAAACTTACCCATGGTCTCTGTCAATTGCACCTCAATAAGGCTAGAAGAGGAGAAACAATAAATAAAATTTAAGATTTTATTTAAATTTTATGGGCAGGAAGTAGATTGAGAAATTCCTGCAGTTCTCAAAGAGGGTAGAGCCCAAAACCCCTGCTTCAGATGCAATCAGGGAGGATAACGGGAATGAAAGAGGCTCCAGTGAGCAAGCCAAGTGCCCCAGAGAGCTGGTGAAGAGGGTTCCTTGTAGGAGAGCAGTCACGGGGGCTCCTCTGCCCCAGAGGAGGGACCTGCATGGTGTCTGCCCAGCAGGCTTCCCCTCCCATCCTCCTCTTCCCAACAGCATCCTTTTTTAAAATCATTTTCTTTATTTATTACATTTTTAATTGAAGGATAATTGCTTTACAGAATTTTGTGGTTTACTGTCATATATCAACAAGAATCAGCCATAGGTACACCCATGTCCCCTCCTTCCTGAACCTCCCTCCCATCTCCCTCCTGTATCTTTTTAAAAATACTTTATTTCCTTGTGGCATGGGGGATATTTAGCTGAGGCATACAGGATCTAGTTCCCTGACCAGGGATCCAACCCTGGCCCCCTGCATTGGGAGGGCAGAATCTTAGCCACTGCACCGCCAGGGAGGTCTCCTCTCCCGAGTGCCATCTTTCCTGGGCTTATCCTGCCACTGCTCTGTGTTTGTATTCTGAGCATGCAGGGGGAGCAGGTAAATTGTCTTTTAAATTCGTGTATCTCTGGATCAAGAGGGGCCACATCTAGGCCCATAAGGAGACCTCAGGGCATCCAAGAGACCCTGGGCTAGAGGCAGGGATTGGGTTTTGTCTCTTGGAAAGGGGGCTCGTGTGTGTTGTGTGTAGGAAGAAGAGTGAATCAAATTCAGTATTTGGAGATCAGGACAGACTGGGATAGACCTCTAGGGCTTAGCCGGATCTGGTTCTCCTCCCAGCTCCCAGGGAGAACGACCCTTTCCAGGCTCTTTGCAGACAGCAGGGCCACGTGACAATCTCCAGCCCCTGGGCTGTGAGAAGTGACACGTGTCACTTCTGGGTTGAGAGGATGAGAGTCTTCCCACTCTCCCGACTTCTTCAGTGGCAGCTGTGGAGACCACACACTGAGATGACAGAGCCTGGGTGGCTGGGTCACTGCACAAAGGAGCTGTGCTGAAGAGATGCCCAGTTCACACTGGACTTGGTACAAGTGAGGAGTAAACCTCGCTTTATGAAGCCACTGAGATGTGGGGCTTTTATTGCTTATCATTGTGTAGCCTAGCCTGGCAAGTACCTTTCTATTAGGAAAATCATAGCTGTAGCATGCCTAGGATTGTCTCTGTGTGTGTTCAGTCGCTCAGTCCTGTCCGACTCTTTTCAATCCCACAGACTGTAGCCCACCAGGCTCCTCTGCCCATGGAATTTTCCAGGCGAGAATACTAGAGCAGGTTGCCATTTCCTACTCCAGGGAATCTTCCTAATCCAGGGATTGAACCCACGACTCTTACGACTCCTGCGTTGGCAGGCAGATTCTTTACCACTGGGCCCTGGTTTGATCCCTGGTCGGGGAACTAAATTCCGCATACCGCAACTAAGACCTAGAGCAGCCAAATTAAATAAATCAATATTTAAGGGAACCTCATAAAACATTCAAACATTCTCCATTAACTTGTTGGGTCTCATGAACGGGCTCCATCGGCCACACTCTTGAATGGTCTTGCAACCAGTAGAGAGAGCTCCACGAAGAGTCTTCACCTTCATTTATCTGATCAGTCCATTAGTCATTCGATGAGTGTTAGTGAGCACCAGTGATGTGCCAGGCATTGTGTTGAAAACAGGGGCTACAATGGGGTGTGAGATAGGGTTCCTTCCTCTGTGGAACTTGTAGGAGGGGAGGGTTACGCATAAACAATCTCTCCATGCTCTCGCGGACCATGGAGGGTAGCAGAATGAGCAAGAGTATTGAAGGCTGACCTGGTTGGGTTCAAATCCCAGTTGAATCCATGTAATAGACTTGCTTAGCTACACACACACACACACACACACACACACTCATGCACTTACCCTACGCCTGGCTGACTGCAAAGGCTGCAAGCTAATCCACCTTAACTTATAATTTTTTTGGCTGCACCACACGGCTTACAAGATCTTAGTACCATAACCAGAGGTTGAACCTGGGGCCACAGCAGTGAAAGCACCGAGTCCTAACCACTGGACCCCCAGGGAATTCCCAAGCATTATAATTTTTAAACATTATTGTGTCATTTTATTTCAGATATAAGCACACAAGTTTGATCATGACATAGAAAATCGTCTATTCTCCCTTCCAAATGTCATCTCTAACCCCTCCCACTACGTGCCCCCTGCTCCAGCCTCACAAGGGAAACCACATCAAGAGTCTGCAAACATGCCCTGCACTCTTGCACTCGCTCTGCCTGGAAAGCCTTTCCCCTGGCTCCGTGCACGGATCTGAGTAAGTCTGTTCCCTGATTATAGCTCTCTGATGGTTCTTGGAGGAAATGCCTCGAGGAAATCACTCTCAAGCTGAATCAGAGGGCTTGTTTTCATAGATGAAGGCCATTTTATTAAGTGGGATCTCGTGTGTTACCACAACTGGAAAGCGAGACAGATAACTCAGGGTGGGGCTCGGTGCGTGGGGGGGAGCGGAATGCAGTGGCCCGGAGAGGAAGAGATGAGAGCGCTGGGCCCTGGGCCCCTGGCAGAGGCCTCCAGAGGCAGTGAGTAGGAGGATACGGGCAGTGAGCCTCAAAGAGCAGAAGGTTCCCGAAGCAGGCAGCCTCCCTGAGGTTTTACTGGGGGTGTAGACAAACAGTTTTGTAAAGTATTTATTTATTTATTTGACTGTGCCAGGTCTTAGTTGCAGCCTTTGTGATATTTTAATTGGAGCATGTGGGATCTGAGGAGGGCATGACAACCCACTCTAGGATTCTTGCCTGGAGAATCCCCATGGACAGAGGAGCCTGGCGGGCTACAGTCCATGGGGTCGCAAAGAGTCGGACACGAGTGAACAACTCAGAGCTGCACAGCACAGGACATGTGGGATCTAGGCCCCCTGCATTAGGAACATGGAGTCTTAGCCAGTCGGACCACCTAGGAAGTCCTCAGGTTTTTTGTATTTACACCTCTCATACAGAGAGTTACCATTTGCAGCTTTTTTTGGTTAGATGCCACATCCAAAGACTCATGGCAATATGTTACATGACAGGTTAAAGCAAAACAAGAAAAACAAGCCTGTGAATTTAATTTAAAATTGTATATATTTGCTAGGAATTTGATATTTGGAGAGAAGAAAATACAGTCGACCCTTCATATCTGCATATCCATGGATTCAATCGAAGGATGGAAAATATTTGGAAAAAAAATTTCATGAAATTCCAAAAAACACAACTTGAATTTGCCACTCATCTTCAACTATTTACATAGCACTTACATTATATTTGGGCTTTCCTGGTGGCTTAGATAGTAAAGAATCCGCCTGCAATGCAGGAGACATGGTTTGACCCATGGATCAGGAAGATCCCCTGGAGAAGGAAATGGCCACCCACTCCAGTATTCTTGCCTGGAGAATTCCACGGACAGAGGAGCCTGGCGGGCTACAGTCCATAGGGTCGCAAAAAGTCAGACATGACTGGGCGACTAACATTAACGTTATATCCTTAAGTGGCTGAGTCGTGGGAATAGCACACATAAGTGACCCACCAAAGAAAGCCCTTTCTTGGTGCTTCCTTGATGGCTCAGATGGTAAAGAATCTGCCTGCAATGCATGAGACCTGGGTTTGATCCCTGGGTCGGGAAGATCCCTTGGAGAAGGCAATGGCTACCCACTCCAGTATTCTTGCCTGGAGAATTCCATGGACAGGGAAGCCTGGTGTGCTGCAGTCTGTGGGGTCACAAAGAGTCGGACACGACTTAGCAACGAACACTTTCATATTCACTAGGAACAGGCAACACTGACTGCAGCAGGTGCGGAGGGCAGCTGGAACCAGGCTGCTGGCTTCTGTCCCCCCTTCCCACTCACCAGCTCACTGGCCAGCGGCATGACTCTTCTGCACCATTTCCCAGTTAAAGTGGGCTGGCTAGAGTGCCTCTACCTTTCTTAATGAGAAATAAATGAGCTAAATTAGAAACTTGCTTCTCATGGTAAGCACAGCTATTATTAGTCTCAGGACAAAGCTAAAAGAAGTGTGGTCTGTCTTCCTGACACTGACCAGGACACCGACCACATGTCAGCTCGTTTCTCTTGCCACGTGGCCAATGCACAGTGTAGGTGGGGGCATCCCATGGCAAACGTTGCTCTTGAACATTGAAAACCATTTTTTTATGGGACAAACCAATAGAAAAGTGTGTTGGAGAAGCCAGCTGAATTCTTTCAATCTCTCCACCTACACACATATGGCTGTTGGCATTCTCAGCACTGGATAATATCACGGCTTAAAAAGAAAACCGATTTAATGGAGAATTCCACCTCCATTTTATTTATTTATTTTGGCCACACCACATGGCATGCAGGACCGAAGTTCCCCTGACCAGGGATCGAACCTGTGCCCCCTGCAATGGCAGTGTGGATTCTTAATCACTAGACCACCAGGGAAGTCCTTCACCTTCATTCTAGATCTGAATGGTATTAAACTAAGTATCCTTGGATGGCAGATGAGTCCTAACCAGTTCCATTTTTCTTAGTGAGGAACTTATTTTTACAGATGAACTTTTGTAACTCACTTAGACTACTTTTATTTGCACTTAATTTTCATTTAAACATTTTATTTAAAACATTAAAATTTAATAAAATTGTTGCTGCTTTTTGTTTTTACAGTCACGGATGTGATTTTTGACAAAGATGCCAGAGCAATCCAATGGGAAGTCTTTTTAATAAATGATGTTGGAACAACTGGAAAAAAAGAACCTGAAACTTTACCTCAACCACACCTAAAAACTCATTCGAGATATAAAGATATGTTCATGACTTAGTGACAAGCAAGACTTCTTAAACGAGCCACAGAAAGCAATAACCATAAAAGAAAAAGCTGATAAATTGGACGTCATCAAAGTTTAAAACTTCAACTCTTCAAAAGTCTCTCTTAAGAAAATGAACAGATGAGCCACAGACCTGGGTAAAAAGATTTGCAAACAAATATCTGGCAAGGGACTGGTGTGTAGCACATACAAAGAACTCCTACAATTCAATAATAAAATGACAACGAAATTGAAAAATGAGCTAAACCATTGAACAGATACTCTGCAAAAGAAGATTGATGAATGTGGCCAATAAGCACGTGGAAAAAACATATTCAACATCATTCATTGTCAAGGAAATGCAAATTAAAACCACAATGAGGCAATAGGACATACCTACCAGGATGGCTAGAATTTAAGGCACAGACAACACAAAATGCTGGCAAGCCTCTGGGACAGCTGCATGCCTCACACGTTTTGGTGGGAGTGTAAAATAGTACATCTACTTTGGAAAAAGTCCTGGCAGTCACTTTGAAACTAGTTATACACCTTTCTATGACCTGGCAATTCTATTTCTAGATGTTCACCAGGAGAAATAAGAACGTGTGTTCAGAGAAGGACTTGTGTACGGTATCTTCGTTCCTAATAGCCCCGAACTGGAAACAGCTTGGTGTTTGTGTGCGTGCGTGCTTAGTCACGACCGACTCTGCAACCCCGTGGACTGTGGCCCACCAGGCTCCTCTGTCCATGGGACTCTCCAGGCAAGAATACTGCAGTAAGTTGCCATTTCCTATTCCAAGGATCTTCCTGACCCACGAGCAGACTGTGGTTGAGTCAGATGATGGAATACAAACGGTCAATAATAAACAGGGACAAATGCTGATGTATGTGATGACACGGATGAACCTCAGAAACATTGTGCTGAATGAAAGCTGCTGCTGCTGCTGCTAAGTCGCTTCAGTCGTGTCTGACTCTGTGCGACCCCATAGACGGCAGCCCGCCAGGCTCCGCCGTCCCTGGGATTCTCCAGGCAAGAACACTGGAGTGGGGTGCCATTGCCTTCTCCGGCTGAATGAAAGCAGGCACATGCAAAAGAGTCCATACTGTGTGATTCCATCTATATGAAGTTCGACAGCAGATAGAACTAATCTATGGCAGAGGAAAAAATCAGAGATATGGTTGCCTGGGCTGTGGGGAGGTGTGTTGTGGGGACTGACTGGGATGGAGCATGCAGGAAATTTCTGGGGTGATGGTAATTTCTTGATGGGAAGGTTGGTGTAAGCATTTGTCAAAACTCAGCAAACATACAATTAAGATTTGTGCATTTCATTGTATGTACATTTTACAGCAAAAGAAAAAATTTAAATATAAAGTATCAAAGTCTAGTTAATAATATGCATTCTGAAGTATTTAAGGGAAATGTTCTGATGTCTATAATTTTCTTTGAAATGCATCAAAAACTGGATGGATTTTTAAAAATATTTATTTGGCTGTGCCAGGTCTTAGTTGTGGCATGCAAGATCTTTTTAGTTGTGGCACGGGGGATCTAGTTCCCTGACTACGGATTGAACCCATGCCCCCTAAAGTAGAAGCATAATTTTCACCACTGGACCAGGGACGTGCTCTAAAACACTTTGGATATTGCTGTATGTTTGAAATTTTTAAAAAAATAATTGTTAGAAAAATTCAGTAACATCTCTTTTTTTTTATTTTGGCAAGTGACACTATTGATGTGGTTTTTTTTCTACTTAGGGTGATGATGTCATTTCCTTTTAAAATTAATTTGTTTAAAAAGGAACTCAAGAGAGATAAGTACGTAGATATTGGTATAGATGGTACATCGGCATAGATGGCAGAGCTCATGATGACAATGAGTGAACAAGGTAAGTCTGGGACAAAGGGGTGCTGGGAGATACCCAAGTTCTGGGGAGACCTCAACTTAAATCCTGTTTTGCTGCTTCCCAGCTCTGTGGCTGTGGGCAAGCCTCTCTGAGTTTGTTTCCTCGGGTAGAAGTGGGATGACGCAATCTCCTCTGAAGGGAGGCTTGTTGTGAGATGACCCAGGGAAAGCCTGGCTTGGGAGACCACAGTAAGCGCCACTCCACTGCCTGCATCTGGCAAAGGTGGAGAATACTGCTACCTGGAAACCAGTCTGAAGGATACCACCAAGGCCGGGAGCATACATGCTTGGTGGGGATGAGCGGTAGGCAGAGATTCTAAGAACATCCACCACACTGAGCGAGGAGTAAGAAAGCACTCAGCCTTCTTTATGGTCCAACTCTCACATCTGTACAAGACCACTAGGAAAATCATAGCTTTAACTATACGGACCTTTCTCCAGTGGGGAGACAGTCATTAATCAAAGAATGATGGATTTAAAATGGATAGGTCAGGGAGGGCTTCTCTGAGGAAATGCACCTGAGCAGAGATCTGAAAGAGGATAGGAGTGAAGGGGGAAAGGGAGGAAAGAGAATCCTGGGCAGAAGGGACCACATGTGCAAAGGCCCCGTGGTGGGAATGGTCATGGAGAGGATGAGAGGCCGAAGAAGCCTTGGAAGGGGCAGAGCAAAGAAACTGGCAGCTGGGCCAAGATGAGGTTTAAGACGTGGACATCCCACACAGGACCCTTACAGGTCGTGTTAAATATTGTCTTTAAAAACTTTTTAATTTAGTTTTGGCTGCAGTAGATCTTTGCTGTGTGTGGGCTTTCTCTAGTTACCGCAAGCGGGGGCTCCTCTCTAGTCGCAGTGCACGCGCTTCTCATTGCAGTGGCTTCTCTTGTTTGCAGACCACAGGCTCTAGGGTAGCTGGGCTTCAGTAGCTGCAGCCTATGGGCTCCGTAGTTGTGGTGCATGGGCTTAGTTGCTCTGTGGGACATGGGATCTTCCCAGACCAGGGACTGAACCCATGTCCCCTGCATTGGCAGGCAGATTCCCAACTACTGGACCACCAGGGAAGTCCCTCCAATTTTTTTTTTTTTTCCTAGAAGGTTTGAATACCTTGTATTTTATCTATTTATTAATTTTTTTTCATGTGGGCCTTTCCCCCCCCCCCCAATTTTATCCTTTTTGACTGTGCTGGGTCTTCGTTGCTACACGGGCTTTTCTCTAATTGCAGAGAGCTGGGGCTGCTCTTGAGGTGTGGTGTGCAGGCTTCCCCCCGCAATGGCTTCTCCTGTTTTGGAGCACGGGCTCTCAGGTGCATGGGCTTCAGTAGCTGCAGCTCCCGGGCTTTAGGGCTCCAGCTTAATAGTTGCAGTGTACCAGCGAGGTTGCTCCAAGGCACGTGGGATCCTCCTAGATTAGGGATCAAACTCATGTCTCCTGCACTGGCAGGTGGATTCTTTACCACTGAGCCACCAGGAAAGTCCCAGGAGTTTCATTTTTATTTAAGAGCAATTGAAGGATTTTCAGGAGGGGGAAGCCATGGCTGGTACAGTGCATTGCAAGACACTGATTTCAGGCTTCTGCCTTTCGAGTCACACCTCTACCTATTTGGAGACACATCGGAGCCTCCCCCTCCCCTGCAGTCATTAAATTTGAAGTCCCCCCTGATCTGAAGGGGGTTCAGATGGCCATAGCTGTTGTCCAGCTGAAGGATGCAAATGGCTTTGACCATGGGGATGATGCTGGAGACAGAAAGAAAGTGGATGGTTGCAAGAGCTCTTTTGGAGGTAAGTCCACCAGCCTTGGGATGTAATGGATGGAGAAGGAGGGGTTCAGCACAGTTCTTAGCTTGAATAACTGGATAGAGGCTGATGCCCTTCACTGAGGGACTACAGAGGAAGACTAGGGAGGTTTTGGGGTGGGGGTGGGTGAGATAGGGGGAATAGCCTTGTTCCCTTTTGGACATGCCGAGTTTGCAGGACCTTTGAGATACACTGGAGGAGCAAAGCTGGCAGTTAGATGTGCAGGCTGGAGCTCAAAGGAAAGTACGGTTTGAAACACGGATTTGAGAATTGTCCACATTCCCGCAGTAATGGGGAGTTTCCCTGGTGGCTCAATGGTAACAGCAGCAAGGTGGTAATGGATACCCTGGTGTGGGTGAGATCACAAGACGGAGTACCAAGAGAATAAAAAAGGACGACTCTTAGGGCAGCATCAGGGGGGACTTCAAATTTAATGACTGCAGGGGAGGGGGAGGCGCTGATGTGTCTCCAAATAGGTAGAGGTGTGACTCGAAAGGCAGAAGGAAACTCAAGGAAATGTTGAATCATAAAAGCAAGGGAGGTTTCTATCATTGGTCAGAGGGGACAGTAAAGCTTTGAATAATGATCATCGGATTTAGCAACTTGGAGGTCCTCGTGACCTTGGTGAGAGATGCTTTCATCATCTCTGAAATGAGGTGGGGAAGCTAGAGAGGTGAAGACAAGGAAAGGATGGGAGACAAGGAAGTGGAGATGAGTGTAGTCATCTCTTGAGAAGCTGACTTCTGAAAAGAAGGAAAGGAAAAGGTTTCATGTGCCAGTAGCCACACTCATCCCATCTTTTCCTAGACCTTCTTGAGCCTAACTTGTTTTGCTGGTTCCCCTCCATGCTTCTCTCTTTCTCCTCAACATACTGAAGCTATTTGGAACAATTAAGTAGGAGGCTTCCCTGGTGGTTCAGATGGTAAAGAAATCTGCTTCCATTGTGGGAGACCCAGGCTCTGACCCCTGAGTCAGGAAGATCACCTGGAGAAGGGTATGGCAACCCACTCCAGTATTCTTGCCTGGAGAATCCCATGGACAAGGGAGCCTGGCGGGCCACAGTCCTTGGGGTCGCAAAGAGTCGGACACGGCTGAGTGAGCAACATAAACAAGTAAGAGGCACACCTTTAATCTGATCCTTCCTGAGACACTTCATCCAAGGGAAAGTTTTACTGGGGCTTTGTTGCCCAAAGCTTTGCCTACATCTTATCTTTGTCTACTTATAGATTTTTAACCCCGGAAGGCCCAAGATTTCTGGGTTCTATTTCCTTTCATACCTGGTGAATTTCAGACACGAGGTAATTCTTTGCTGAGCTCATCTCTTCCTTATAAATCCTCACCAATTGCAGCCAATAGTAGCCAACTGGGGTGACTGGTTTTCTGCCTTCCAGCCTCTTCCTTGTGGGCTGTCAGCCTGGTAAACACATGGGCTTCCTCCCCAGTCAGAGCAGGCAGTAGCTTTACCCACGTTTTGCTAATGCAGAACATAGAACTCCTACTTTTCAAGGGTCCTACCTCAGTTTCTTTGGTTGCTTCTGCTCAAGTGCTGAGCCAGTGTCACCACAGGCGAGTAACTCCATTCCTCTGGGCCTGTATCTGCACTGGCAAAATGAAGCCAACAGGACAGCCTGCTTCATACGGCTGTTACAGGAACTGCATGAGGCAATGCAGGTACTGTTAGCCCAGTGTGTGAGCACTCAGGACGTGCTGCCTGTTCAGATGGTGGAGGAGTTACATGTGTATGAGAAGGACACTATGCTTATGAGTCTGATATACTAAGCAGCCGCCTTTTAAAAAGTGCTAAAGTGAGACAGTCGCCTGCCCAGGAGATAGGATACTCACTCACCCTGGCCAGTTAGTGATTTTTCTTCTCTGTAAGCACATCTATATGGGAAGCCCAATTACCATCTGTGCCAGTTACCAACAGTTATAATAATGCTGTATCACAAATCGCCCCAAAACTTGGTGGCTTAAAAGTAATAAGCATTTATTTACCTTAAGGGTCTCTGGGTTTGCAATCTGGACTGGGCTTGGCTGTGTTAGGGTTGGGGCCACTTGCCTATCGGCTGACTTTGGTTGAGGGGACAAGTATGACTTGGACACACATCTCTCACGCTCTGGAAGGCTCACCTGGGAAGGCTTCCAGGTGGCGGCAGTAGCGGTGCAAGCAGCTCAGGCAAGCCCAGTCGTGCAAGTGCTTCTCGATGCCCTGCTTACTTTGTAAAGGAGGTAGCGGATGGCTTCAGAGCACAGGCACTGGAGGCCCACTGTCCAGCTTCCAAATCCAGCTGCCCCACTTATGGGCTGTGATTTGGGGCAAGCAGCTTAATCTCACCAGGCCTCACTTTCCTCACCTGGACAAAGGAAATGAGAGCTGTGCCTGCCTCAGATCCCTGTTGTGAGGCCTGAGTGACGTCATCCGAGGAAAGCTCTGAGGAGTGCTGGGCACACCATCAGCCAACACCACTGGCTGTGATGTCACTCGGGTGCCAGGCACCGTGCCGAGCACTTCCCACGCGTGACTTCCTCTTTGCGGCAACACATAAGGTGGCTCTTTGACCTTTCCTTTTACAGATGAGACACAGAGTGGAAAAGGTTAAACAGCATGTCCAAGGTCACCCAGCTGACCAATGGGAGAGCCAGGATTCTACCTTAGGTCCATCTCCCTAAACTGCTCTGCTCTATTTCTCCAACCCGTGCCCCAGGGCGTCACCAAATGTGGACGTTCCACAACACAGAAACTAACTGAAACCCACTGGGAAACTATGTTCATCTTAACGTCGTAATTTGCTCTTTAATGCTACATGCTGTGATGTGTAGTTATGGAAAGTGCGTTTATGTTGTCCTTTTAAAGATAGTAGTCTCATCCTTGGCAGGGATATCTGGATTCGGGCGAGACCTGGGACCCAGATGGAGACTTTACCTCAGGCTACAAGGAGGCAGATCTCCTTACAGATCTCCTCTTTGGATGCCTGATGTTATTTATCTTCGATAGCTTCAACGTTTCCACCGTCCACCCTGAAATGTCTGGTGCCTGACACATGTTCTTTTTTTTTCAGATATTTGTTTTTTAAAGGCAGAGGAGCACTCCTTGCCTCAGGTCACTGTCCCACCGATGCTATGTTGCCTGATGGGGGTGGGAGGAGATCCTAATGCCGGTCCTCACTTCCAGAGGGTTCACTGGGAAACCAAACAAGGTGGCTTAACTGGGACCTCATGAGCACTCTTGGCTTGACAGCTGCAGGATGGCAAGTCCTCCACCCTGATACGACCGGCTGTACTAATAACAAGCTAACAGAAGTCTCCCAGCCCTGCTTGCTGTGTACGGCTGTGTGAGCTTCCCCATCATGGAGCCTCCCTCATTGTCTAGCAGATGGACGGAAAGATAAACTCTCAACTTGCACAGTGGAATCTTTGCCTAGGGCTGTTTGAAAATGAGTGAGGTTTGTGCCAGTTGCCACCCTGGTTGGAGCCAAGACGGGGCACGTGACCTCCAGATGACAGCCTGTGCTGGTCAGAGGTGGCTTTGTAGTGACCCCAACAGATATGCCCCATCTAAGGTCCAGAGTTGGGCAAAGGGCATTTGGCTTATGGATTTTGGAGACTTAAACGCTGGGGAGAGGACAGCTTTTATTGCCCTCCTTTGACGTCTGATGTGGGAGCCTGTGTGACAGGTCTCGCGAGACCACTTCAGGAGGGGCGGGGCAGGTCTTGCCAGACCTCTTCAGGAGGGGCGGGGCAGGGCCAGATGCCTGTGTGCACACGCTCTGAATGAGGTCAGCGAGCAGTGAGGTGTCAGACGCAGAGCAATGAGTCCAGATTCTGGTTCCTCATGGATCCTTGGGGGGCTGCTGGCCCTTGCTCTATGTTTATTAATTTTTAAAAAATGTCCTGTGGTCGGCCTAGTTTCACTTAATGCCTAATAAAGGGAAAAACCGTTCACATAGCACCCCTGGGTCTGACATTGAGCAGCTGAAGTTAGTTAAGATCCTTCACTTTCAGAGATGACAGAGACCAGCAGCCTGGGAAGAAAACAACTTCTTTAGAAGCATGCCATCCCCAGGTGAAAGTGGCAGCTGAACCCCTTATATTAAACAAGACAAAAATCAGGCGAGAAGAGATCAAACCTCCGGGGGGGGGGAAAAGCCCAAATTGCATACTTGGCTGCTGAGATTTGCTGTCTAAGAGTCCAGAATAGATGGGTCACTGCCCAACTGTCATATGTACTTCTCACAGTCCAGACATCTCTCTCCATGAAGTCCCTACATTAACATTCTCCTCATGGTACATCAAACAAGGCCTGAGAGATTGGCCAGAGTCGGCAGTGAGCTCCCTGGGCCATCAAAATCGGCTTCTGCCCTCCATTTCTCACTCCCATTCCTTGCTTAGATGATCATGCTACAGATTTTTCCTTCAAAGGCCTCTCTTCCTTCAAAGAAACCAGGGTCTGTTTTCTCTCCAGTCTTTGCTGGCTGGTTAAGACACCCCGTGGTCCTCTAACAGGCCTGGCTTTCCTACCGGTAGAGGACTTGGCCCTGCACAAAGCTCTGGTGACCTTGCTGGCATGCCAGGCCTTTTGCGTTAAGATACAACTTCTTAGACTGAAGCCACGAACAAATGCTGAGACCTAACATCTACCAACAGCGTACTGTGTGACGAGGACGATGAAAGTCTTGAGACACGAGCTTTCTCTCTTCATGTCTGATCTTCAGAAAGAGTTATGACAGGGAAAGTCATCAACCCTGTTTTATAGATGAAGAAAACTGAGGCTCAGCCCCATTCACTTACCCAAGTAAGCAACGGAGCCAGGATCTGACTTGTACCTATTGCCGGCCCTGCTTCTTCCAAGAGCTACCTTGGATGACCGAGTGCTTATTTTGGGAAGCACCTGGCAGCTTCCCGTCCCCCACATGACACACAGGTCATGGCTTAGAACTGTCGAGTCTCTTCACTATAACTTTTTAAAGTGAAGATTTCTACAGTTTCCACCAGTTAAGGCAGCATGTTCTGGCAGAAAGTTCATGAGCTTTGGAGACAGACTGAACTAAGCAAGATTTTGGCTTTCTGGCTAAATAGCAACTCGATCTGGGACAGACCACTGTCTCAGAGCCCACTTTCTCATCTGCAAAATAGGCACGACAGCGCTTGTCTACAAGAGAGCTGGGAAGCTCTGCTGAGATCGTAAGTAATGAAAGGCTGGTTCTCTCCTCTCATCAGCCAAGAACCCTGAAGGGCAGGCAGGACCACAGAGAGGTTCCGTGGGAACCCCAACTCCATGACGCTGCAAACAGGTACTTCCTGCCTGTGTGTATCTCTGTTGTTCACCAACCGCCTGCCTAGCAAGTCTGGCATGTTTCCTTCGATTCACACCTGTGTCCTGGCCCAATCTGGGTGACATCTGTTCTGTCTGGATGATAGCTCTGAGGGCAAAATTCCTCCAGCGAGACAAAACCACACTCCTAGCAACCAGAAGTCTTGGCTCTGGAGCTAAACACATTCTGCTAATTCATCCTAACATTATTTCTTACACATCATCAGTTTGTCAACTAAAGCAATTGTGGCTACTGCTAAGTCGCTTCAGTCGTGTCCAACTCTGCGCGACCCCATAGACAGCAGCCCAGCAGGCTCCCCCATCCCTGGGATTCTCCAGGCAAGAACACTGGAGTGGGTTGCCATTTCCTTCTCCAATGCATGAGAGTGAAAAGTGAAAGTGAAGTTGCTCAGTTGTGTCTGATGATTAGCGACCCCATGGACTGCAGCCTACCAGGCTCCTCCATCCATGGGATTTTCCAGGCAAGAGTACTGGAGTGGGGTGCCATTACCTTCTCCAAGCAATTGTGGAGACTGCAGAAATACAGAAAACATTTGCTGTAATTGAAACTTGGAGATTGTGACCTTGTAAAACTCTATAAACATATGCCTGCATGAGAACACACAAAATTAAAATAATTGGGTGAGGGCTGAGGAGCTGTGATTTTCCTTTTTAAAATATTCTTTAATATACACAATTATCGTTCAGTTTATAAAGTGAGCATTCTAGAGAAAATCTGCTGAGGATGCTGACTCTTAAGCAGCACGCCCACACCGTTCCTGCCCACTGCCCTCATTCTGCCTGCTGGGCCTTTGACGGGTTCCACTCAGGGGGCTTGGACCAGCTTCCCCTGGCAGAAAGAACCAACCCAGGCTGGAAGGGGGAATTTCACAGGGACAAAGCCCTGGCTCACCCGGGGAGCCTTCCACACAGCACAGGCAGCTGGCTGCCTCTTCACACTGAGCACACTTCTGGCTGAAGCAGTGAGCTGGCACAATGCTTCCTCCTATGGAACCAGAGAGAGAGTCAGGCCTGAGCGACAGTGACATGGATAAACTGCTTCTGAGGCTTAGATGGGAGCCAAAGGGTCTTAGCATGAGGCACACTGAATATATACATGTCCTTGTAGAGAGGTGGGTCCATCACTGCAGGCAGGACCAGAGGTCTGGGTGGGCTGAGCATCTAAGGAGAAGCAGGACATCAAGGCCAGTACCATCGCAGGCAATGAGCATCTGTAGAGCCCCCGAGGCCAGGCAGATGGTGGCACGTAGCTCAGTGTGGCTTTTCGAAGAGGTATTCAAGATCTGGGGCCCGCAGTCGCTGCTCTTTGTTTTTGTTCTTAGCAAAGTCTCTCAACAGGGCCATGACTTCATTTTCAAATATTTCTGGGGCTGGTTTTGCTTCTGTAAGGATGAGCAAAAAGAATTACGTTGGTCAGTCAACTGTCAGATGTATAAAGATCTTTTTTTTTTTAATATTTATTTATTTGAACACACGCGGTCTTAGTTGCAGCACACAGGATCTTCGATCTTTGTTTTGGCAGGTGGGATCCAGTTCCCTGACCAGAGATCATATCCATGCCCCCTGCATGGGGAGCACGGAGACTTAGTCACTGGACCACGAGGAAAATCCCGATAGTATAAGGACTTTAAAACTTGAAACTCTGGCTTGGCCTAAAACCACAGTGGGTACACAGAGCAGCTGCATTCTTTCTCTGGATATACACGCAGCCTGCACCACAGGCTGGCAACCCACGGCAGCCGGTATTTGTAAAGAGCTTTACTGGAACAGCTGCTCTCACTTGCTCACATATTGTCCCTGGCTGCCTTTGTGCTGCGATGGCAGGGCTGAGCAGTTGCCACAGAGACCATATGGCCGCAAGACGACAGCATTTATTATCTGGCCCAGCATTTATTATTTGGACAAGCACAGCTGACCCCTGGCCTGTCCAGCCTTGGCTGTTCCATTGTGCTTTGCATTCAGCACTTCAGTTGTTTTTGGAATACTGTGTTTTTCCTTCTAGTCTGTTAATTTCCTGAGGCAAAAGTCCTTGGATGTTAAGTGATAGCAACTGATAACTCCAGTAAACTTAAAACATAAAAGAATTCACTGGAAGGCTGTAACAGAGGCCCATAAAACCGACAGGAACCTGTAGAACCAGATTTGGATGGAGGCAACAAAGGCACCAAGAGCAGAGAGGAGAGGATGCCAGCCTCAGGGCAGCAGGAGTCTGGCGGATGCTGCACACCTCTGACCTTTCTTTCCACCCCCGAGTCTCTCACTTAAGCAAAGCCTCCCAAACAAAGCCTCCCATTGGGAAAGCTTGGGTACTAAGCTTTGGAATTACCCTCCTAGCAACACTAAACACAACGTCAGGAGAGGGCATTCCTCAAAACAAAGTCTGATTTTCCCTCATTCGGCACACAGCTGGCATCTGGTGGGCCTGGCGTCTGTTGTTTTGTGTGACAATCAGAGTAAGATCAAGGCGATTTCCGTTTCCCCCTAGAAGGCTGAAAACTGGACAGAACACCCCATTCATCCCAACAAGAAAAAGTCAGATAAACTAGAAACATCATAACTTTTTTGAAGTCATCAGAAAGCTGAGGTCACAGGCACCCAAAGAAAATAAAACAAGGAAAGAAAGGCCCTTCAAAGGAGAAAATGGACATGAACACACATGCTCACTTGAGACAGGGCACAGGTGCAAGGGGCACTGGGCACCATACAAACAGGCAAGAATTTAGCTAAAATTGTTCATCAACTACTGGAAGCCAAGTGTAGGTGAGCATGAGTGTAAAATCTCTGGGAGCCATAGACACAAGGGGGATCTGCCCCAATGGGCAGGTTCTTCTCAACAACCCCTCACTGAGTATGCTCACGATGAAGACAGGGTCCAGAGCAGGAGGCTGCAGAAAGCCTCCCTCAGCAATGGAGGCCAGGAGTAGGGGAGCAGAAAAACACTGCCCCCACCGCCCCCCACCAAAAGCATAAACCCCAGCCTAGTCCTTGTTCTCTACAGAACAAAAGCTTCAAGGGTCTGGGAATAGGTCAGTGAGTCCTGTCTCCTATAGGGTCCATGTGAGGACCCGCTTGGGCTAGTGGAAGAATAAAAGAAAAAAATCCTCTATCCCTGTGGGACCAGCAGGATCACTGAAAAAAGACCCTCCACCATGACTCATGGTCACAGGGCCGGAAACTGGACCAGGACAACAGAGAACACCCTCCCGATCTCCTGTCCCCAAATTAACAAGCACTGTCTGGGGGAGGGCAACACCACGGACAGCCCTTTCGAGGCACAGAAATACAGGAAAGCGCACATGGTAAGACGTGCTTCCCTGGTGGCTCAGTGGTAAAGAAGCCACTTGCCAGTGCAGAAGACGTGGGCTCAATACCTGGGTCGGAAAGATGCCTGGAGAAGGAAGTGGCAACCCACTCCAGTATTCTTGCCTGGGAAATCTCATGGACAGAGGAATCTGATGGGTTACAGTCCACTGGGTCTAAAGAGTCAGACACAACTGAGCACACACATATGCATATATACTGTAAACCCTATGGCAATCACTAAAAAATTATAAAGAGCTGTAAGAAACCGATGGTGGAGATAAAACGAAATTTTAAAAACTCAAAACCCACAGAAGTAGAGGGGAAGAGAACAAAAAACAGTCGGTAGGAATAGAAAACAACAACAAAAAAAGATGGTAAGTTTTAATTCAATCACACTGGTAGTTATATGCAAATGGCCAAAACACACCAATGAAAAAACATATTGTAAGATCAGATTAAAAAGAATGACAATATAAGCTATCTATAAGAAGCTCAACTTCAATATAAAGCCAAAGATACATTAAAAGACTTCCAGGTTGGCCCTGAATATTTCCCACTCCCCTGTGTACAAGCCCTGTGGAAACTAAGTGGAATTATGGTGTATAATTTCTTGAGAAGGGTCCATTAAAAAATGGAGCGTGTTCTCTTACTCTTTTTCCCTGGCTGAAATATAGACACGACAGACAGAGCCTCGGCAGCCATCTTGAGGTCATGAGGTAGCCAACACGGGGGAGGGTGAAGGAACAAGTCAAGAGGAATCTGGCCTTAATGACTCTGAAACCCCTCTGTGCGTTCTGGAGGGCCTAACTCTGAACTTCTGTTATGAGAAAGAAAAACACAGTTCTGTCTTCCTTAAGCCATTGTTGTTTTGGGGTTCTATTACTCACAGCCAAAGCTAACCCTAACTATACACAGTGAGAATTCATTCCTCACAAAGCTGGCGTCAAGAGAGAGACTCCCAAGGACTTTATGCTAGGCAGCCAGAACTCTCTCGTTCCACTTCATTCCTGCCCTGGTTTTTCTTCAACTTTCCCTTTGATGCTAGGAGTTTCCCATACAATTTCACTAAGTTCTCTTTTTGCTTAAGTTAGACGGAATCAGTTTTTATTGTTTGCAAACAAAGGACCTTAACTCATAAGACAAATTTTGCACATTTTGGAAAAATCTCGAGAGGTTGGGTTGAGTGTCTACAAAAGAAAAACAAATTGCCCATGATACCTTTCCAGACTCAAATCAGCCCACATCATCCTGTTTTTCACCTTATGCTGTTTATCATGCCTAGTACCTGTAGCCCAGTAGTAAATATCCCAGTCGTTACTGGGTTCATTAATCAGGCGATCGTAGAGATTCAGCTGTTTCTCTGTCATGTGCTGCAGATGTTCCTTAGCGAAGAGGCTAGTCAAGAAAGAGAAAGAAGTTGAAAAGGCTGTCTCTAGCCAGAGAGAAGCAATCCCCATTCTCCTCTTCCCCTACCTAAGCAGGATGCAGTTTTCCAGCATTCCCCTCTTTCTGCTCTCATAGAGCAGCCGGGCTCGTTTGGTTTCTATGGATTCATCAGTTCGCTCCTGCCATGGAGGCAAAGGGATTTCAATCATATCCTTCTGGGAATCGTTCGGGCTGTCACCTCTGTAGCAGCGTCTGCATGACGTCATGCTGAGTGAAGGAGACACTAGCTGGCGCCTTGACAGAGCAAGCATCTGAAACAAAAAAACCACATCTTTTTTTTTTTTCTCTTTTTGGCCAAGGTGGGCAGGATCTTAAGCTCCCCAACCACAGATTGAACCCAGGTCCGTCGCAGTGAAAGCCCAAGTCTTAACCACTGGACTACCAAGGAACTGCCTCCCATAAGCACCTTTTTAACAAGGATGACCATCTTTGTCATTCACTCAACATATAAACCAGGTGCAAAATGCATCTCATCTCCTTTAGACCTTAAGAAGTTACGTTGACTTTATAATAAGCATAGGTGGAGTTTAATCTTTAAAAATTGTGAACTACTATGTTACACATCTGAAACTTATAAAATATTGTAAATCAACTACACCTCAATTAAAAAAAAAGTTATGCTGATACTGTCCCCACTTTACAGCTTAGGAAGCTGAGACTCAGAGAGGTTAAATGACTCACCAAGATCACCCAAATATTAAGAATAATTCCTGAGGTTTGGAACCCAACTCTGACTGCAAACATGTTCTTAACCAGTGCCTTTCCTGAAAGTCTCCAATGGAAGTATTTTCTTCTTCCCTTAAAATTCTCACAATATGGTTTGCATTCTAGTCACCTGCCTGTGTTAAAATCTGAGCATACAGTGATGGCAAAGCCCCCAACTCCTCAAAGTTTCCCACTATCGAGAAGGGCCAAAACTATCAAGATTCAATGAGAAGGTGGTGACGTCAGCAAGACGGTGTTAATAGGAAGCCCCACACTTTCCTTCTCCTGCGGAGACAGCAACTCCCAACACATGGACCAGTTTCCTTCATGGTAAATCCAGAAACCAGCTAAGAGGCTCCGAACCCTAGGTGAGCACAAAAACAGCTGCATCACAGCTAAAAAATTCTCAGGCCTCATTCACCATAGTCCCTGCCCCTGGCTCAGCCCAGTGCAACTGGAGAAAATTCTCAGCCACTGGCTTCTCCCTGGGGAGGGAAAGAAAAGACTGAAACAGACGTCCAACACGTGGCCCTTCACGGGGAGGCCTGGGTGACTGGCTTCTGTCTTGTCTGAATCGAAGTGTGACAGAAAAGGTGCCAGGCTGGGGGCTGCTGAGAACTAGGTGAGGGTTTGGACTAGCACACACTTACCTGCCATCGTCCCTACCAGTGGCTCAGCACAAAACTAGCAGAAGAAAACCCCCAATTTTTGGCTTTTCCCTGGGGAGGAAGAGTTGGCATGTGTGTCCAATGTTCCAGCTTTCTGGGTAGCTGCCTGAAAGACAGTTTTCTTTTTTGCCTGTCTCAGAGCACTAACAGGATCCGGTATACTCTAGGTATCTGGGGGGTCTCTGAACACACAAAAAAGCTGGGGGGCTTGCTGTTGCTCTGAGGACCCATGGTACAGCAGACAGAGGCCAACAGAAAGAAAAAGGAGCATGCATCCCAAACTCCTGCTTTCCAAGGAGATGTACAAGAGACTAATTTCTGTCTTGGCCAACCTGCAGCACTCATGGGACCTGGGATACTCTAGTAATCTGGAATGGGCTGAGAAGAGCTGGGGAAGTTGCAGCAGCTACAGAGAACCTGCAGTACCATAAACAGACACAAGAGGGAGCCAGAGATTATGAGCACTTGAAAAAAGAAGCCAGCAAATCCTGCTGGTGGGGAATTTACATGCACAAGTCTAGAGAAGACATTTCCATACAAAAAGTTTGAGAGGCCCCCAGATTCTCTGACAGGACTGATGGAAAAGATCTTTTCTTGTACAAAGAAAAGACTGGGAGGTGGTTATTTTTTTTCAAATGCATGGATCTAAGCACAAAGTTCCAAGGTGCATGAGAAACAGCAAAACAAGGCCTACCCAAAGACACAAAATAAACTTCCAGCAACCAATCCTGGAAACAGACGTATATGAATTACCTGGCAAATAACTCAAAAAAAGTTGTCACCAAGATGTTCAGTGAGCTGAGGAAAACAACGCATAACCAAAATGAGAATACTGACAGGGAAAAAAAAAAAGTTTTTAAATTGGAACTGAAGAATAACAATTTTGAAAAATTCACCACAAAAATTAAACAGCATACTTGATCAACCAGAAAAAAAAAATCAGTGAACTCAGTTTACTTGAGACTACTCATTCACAGGAAGAAAATGAAAACAAATGAGTGAGATAAGCTTGGGAGACATCACCAACTGATCAATATAAATACTATGGGAGTCCCAGAAGGAGAAAAGAAAGAGGGGCAGGAAGATTACCTGAAGGAAAAATGGCTCAAAACTTCCCAAACTGGGGGAAAGAAATGGACATCCAAATTGAAGCAGCAGATGACACTATCCTTATAGCAGAAAGTGAAGAGGAACTGAAGAGCCTCTTGATGAAAGTGAAAAAGGAGCGTGAAAAAGCTGGTTTAAAGTTCAACATTCAAAAAACTAAGATCACGGCATCCAGTCCCATCACTTCATGGCAAACAGATGAGGAAACAATGGAAACAGTGACAGACTTCTTTTTGGGATCCACAATCACTGCAGATGGTGAGTGCAGCCATGAAATCAAGACACTTGCTTCCTGGAAGAAAAGCTATGACAAACCTAGACAGCATATTAAAAAGCAGAGACATTACTTTGCCAACAAAGGTCTGTATAATCAAAGCTATGGTTTTTCCAGTAGTCATGTATGGACGTGAGAGTTGGACCATAAAGAAAGCTGAGTGCCAAAGAATTGATGCTTTTGAACTGTGGTATTGGAGAAAACTCTTGAGAGTCCCTTGGACAGCAAGGAGATCCAATCAGTCAATCCTAAAGGAAATCAATCCTGAATACTCATGGAAGGACTGATGCTGAAGCTGAAGCTCACCTGATGTGAAGAACTGATTTATAAGAAAAGACCCTGATGCTGGGAAAGTTTGAAGGCAGCAGGAGAAAGGGCAACAGAGAATAAGATGGTTGGATGGCATCACCCAGTCAATGGACATGAGTTTGAGCAAGCTCTGGGAGCTGGTGATGGACAGGGAAGCCTGGCTTGCTGCAGTCCATGTGGTTGCAAAGCAATGGACACTGAGCGACTGAACGAACAAAAAGGAGCCAAAGGACAGTAGATAATAACACAAAAGTATATGAAAGCATAAAGCTTCATATCAAAAACCTAGACAAACACAGGCTACTATAACACTGCAATGATGGTAGGTAAATCACGTTTAATTCTGACTTAAAAGTTAAAAGACAAAGACATTTTAAAAAGCTATAAAATATACTGCTGCTGGTAAGTCACTTCAGTCGTGTCCGACTCTGTGCGACCCCATAGATGGGAGCCCACCAGGCTCCCTCGTCCCTGGGATTCTCCAGGCAAGAACACTGGAGTGGGTTGCCATTCCCTTCTCCAATGCACAGAAGTGAAAAGTGAAAGTGAAGTTGCTCAGTCGTGTCCGACTCTTCGAGACCCCATGGACTGCAGCCTACCAGGCTCCTCTGTCCACGGGATTTTCCAGGCGAGAGTACTGGAGTGGGGTGCCATTGCCTTCTCTGATAAAATATACTAGTGGATACAAAATAAAATATGTCATTGTAATATCAGTAACATACGGTGGGAGGTGTAAAAGAGAAGTTTTTGGATGAGACTGAGCTATTATCAGCTTAAAATACATTATAAAATGCTTAATGCAAGCCCTATGGTAACCACAAAGGAAACATTTACACACAATAGAAAATGAGGAAGGAATCAAAGCATGTCTATAGAAAAATATCAATAAAACACAAAAGATGACAGCGAGAGGAAAAGGACACAAAGCTACAAAACAGAAAACAATGAACTGAATGGCAACTCTAAGTCCTCTCTATCAGTAATATTTTAAATGTAAACAGATTAAACTCCCCGATCAAAAGACACACAGAGACTGAAGGGATTTTTAAAAACCCACAAAATCCAACTATATGCCTTACAAGAAACTCATTTTAGATGTAGGCTGAAAGTGAAAGTGTGAAACACATTCCACTGCAAATAGAAACCAAAAGAGAGCACAGATGGCCCTACTTTCATTAGACAAAACAAACTTTAAGTCAAAAGTATCAAAAGAGATTTTAAAGGCCTGAAATAATGATGAAAAAGTCAACTCACCAAAAGGGTACAACAATTATACATACAACCAACAGCTGAACACCAAAATATATGAAGCAAATATTGACAGATCTGAACGGAGAAACTGCAACACAATAGATGCGGATTTCAAAAGCCACTTTCCATATGGATAGAATACCTAGACAGAAGATCAATAAGGAAGTAGAGGACAGGAACAACAATGTAAGCCAAATGGGCCAAAAATACACACACAGAACATGCCACCCAACAGCGGCAGAATACACATTATTTTCAAGCACTCTAAGAACATTCTCCAGGACAGAGAGCGTGTTAGGTTACGAGTTTTAACAAAAAAGACCGAAATCATACAAGGCATCTTTTCTGACCACAACAGAATAAAACTAGAAATCAAGAGAAGGAAAACTGGAAAATTCACAAATAAGAGAAAACTGAACAACACCCTCACTCTTGAACTGGGTCAAAGGAGAAATAAAAAGGGAATCATAAAATATCTGGAGACAAAACACATCACAAAATCATGAAATTGGCAGAGCAGTATTAAGAGAAAATTTTACAGGGTTAACAGCCTATATTCAAAATGAAAAAAGGTCTTATGAAACCATGTGAAATCAAGACAGACACTAGAGAAGACTTAAAAAGAGCAGAGAGGCTTAAAAACAGAGACAAAAGGCGCCCAGAAGGTGTCCGGCCAGTTCCACCTGCAAATAGGTGAAATCTGAATTGAGTCTCTCACGAAGACTGATGGTTCAACGATATTACGAGACAAGCACACAGCGGGCTCAGGCCAGGGTGGATGTAACCTGAATCTCCTACGTTGCAAGATCAACCTCTCCTTGGGTCTGTCCTTGCCTGGGCTGTATAAGACAGGTAGATGCTTCTCTCGGTCTCCACAACTTCAGAGGAAGACGAGGCAGTTCCCACTCTGGCCTGCCCAGGAGTCTAGAACCCCTCATTCTCCTCACCCGCGCAAGAGCCGGGAACACAGCGACCACCGCCATTTTTCCCGACCCGTATCAAAGGCCTACTGCCCGGCCACTTCCGGATACTTTCGAACACCAGGGCCTCCAACAGCAGCGCCGAAGACTTGAGCAGGAAGATGCGTCCTCGCGTATGGCGGAAGTGGCTGTGCGTGTGACGCCGGCGGCGCGGGGGGGCGGGACCTGGGGCCGAGAGCGGTTCGCGCGCTTCGGGCCTAGTCCAGACTCGCCGCCGCCGCCGCCATATTCCCGGTAACGGGGGCGCGCGGCCGGGGGCCGGCTGGGCCGGAAGAGGGTTTGGGGACGGCGCTGAGGCGGGGAGGGGGTCGGTTGAGTTTGGGACAACCGGAGTTGGCGGGCGGCGGGAGGCGCGGGCCTTTGAGGGAGGGGGCCGAGGGCGTCGGGCCGGGTCTGTGGGGAGGGAGCGGGGCGGGCCTAGCCGGGGGCGAGGACTAAGGCCTGGGTGGGGAGCGGAGGTGGCTGGAGCTCCGGGAGCCGCAGGGACTTCTAGCCCGGACTGCTGGGGGCCTCGGCAGGTGCGGCGGGCTGGGCCTGCGGGCTTCGCCGCGGTCGTTCTTCGCAGCGCCATCCGAGGGCCCGTAGGAGCAGAGGCCTGGACTTTCTCGTCGCGCCACGGGCAGCTGCGGCGCAGCTCCGGTCGGGCCCGAGGGTGATGGGCAGCGAGCCCCGCGAGCCCCGGTGGCCTGGGAGAGCGAGGGGCGGCGCGAGGCCGGGGGCGGGGCGGAGCGGGTGGGGCCGAGCTCGGACTGCCGGGATGCTGCGTCTCTGGAGACGGGAGGTTGGCAACCAGTGCCCTCCTTCCAGCCCGGGACCCTTATGCTTTGTAACTCTTGCTTCTTTCTGGATACCGCAGTGGCATCTTTCTTGCTTTGTCCGTTCTCCGGGCGCGAGATCTTCCTTCCGAAGCCATGTCAGAAGGAGTTGACTTGATTGATATATACGCTGACGAGGAATTCAATCAGGTGAGGAGTCCTCGGGAGCAGTGGGATTTTCCTGTACCGGCCGAGGAATCTCTTGCAGCAAACTTGCAGGGGTCCCAAGCTCTGTCAGTGGTAGAAGATTTGCTCGGCCTGAACACACGTCTGTCAGATCTAAAATCTTCCCTCTAGCGCAGACTTTCAAGACTTAACGCCTGTTCCGCTTTATGTCAACTAAAGCCTCCAGGCTTAATTTTAAAAGCTTTGATTTAAGAGCAAATAAAAATTAGGTTTAACAGAGTGGTTTATCAACCTGTGGAACTTGATTCTCCAGTAAGCCAAAGTTGAACGTTAGTTTCCTGGAAGACTGCTACTGCTAAGTCGCTTCAGTCTTGTCCAACTCTGTGTGGGCCCCATAGACGGCAGCCCACCAGGCTCCCCCGTCCCTGGGATTCTCCAGGCAAGAACACTGGAGTGGGTTGCCATTTCTTTCTCCAATGCATGAAAGTGAAAAGTGAAAGTGAAGTCGCTCAGTCGTGTCAGACTCGTAGGGACCCCATGTACTGCAGCCTACCAGGCTCTTCCATCCATGGGATTTTCCAGCAAGAGTGCTGGAGTGGGGTGCCATCGCCTTCTCCGACTAGCCACATTTAAAAATCAGAATTAGGTGTTCTGTAGCATTCATGAAGACAATGTTGATATGTGTTCCTTTGAGAGTCTCTCAAATTGCAGCTGGAGAAACGTAGTACCCCTTCGCTTCAAAAGGCAGTGCAAGTATGAAAGATAACTTTAACATTTAATGTCAGTTGTTTTCCAGTTGTTTTCAGCCTTCCTTGTTTCAGAAGTAGGTTGACTCTGGTCTTAAGAAGTCCATAGGCTTTTTAATGTTAGTTTTTTAGTAATAACCTTTATTGATGATGTAATTGGTGGGAGGAGGTAAAGGTATTGGACAAACCAGTTCAGAAGCAGATAGAGACCCACTCACGTACTCTGAGTTCAGTTTGTTGATCTCTTTATGATATGTCAAGAAAATTATACAGTGATCTTCCTTGAAACAATCATCTCATATACAGGTCAATTCAGAAAACATCTCAAGAATGTTCAGAAGTCTGTACTTAAAACTTAATATCCTGCCTGGATTATTTTCAGCACTATTCTACTTGAGTAACCTGGTTTTTCCCATTTTCATCTTTTAATGGCTATATGTAAGGGCCTATAAAGAGGATTTAAAAAACAAAACCAGGCTAGAGAAGGAAAGCAGAGAAGGCAATGACAACCCACTCCAGTACTCTTGCCTGGAAAATCCCATGGATGGGGGAGCCTGGTAGGCTGCAGTCCATGGGGTCCCTACGAGTCTGACACGACTGAGTGACTTCACTTTCACTTTTCACTTTCATGCATTGGAGAAGGAAATGGCAACCACTCCAGTGTTCTTGCCTGGAGAATCCCAGGGATGGGGGAGCCTGGCTGGCTGCTGCCTATGGGGTCGCACAGAATCAGACACGACTGCAGTGACTTAGCAGCAGCAGCAGAGAAGGAAAGTGCAGCAGCAGCAGAGAAGGAAAGTGCTCTGGACCCTCATTTTTTTAAAACAAAAAAAAAACTTTTTATTTTGTACTGTGGTATAGCCTGTTAACAATGTTGTGATAGAGAAGGGACTCAGCCACTCATGTATCTGTTCTCTGCCAAACTTCACTCATATTCAGGCTGCCATAAAACATTGAGCAGAGTTCCATGTGCTATACAGTATGGACCCTGACTTTGATGTGAAGCAGCAGACGAGGTTTATATATGCCATTATGTGCCATTTCTTTCACTTGGCAAAAGTTGATCATTTTCCCATGTCTTCTCAGGCAAACTGCAGTCGTCTACATGTGGCTGCTGATTAACTTAAATACATGAAAATCTTTCTTTAAATTTCAAATAAGTCAATTATTTATGGATAAAAAGAAAGACTTAGTATATTTAGTTACCATTTGCTTTCCTGAATTTTTCATATTACTTTGAATCAAGACTTTTACTACTTTTTATGTTATTCTTTTAAATGTAAGATAGCAAGAAAAAAAGTCTCCTTTAATTCTTTTCTATTACTAATTTTAAAAACTTCGTTTCCCCTTAATTTCATTATCTGTGGGTTGACGACAGTGCTGCTGCTGATTCACTCTGGGAAATGGGTAGAACAGGGTCCTTGACCACAGATCTAGCCACATGTGGTCTGAGAAGTGAGATTTCATAATTTCTTAAGCAGTATTGCTTGTCGGTCATAGACAAGACAGGTCTCATCCACTGAGTTGTTGGTCTCAACAATTTGATCTCTGGTCTCCTCAGTTAAACAGGACTGTGTGTGTGTGTGAAATCAAGTAGATATTTGTACCGAAATGACAATTTGGTACTTGGTTAAGTTGAAGAAAGTATAGATTTTAAATGTCCTATGTCGTGGGGAACGTCAGGAAAGGGTGCTTTTTCCCCTCACAAATGAGTTAATTTTTAGCAAAGCTGGTTTTAGTAGAATTTGGAAGCTTTGGAGAAGTGGTAAAAGCTGTTTGACTGGGATTGTAGAAGTAAGCTTAGATTGAAGGCCAACAGTACAGATTGTGTTTTAGAATGTTATAGGAATGTTACTAATTCACCCCAACTTACCCCTGCACAAGAACCTTGTCATGTGTACTTTGCTCCCCAGGGAGCAAAGCACTGTTCCTAGATGGAACCCTGTGGTGCTGACTCCAGATATGTTACAGTATGTGCTACAAAAGCGTCTTTTGCAGAGCTACTTCACTCGTGTTACAGAGGGAACCTCGGAGTTCATAGGGTCTCTCTTGGGCTGAGGAGAACAACTCGGAAAGTGACTGAAGGCTGCCATCGCTGCTGAGTGTTTCATCTCTTTCCTGTTTCTCGTGCTGAGACGGGTGCTTTGCACAGTATGCTCAGTTTCCTCAGCAAATAGTTACTGAGCTACTTCTGTTTGCTAGGCATCGTGTTAGAACTAGTGAGATAAAAGGGGAAAGATGGATTTGTGTGCTCAAGAGGTTCTATTCCTGGTGGTCGACAGCAACGGACCGTAATAGGGAAGGAGAGTAAGGTGGGAATTGTGGAAATAGTAATCACAAAGCCAAAAGCATTGAGCTTTGGTTACAGTTATAAGAAAATTAACTCACATAGGTTGCTTTGAGAAAAAGCTTTATTACTGTGTCTTCCCTGGTGGCTCAAACAGTAAAGAATCTGCCTGCAATGCAGGAGGCCTGGGTTCGATCCCTGGGTCAGAAGATCTCCTGGAGAAGGGAATGGAAACCCACTCTAGTATTCTTGCCTGGAGAATTCCATGCACAGAGGAACCTGACCAGCTGGAGTTCATGGTGTCACAAAAGAGTCGGACACGACTGAGTGACTAACGCTTTAGATAACAGGAAAGGGCTGGCAAGTAGGAACATTGAGCATTCAGGTGGGGAAGTTCTTACCTAAATTCAAACATCATGCAAGTTCTCTTTTGTAAACCAAGAAGCTTCCTGAGACAATCAGAGCTATTCCTCTACTATAAAATGCAAACTTCTCCCTGGTATTAATTTAGTATTAAATACATCTTTTCTAATCTCCTTGAAATGAAATCCTTAACATCAATGCCTGTAAAATACTGTATTTTTCACTTAATTTGTAGAATTAGGTTTTGCTTTAACTGCATAAATCATCAGCTCATTTGGTAATCAGAAAAACCTCAGGTCCTTACCTATTTTCCTGTCTTAGCCCCTTAGTGTTGCTAGGAGATTTAGATGCAAATACAACTTGATACATTATTTCTTCAAGGGAATCCTCAATAGGTCTGCCTTACGCATCAGAACAGTTCCTACAGAATTCTTTGAACTGAGGTTCTGTGGCCCAGAGAGACCATTTGAATCTTGTGACACTTTTACATTCCTTGAATCCTTTTGTATTTCTTAAAGTGGTAAAATAATCCATACACCAGAGTCTTCTGGGATAGAGACTGTCGTATTCTCTAAGGAACCCTGAAAGAGTAGATTGTTCACTGAGGCTTACGGTATGGGAGATTTCCTGGTGATACCTTTGATCTCTGAGCTGCCCATGTCTGCATGTTCACGACTCAGTTATCAGCAATAGTCTTTGTATTAAAACGTTTCAACATGCATCTCTGAATCACAGATGCTTCATGGAAAGAATGCCAGTTTGGTTCCACTGACCACACAAGATCGTGAGTTTCCTTGTTTAGGTTCCATTTCACAATCCTTGATTAATTAAAGAAAAAAAAAGTTACCCTGGTTTGAAGTAGTGTTGTTTTAGGATTAGAGCACTGAAGAGGATCAGGTGGTTTTTAGGTCTTTTCTACACCTTGAACCATAAGAGCAAATCATATGTAGTGCATGAATAAATAAATGATTTGTCTAGAGTTAGGATTGTTTGAGACTTAGACTGTCAAATATTTTACACACAAAATATTGAGTTACTAGCTGTGACTTTCTTCACCTTTTAAATTTATTATCCACTCTATACTCTCCAGTGTTGGCAGCTCCCCATCATACTCATCCTTTTTTATGCAAGGTCCTTATTTATAGATTTGACTACCTAAGATAGTCTTCTTGTGCTTATTTACCTCCCTGATTCTTTTTCATGCTCTTTTCTCTTTCTGAGATTTTTTTACAAGGTTCAAACTCTTCTCCTTTGGGCTTCTTAGAGTATTGGTAACATTTGAAGGTATTTACATTATCTTGCTATGCATGTTCTTCCCTTTTACTTCAGATAAACTGAGAAACTATAAAATTGTTTCCCTAAAGTTTCTGGTGGTATGTAGGTCTAAGAATGTGTTTTGTAGTGACTCCTCTAGTTGCACTCCAGAATCAGGAATTCTTGTGATGGGTTTGAAGGGAGAAAGTTACTGGAGCTTCCACACCTGAGGTGCATTAGGGGAAATGATTCACCTTCAAGGAGCTAAGGAAGTTGCCAAATCAGGTTCTTTTTTTATTTCCTTTGTATAGATCTTTCTTTATTCCCATTTTTAAAAGACAGCAATGACATGAATGAGTGATAGTGTCCCTAAAACACTCCAGTATCTCCTTGTATCTGTTTTTTGGCAGTTTCATCTTTAGCACTGTTTGGATGTTTTAGACTGTTACCTGGGGGTGAAAAAAGAACAACTTGTCTTAAAATAAAATAGGACAACTTGTCCTTAAAATAAAAAGATCCTCTCTAAGATAATAGCACTGAAAACTCTGAAACATTAAGTTCCCTTATTAGTATTTTTTATGATTTTAGGAGTTTTGATATGTGTTAGCTTGGTCTGCTATAATACTAAAAATGTGTTGACTTATAAGCAACAAATTTATTTCTCAGTTCCAGAGGCTGAAAGACTGAGATCAGGTTTGTGTTCTGGTGAGCAGCCTCTTCCAGTTGCAGCCTCTTCCAGCTTGTAGCCTCACATGATGAAGAGCAGAGCAAGCAAGCTCTAATTCTTACAAGGGCACTAATACATTTCATAGGCTCCACCCTCAAGACCTCATCTCATTTTAATTACCTCTCTAAGGCCCCACCTCCTAATACCATCACGTTGGGGAACAGTGTTTCAGTGTGGGTGGGTGTGCTCAGTCGTTTCTGACTCTTTGTGACCCTGTGGACTCCTCTGTTCATGGGACTCTCTAGGCAAGAATACTGGAGTGGGTTGCCATGCCATTCTCCAGGGGATCTTCCTGGCCCAGGGATTGAACCTGTCTGTGTCTTCTGCATTGGCAGGTAGATTCTTTACCCCTGTGCCACCTGGGAAACCCTTCAAGGAGCTGTGTTGCAGGGTTGGGGGGAGGGGGGGTCACATTCAGTCTATAACAGTAATATATAACACAGACAAAAAGTGTATCTCACCTGTCTTCCAGAATGCATGTTCATATTCTAAATGGTTAGTATAATACAGCTTATGATAAGGGTGCTTGTTCTGTTTGCTGAGCTTTATGTTTTAGAGAACTTGGACGGCTTTTGTATATCATTAGATACCTCTGGTATTGTTCAGAGATGTTTCTTATATAAATGTCATGGTGATGTGTTGGATCTGCACGTCATGCACTAGAACGTATAAAGGAAAAACCCCAATTATTCACCTCCTTTTTATTTTATTGGAAAGATGGTATTATATACTGTGAGCTTTAGAGCATTATAAAGTAGAATAGTAAATTTTGTGTAACTCTTGATTTTGGAAATAGTGTAAGATGTTGAAAATTTCATCGGTATAAATGTGGTCTTGGGAAGCTGGCTTACTTGATAGCAATAGCAGATGTCTTTCTGTGCATTCTTGCTGTGCTGCGCTTAGTCTCTCAGTCATGTGTGACTCTTTGCAGCCCCATGGACTGCAGTCCAACAGGCTCTCCTGTCCTTGGGGATTCTCTAGGCAAGAATACTGGAGTGGGTTGCCGTGCCCTCCCCCAGGGGATCTTCCCGACCCAGGGATTGGGCCCAGCTCTCCCACGTGTTGCAGGTGGATTCTTTACTGACCGAGCCACCAGGGGAGCCCTGTGCATTCTTAGTGTGCTTGCTTAATTGTCATGTACATTTTGAGCCTCACAGTTGATTACAGCTAGAAACACTACAGACTTCTAATAGGGTCTTAAGAGAAACACCTACGTAAACCTAATTTTTAAAATTGTTTTACATGGGGAAGTTTTTATATGTTTTACAAAGTATTTGACTGTGGATTGTAAGTAAATTAGAGTAAAACAGAATGAACAAAATGAAAGGTTTTCAAACCCATCTTTGCCAACGCCCCGTCTCTTAGGACCCAGAGTTCAACAACACAGATCAGATTGACCTGTATGATGACGTGTTGACAGCCACTTCACAGCCTTCAGATGACAGAAGCAGCAGCACTGAGCCACCTCCTCCTGTTCGCCAGGAGCCATCTCCCAAGCCCAATAACAAGACCCCTGCAATTCTGTACACCTACAGTGGCCTGCGCAATAGGCGAGCTGCTGTCTATGTGGGCAGTTTCTCCTGGGTGAGCATGGGAAACCAAAAAGGCTTGGGTGGGCTGGAGGGAGAGCACTGGGAGGTGATGGCATTTTCAGAAACCACTGTTGCACTGTTTTGTGCTCTGATGGGGTTGGATTTCTTTTTCCTGGGATCAGGTTGGATTGATCTCTGAAAGAGAACTATCCTGAGGACGTACTGGTGCCGAAGAAAGCAATGATTAAGTGGGTAGTTGCTTTTTCTGCCATCTTGTTACCGCCCCTGACCCTGGGGCTTTATGTCTACCAGGGTCATCTGTGGGATGAGATTTCAGAGTGAACACCTTGAACTCTTGGTGGTCATTAGATGGTCCTGTGATAATGATGGGTGAGAGGGAGCAAAGACCTTGATAGCTGTAGTACACTCGGGGTAGGTGGTGATTGTTGTTCTGCAAAAGTTATTGTGTGACATGTTTTGGGGCTGGTGATGGGAGGTGGTTTTTTTCCAAGTTAAGAATTGTATATACTGAGGGGGAAGTTGTTGACAGTGATCAACTCTGCCTGTCAGATCTCCAACTAAAAGCTGCTAGTAATCAGTGTTTGAACTGATGATCCACGTGGCAGTCAGAGTTAAAATAGGTTTTAATTTTCTTAGTCTCAGATACGGGGATTGGGGCAGAGGTGGGTGGTTTGTAGTTCTGTCTGGGTGAGGACAATATTAAAACCTGCTCTCGTTGACATCCTGATGGCCTTCTGGGTTTCCTTTGGGGGGTCATGGTTATGACTAGACTCCTAGGTTTGGGGGAAGGGTTTGGGACATTCTGGGGGAGGGGGTATAGTTCTTGACATTTCTTCCTTTTCCATCTTGCCGGCCCCAGTGGACCACAGACCAGCAGCTGATCCAGGTTATTCGCTCTATAGGAGTCTATGATGTGGTGGAGTTGAAATTTGCAGAGAATCGAGCAAATGGCCAGTCCAAAGGGTGAGGTCTGGATTTAAGAAGCCCCTTTTAGTTTGTAACCATTGGGATAACAGATCTGTACTGTTATTTTGGCCCTGTAATTTAATCCCTCCCACCCTGGCCCAGTTTACTGCCTTGGTTTTGACAAACCACCTTAGAATGGGGACCTCACTGCGAGGTAGGAGAACATCATCCATCCATTGAAGGGCAAAGAAAGCTGGTTTCTAATTTGAAATAAATAGGAACATTTTAGGCTGACACTTTTTGTTGTTGATAGTTCTGTGTATATAATATAAGCAGGGCATCCTTTGCTTTACCAAAAGCGGAAGAGAGTTTCTGTGTTTCTCTTTTGATTGTCTAGTAGATCTCACACGTTTTTAATTTTTCTTCCTCAAGGTATGCTGAGGTGGTGGTAGCCTCTGAAAACTCTGTCCACAAATTGTTGGAACTTCTGCCAGGAAAAGTTCTTAATGGAGAAAAAGTGGATGTGAGGCCAGCCACCCGGCAGAACCTGTCACAGTTTGAGGCACAGGCTCGGAAACGTGAGTGCGTCCGAGTCCCAAGAGGGGGTACGTGGAGACCATCTGTATGAAGGGGGTGTATTTTGTGGGTTTGTTTTCTGTGCTGTAGGCTTGGTCTGCATTGTGGAGGAGTTTGAGGGAGGGTGGTGATGATTATGGGTGGCAGCATGGCAGTAGGTGAGCTAAAAATGAGACTTATGTGCCAGGAGTCAGGTAGTTCAGATTATACATTTCTGCTGCTAACTCATTATGTGACCTTGGGCAGGTCACTTTACTGTTTAGGGCCTACTTCCCCATTTGAACTGGACATAGTGTATAAAGTTCCTGTCACCTCTGAATTATGTGTTTTCTATTAAAAAAATCAGTATATAGCAAATGGACTGACTGACTTGTAAGACATGTCTATCAAATACTAAGCAACCACAGTAAAATACAAATATAGTACATAAAGATGGCTGTAATCTTGTTATACATTGGAAGGTACTCTTTAATGAATCGACAAAAGAAATGGTGGAGAGTAAAAATCTAACAGTGTTTCTCCAGCGTTGACCAGGGCGCTTGGGTGCCCTCTGATTACCTGCTATTTCGGTTCGTTTGGCAAGTGTTTCCCATTAGTAGAGGATGTTGCATCGTGCCACATCAGCCTGATGATGGTGCGCCTTAAGCTCACCTTACTCCCTTTGTTCTGACCCCGTTCTCACCAAGCCATCTTCTGATACTAATTTGGTTTCCCAACTAGGGTCTCCTGCTGGGAAAAGAATGCACTGACCAGGTGACACGAATATTCCAGTCTGCTTGGCAGTTGTATTTCTCATTGTAAATTAAAAAATTGGCATTCTGGTTTAAGAATCAGTCTCTTGTGAATTTGAATAGTGTGAATCCATCTCCTAGGGTCCAGTCACCCCTGGGCCACTGTTAAAATCAGTGTCTGAACCTGTGAAACCTGGGAACCAGCTTTGGATTGTCATGACCTCACAAGGTGCAGCTACCTGGCAAGGCCCTGCCTGAAACAGCCAACTGCCATTACTTGCCTTTTACTACAATGAGGGTGATGGCAAAGTTTTGTTACCTACTTTCTGTAACTGCTTAAGTCCTTTTCTCAAAATAGTGCCGTGTGTTGATTGAGTAGTCTACTGGGACCTTGGATAGATTGATTGAAGGTGGAAATATAGTCACTTAACTCTTGCATAGGAATAACTATGTTCTTATAACTAGATTGAGAGCCTAGATGGAAGTGTTGTGAACTCTTATTGCTCTGTGTTAGAAGACACAACTTTTCTTCCTTGATAACATGAATTTTCAGAGTCCATTCTGTTTCAGAGTCTTTGTTTGATTCAGCCCTCTTCTGACTTTCGTAAGATGTATAATTTTACATTTATGTTGAACACCTAATTGTCCTAATACCACAGGGCTGTTTACTCCTGGGTTTTACCTTTCTTTGCTGGATTGAATTGTTTTTCTGCTCTGTCATGTTGATATAGTTGGACCCTGTTAATTCACTCAGTACAGCTGGTTGACATAGTCTGCTTAAAAATGGTTGCTACTCTTGGGACTTGTAGCCATAGCTACCAAAAAACACCCTTGCTGATGTGGGAACGGTAGCTGGGAAGGGAGCTAACTTTCAGGGGGTTACACTTGTAGTGTTCTTTCTTCGGTTTGAGAGAACTCAGAGAGGAAGCAAGTTGCCATGTGTGTGAGACATGAAAAGCCCGAAGATGCTGTGGGAGGCCCTGGTGATACACTGCATTAGAGAGACCAGGGTGGTTGCCAAAGGGATTGATTCCACTTAATGCTTTCATCAGGAGCTAGGGTTTACTAACAAGTTTTTGTTGAAGGAGCACTCTTCTTTTCGCCTCTTCACACTTGTCTCCTAATGGCATCTTTTTACATCCAAGACTCCCAAGTCCATGTGATCACATTCTTCTCTTGGATTTCACATCAACCAGGCTTAGAGTAGACTGTTAAATTGGAAAAAGGGAACAAGTTTAACCCAAGTGCCTCGACAGTATCAGAGCCATGTTTCCAGCAGTATGCAGACATGTTTTGAGTCCATTTTGCACAATGACATACCAATGAACCATGATCATGTTCCTAGAAGGCTACCCTCTGGGGTAGAGGGTTTGGACTGTTGAAATATAGTAGGAATTTCCCAGATTTCAGACATATTTTGTACCAAGCTTTTGCAAGGAGTCCCTGATGTCAGCTGTGTGCCATCTGCTCATTCTATGGGCTGATCTTATATGATCCCTGGTAGCTCAGAAGGTAAAGCATCTGCCTACAATGCGGGAGACCCGGGTTTGATCCCTGGGTCGGGAAGATCCCCTGGAGCAGGAAGTGGCCACCTACTCTAGTATTCTTGCCTGGAAAATCCCATGGAGTGAGGAGCCTGGTAGACTACAGTCCATGGGGTCTCAAAGAGTCAGACATGACTGAGCGACTTCACTTTCACTTTCTTGGCCTATCTCCCACTTTCTTTCATTTAACTTCTAATCTTCCACTTTTTGTTGTGTGTCTCTTCCTTATCCCAATTACCAGTTTCGGTACTTGGATGGAAGAAGTGTTGTCCATGCCCTGCCTGTCCCTCCTTTCCTGCAAATTTACTGGCCAAAGTGACAAGGCAAAGAGAACATTTCAAATATATAGCAGGATAGAAAAGGTTAACTACTACAAGCCCAAGGAAAGAGTCCCTGAACTCCTACCAGAGAAAATGAGATTTTTAATCTGCTTGAATTCAGCTCAACAGTAATGAACATATTTCAACACTGTCATTTTTCTTGTGGGTTATTAAGAACCTTCTGCATTTAAAAATAGAAAACAAATTTAAGGATAATTTAAATGTGAAGCACTGAGAGTTCTAGATAAAGAGAATTCTTTAGCACACAGAATTTAGGGTGGTACTGCTTCCTGCGTTTATGTCTGAACTAGGCTGCCTCTAACCTTTCTGAGGCAGTAGATTTTACTTTCTTCCTCAGCCACCTGTCACCTTCCTTAGTGTGGTGTCAGATGACTTGCTGACGGATGAACTCGTCCCATGGTTATGTTTAAGACTTGGGCAGTAACAGTAATTCTTTTTTCTTCGTAGGAATACCTCCACGGGCCCACTCCCGAGATTCTAGTGATTCTGCTGATGGACGGGCCACACCCTCTGAGAACCTTGTGCCCTCATCTGCCCGTGTGGATAAGCCCCCCAGTGTGCTGCCCTACTTTAATCGCCCTCCTTCAGCCCTTCCCCTGATGGGTCTGCCCCCACCCCCTATTCCACCCCCACCACCTCTCTCCTCAAGCTTTGGGGTCCCTCCTCCTCCTCCTGGCATCCACTACCAGCATCTCATGCCCCCTCCTCCTCGATTACCTCCTCATCTGGCTGTACCCCCCCCTGGGGCCATCCCACCTGCCCTTCACCTCAATCCAGCCTTCTTCCCCCCACCAAATGCCACAGTGGGGCCTCCACCAGATACTTACATGAAGGCCTCAGCACCCTATAACCACCATGGCAGGTAAGGACTATCTTGTTCCTTTTAAATCTGAGCCAGGCATAGCAGGGTAGACAGTGTGTTAAGTTTATTTTCTTCTCCCCAAGGAAGTAAGTGAGCACTGAACTATTATTGTCTTTTTCCCTTGTGGAAATTCTGTTGTCATAGTATTGAGTCCTGGGAAATAGTTAACTATGCGTTAGAGAATGTTTTTATTTGGTATTTTGTTTGCATCTTAACCTCTCACCCAAACTGTGTCCTTTGTATCCCTTTTTCAGGTGGTTGATAAAGTTGAGTGCTCTGAGTCACTGTTACGAGTGCTATGAGTGTCTAGCACTATGTGGTCATGCCAAAATTATAAAAGTATAGCACATAAATCCTGTCTTTGAAGAGAACATGAACATATAAAACATGTGAACAGGCTTAGAATCGTTTAAGACAGCATACAGGAGAGTGTAACATAGTACTCTAGAGGATGGTAAGATGACGCTGGGTGTGCGCAGTCAGGAGTGATGTTGTCTCTGTATTTCTGTGTGCAGCCGAGATTCGGGCCCTCCGCCCTCTACAGTGAGTGAAGCAGAATTTGAAGACATCATGAAGCGGAACAGAGCAATTTCCAGCAGTGCCATTTCCAAAGCTGTATCTGGAGCCAGTGCAGGTAAGTCATCCTTAGCTTTGCTGCCTTCTGCTTACTTTCAGTTTTGTCATTTCCATTGGTAAGAAATCCAAGATAAAATTGGAGCACTGGTACATTTTGAAAATCAATAATAACCTGGTTTTGGGCTTTTGGGGAGCTTCACTGAGACTGTTTATTTAGCCTGTATCTAGACCTGCCCCATGAAAACCAACTTAATGTGTAGAATATAAACAACTAATACTATCTCATTGTGGTGTTTCCTGCCTCCTGGAAATCTTGATCTCAGTGGTTGATCACTGGGTCTAGTGTCTGTGTATACCTTGAGGTTTTAGAACTGATGATGATGGTTGATATGGAATCTGATTATATTTGAGGATCAAGGCAGAGCTGACGGCTTCCATGTAGCCTGACCTAGAAAGAGACAAATCTACTGGGTGTCATCTTAAGCCATGATACACCCTTACAGCTAACTTTTGCCCTGTTGTCAGTATTAAGTGGGCAGAACCAGAAGCCATGCTTTTGAGAGCTGAGGAAACAGAATCTTTGGTTCCTAAGAGAAGAGAATATAGAGAGTTCCCTGGTTCTGATCCACGTTTCACATTATAACACTAATCATATTCATTTTCTTCCTGTGAGTTTCCCACATGAATGTAGATATAGATTGTCATATCTAAGAAATAACTGTTTTCGTCCATTTTCCGTAATTTCTTATCTTTACTATGAAATCTGAATGCAGAGTAAAGAGAGAAAGCATGTATATATATTCTCTCTGTTTTCCACTGGAAATCTTCATTGACATCTGAGTAAATCTCTTTAAGTTAAAAAGTTATGTATGCTCATTGTAGCAAATCAGATACACAGTGTAAAGAAAAACAGTCATTGTTCTCCACCAGTTCCTTCACATTGAGATGATCAGTAACTGAACCTCTGTCTCCTCCCTTTGTTTTGTTCTCATTTCAGTCATTCAAACCACAGATATTTATTTATTTATTTTAAATATAAATTTATTTTAATTGGAGGTTAATTACTTTATAATATTGTATTGGTTTTGCCATAAATCAGCATGAGTCCGCCACAGGTATACACGTGTTCCCCATCCTGAACCCCCTTCCCTCCTCCCTCCCCATACCATCCCTCTGGGTCGTCCCAGTGCCCCAGCCCCAAGCATCCAGTATCATGCATCGAACCTGGACTGGCGATTCCACAGATATTTATTGACTGCCTACAAAACAGGCAAAAATTCCCTCCCCTGGGCGAGCCAGAATCCCAGCATTCCTTGGCCTCCACAGAATTGCAGCTCCTCCACAGTCTGTTTTGTTCTTTACTACCCTGCACGAGGAAGCTGCTGGTCCTGTCACTGGGCCCCTGCCTGGTTTCATGCTTTCCTTGCATTATCTTGTCTTTAAGGCTCTTGCAGTGCAAGAAAGCTTTAGTTAGGAAGTGTGCAGGTACCCACCCCGACCACTGTCAGTGAGTCTGAGTATTGCTCAGATGGTGAAGGAGCTAGTTCTTCATGGCAGCATAATTTAAAATGTGTGTTTGTGTGTGTATGCACACAATATAACATGTTTTAACTATATGTTACTTCTGTGCATATACATGTTTGGTTATAGATTACAAATAATTCAGACAGAACTATGCAGTGTTAAATGGAAGACTTCCGTACAAGAACTGTCAGTAAGACTACCATGGTTTCTGTCCTTCAGATTTTTTTTTTTTGCATATAGCATCATATATATATAATTTTGATATGGAATACTGTTTTACAGCTTTTTTTTTTTTTTTTTTGGATTTCTAAGCTATTTTATTTATTTATTTTTTTAATTTTTTTTATTAAATTTTAAAATCTTTAATTCTTACATGTGTTCCCTACAGCTTTTTAACAATATTCTGATCATCTATTATATCAGCTAATACATAACATTTATTGAGCCCTTACTGTGTGTCTGGTACTGTGCTTAAGTGCTTTACATGGATTGCTTTGTTTATATCCAGATGACATTATGCTTTTTAACAACTATGTAATATTCTGTAGAACCAATGTTCCTTAATTTATATAGTCAGACCCTATTGAAGGAACTTTTAAGTTGTTTCTGATTCTTTAATACAACAAATGATGCTAAAACAAACATTGCTTAAATTATATACTTATGAGCAGAAGTTGAAAATTTTTAGAATTGCTAGGTCAAAAAGTGTGCACATTGTTTATTATAATGGGTGTTGTCAAATAGCCTGCAGACAATGACATGCCAGTTTATACATCCATGAGCAGTATCTGAGAGCATCTGTCTGATTCCAGACCATTGGAATATCGTTTCAATACAGTTTTATACTTGCCGCTTGTGCCTCATCCACTATACTGTGGTTCTCTGGGACAGCTAGTTACTCTTGGTTTGTGTCCTCCTGAGTTCTCCTTTTCATCAGTTTCCTGCCTCTGCTTACTGTTGGTCTTTTCCATCCACCCCCGTCAGGGGATTACAGTGACGCGATTGAGACACTGCTCACAGCCATTGCTGTTATCAAACAGTCCCGTGTTGCCAATGATGAGCGTTGCCGTGTCCTCATCTCCTCTCTTAAGGACTGTCTTCATGGCATTGAAGCCAAGTCTTACAGTGTGGGTGCCAGCGGGAGCTCATCCAGGTGAGTTGATAATTGCTCCAGTGGCGGCTAGCCCTGAGCAGCATTTTTCCATGGGTTAGGAGGGGAAGGAAAGGAACACAGGTATCTGGCAAGGACCTGGCTAAAAGAGCAGACCTAGCCCTCATGCCTTTAAGGGGGAGAAATTGATCAAATGTTTACATTAATAAATGTTGTAATGTCTGAAATCTGTGTTGGGTGAGGCAATGGGCTTATTTAGGAAGAAAGACCAATGTAGTTAAGAACGTGGGCTTTGGAGCCATACATTCTTGGATTTGAATTTTGCTCATAACTATCTGTGTGACCTTGAGTGTGAAAGTTACTCAACTTTTGAGGTCTTATTTTTCTCATTTTTAGAAAGAGGACAGTGATAGTACTTATCTTACAGATCTATTGTAAAGATTAAGTAAAATAAAGCATGTGAAGCTCTTAGCACTGTGCCTGATACATTAATAAGTCTCAACAAATTTGTTCTTACTTTTCTTTAAAAGACTAGTCCTTAAAGAGCTAATATCCTCAGACAGTGGGCCCATGATAGAGTAATAGAAGAGTGGTTTAACAAATAGTAGGAGACACTAAAACACCAGGTTCTTGGAAAAAATGGGGTAGGTCTTCTGAGTGAGTCTGAAGCCAGTCTTTCTAATAGGAAAAGACATCGGTCCCGAGAGAGGTCACCAAGCCGGTCCCGGGAAAGCAGCAGGAGGCACCGGGACCTGCTTCATAATGAAGATCGGCACGATGACTACTTCCAAGAAAGGAGCCGAGAGCATGAGCGACACCGGGACAGAGAGCGGGACCGGCACCACTGAGAGAGGTGGGACAGGGCCCCACCGCTGGCGTGCTGATGGTTTCTTATGAAAGAGAAAGTATTGATAGTAAAGGTTTCTCTCCCTCCTTTTAAAGCAGGTAAAGGGGATGGGAGGACTTCCGATTTACGTAACCAGAAACTCAGGAGGGCAGATTTTCTGCTTGTTTGTGAGGTGTCTCACCTTGAAATGGACCTGAGATTAAGCCTTTTGTTTGTTTTTTGACTGCTTTCACTTGACATGGTGTAATGGCTAAGAACATAGTGTCTGCAGGTTACACATCCCATCTCCTCCAGCCATATTACTTTCTGTTCTTCATTTGTGAGTGAAAATAATAAAAACAACTGTCTCATTGGATTACTGAGTATTCAGTGAGCTAATTCCATATAGAGCATTTAGCTGTCATAATATCTGTCACATAGTAAGTTCTCAATAAATGATAGCTTTTGCTACTGTTACTGTTATATTTTATTTTTTGCCATGCCAGGTGTGGGACCTTAGTTCCCTGACCAGAGTTTGAACCTGTGCACCCTGCATTGGCAGTGCAGTGTTAACCACTGGAGCGCCAGGGAATTCCCTCACTGTTGTTATTTTAACCCCACCAGACTTTCAAATGAAAAAATCAGGGAAATTGGCCAAGACAGAGAAAAGTAAGACCATTGCCTACTTGTAAGTTTTCAAGGTGCAACATTAATAATTTTTTAGAATTAATATCTTATTTAAAAGATTTTGAAAATCAGGATACTTTAGTTAGAAAGGAGAAAGCAGATCTGAAAAAAAAAATTATCTTTAAAGCTTTAGAGACCATGTGGAGGATACTTCAATGGCAGGATATGTTTTGGAAAAATGCATTGATAGCATTTTTTTTTTTTTTTTAAATCAAAGCAAAAGCCAGGAGGGTTGGGGGCAGGGAACTAAATATGTTAACTCAAGTAACTGAAAAGTTGAGGTAGGCTTGGCTGGATCGAGGAACCTTAGCTCATTATTTTCATTCTCAGACAGGCTCCAGGTTACATCCCACCAGCTTGGCAATCCCAACTGAAACCAAACTTCCGACAAAGATTGTTTCTGGTACATAAGCAAGCAGGAGCAGTTGTTGCCTCTGTTTCTTTGGAGATCTTTAAAAGTAGTCTAGACTCTGGTGGGGATGGTCTGTTTGTGGTTCCTGAAGGCTGTTGCGTGAACCAGGTGATACTCTGGGGTCTCTTGTCAATATTGTAGTTTCACATCAAGTAGATTAGGAAAATGTTCTGGGTTTTAACCAGTTTGGTTGGTCTGAAGTCATGGTAATTGAGGAGGGTGAAGAGTTGGAGTAGTTGTATTGTGTGTTTTTGGGGTGGATTCATGGGGGACTGGATGAAGAAGGGAAAAGAAGCCCTTCCTCTTCTGTGAGTGCCTGTCGTTCACAAGCAGTGGCTAGACTACAAACTATTGCCTAATGATAACCTACCAAACTACTGAGAAAGGAGTCTTGTTCTGTTCAGCCGTTGCCCTCTAGTTTGTGGTTGGACATTGTCTGCCATTAACCTAAGCGGAGGGATTTCTCTGGTAGTCCAGTGGCTGGGACTCTGCTCCCAATGCAGGGGTCCCAGGTTTCATCCCTGGTCGGGGACCTGGATCCCTCAATTGCATGCTGCTACTGAGACCCAACACAACCAAATAAATAAATGTTTTGTTTTTTTTAAAAAAAAAACAAAACTTAAGCAGAGTTGTAGTTGGGAATTCTTTTTGTCATTTCTGTAGAGAGCAGATATATGAGGAAATGAAGTTAACCAACATTTTTTACCTGCCTCCCTTCTCTGTTCTCGTTTATTCCAAAGTCTTGGAGTACTTGATATTAATGGAAATCTAAGATACCCCTCAGAAAATCAGCAGTTAGGCTGTGGGTTCTAGATACTTCTTTCTAGATTTTGCACTAGGTTGAGTTTTGAGAAGTGCCCATATATCTTCCAGAATTGCAGGCTTCAAGAGAGGTGGAGCCCACAGACAGCTTTGGCCTAATTCTGTCTTGAGGTGGGCAGGAGGGTGGGTTGAGCGGTCCTTTGATTGAGCTTTTCCCTCCTGTCGCAGCACCAGCACCTCAGTCTTGCTGGAGCTAGCACAGTTGCCAGTGTTGCTTGGAGGTTCAGTGTCAGTCACCACCCTCCCCAATCCCTGCAGCCCACCGTGTGTGTCCTTTGCAGCTAGCTAGGATGAGAGTGACCAGGGAGGTGTTACTTGGTGTGTGCGAAGCATGGGGCCACGCTCAGCTTCATAGTTGGAATGTGTAACTGCACATCACTATTCTTGGTGCCTTTGCTTGTCTGACAGCCTTTGATAGAGAAATTGTGAGATCCACTGATGATTTGAATTTTGGGGGTTGAACATCTGAACCTGAAACTTTAAAAGCTGTCGTCTTGTTTCGTTTTATCCACCTGTAAAATGGCAGTTTTCTTCCATTATGGGATGGTTCAATTTGGATATCTGAAAAATCCTATAACCCAGCAGTTCCCAGAAAACAGTCATTTGGCTGGTGCAGGCCTATGACAGATGAGGAAAATTAACTCTTGAGATAGGTTTTCTAGTTCCCCAGGTTTCCTAGTCATCCTTTAGATATGTTGGTTATTCCATCTGGATAATTAGTCTCATTTATATTAAGAACTTCCAAGCTCTGTGTACAAAACCTTTTAGTTATTTAAAAAAATAGTATTTATACTATATGGACAGGTGTTCCTGAGAGCAAAGGGTATGTTCCATCTAGAGGCAACAAAAATCAGCAGCCTTTTTTTTGTCTACCCTTCCTCAGGATGGCCTCAACCTCTGAGGCTTAAAGTCTGGTTGACCCCCTTTGGCCTCAATCTATTCAAACTTTACCACCAAAATGGAGCCATAACCTCTAAGAAGTGGGTGCTATTCAGTTGACCCTTGAGCAGTGTAGGGGTTAGGGGAACCAACCTCTGTAGTTGAAAATTCACGTATAACTTTACAATCAGCCCTCCCATTTCTGTGGTTTCTCATCCACAGATTTCAACCAACCTCACACTGTATAGTACTGTAGTATGAATTTATTGAAAAAAGTCTTCATATATGTGGACCAGTGCAGTTCAAACCTGTATTTTTCAAGGGTCCACTGTAGTTTACTTCTGGTGCACTAGTTGTCCTCTGAGTCTTGTTTTGTAGGAGCAGTTCCCACATCACATCTCTTTTGTGGTATATGTGTGTATGCTTTGGAGTGTGAGAATATCCTTAGGCAGTCTGTGGCGCTGACTTTTTGTAGTTGTTTTAAGACATTATCCTGCTTGATGTATATTTATTCTCACTTCATTGCTATCCTCCTGATCCAGTGAAAACTGAGCGTTCTGTTCAGTTTTGGTCTAATAACAAAGATTCGGAAATCCATATGATAAGAAATTGAGAAGACACTGAGGGCTTTCATTTCTCGTATAGAAATTGAGGAAGATGCCTGCATACATAGATGTTTAGAGAAGCCAGAGGCCATGACAGAGTCTGAGGACCCCAGGCTGAAATAGTGCCATTCAGAGTGTAGAAGGATCAGGTAGCTTACAAGTGTATTTTTTCTTTGGCTAGCTCCTCATGTTACGTAAGTGCACGCACTAAGGTTGAGCCTTTATGTATAGGCCATGTTGCCAGCTTGGGCACTAGTTTAAATCTTCAGCCCAAATTTCATTCCCCCTTTTCCTTTTCACCATCAGTTCTATCTTACATGGTAAGACTGCCAGGCCACCCCTGCAGGTTGGTGTTACAGCATTGGAACAAGGGCTGTGTACTGGGGACCTAAAGATTGGTCAAGATGTGCAAGGGGTGCAGCAGTGCTGTACTGCTGAGCAGCTCTTAACTGTGCCTTTAGTTTTCTTGGATGGTGACTACTGATTGTTTTCTTTGATTTCCCTGCTCTAGAGGCTTTCTGTTCTGGCCAGATCACTCCTGATTGGTGTTAGAGTGCTTCTTGGTCCCTCCCCAACAGCTGTCATCTGAGGGAAGACTTAAAATCTCTTGAGTTTTAGTACAACTTAGAACATCTCTGGCTGTATGCGTATACCTATGTGTATGTAGTACAGCTTAGCACATCTCTGGCTGTATGTGTATACCTATGTGTATGCTTCTTTAAAAGGAGAAACGTTTAGTTTTTCCTGTGTAAGTGCATGCTCCCCGCTGGGGCCTCTTAGGTATTCGGGGGTTAATGGATTTGGTTATGTACACGCTTGTTTTCTTACCACTGTACCTCCCATTTCCAGATTTTTCCCCTTTCCCTTAAGGTAAGCTATGACTTGCTCAGAATAGATTTTCTGAAATAGTGTTTAAACTCACCATGCTCCCTTACAGCAACTTTTCTTGAAACGTAGCAGTTTCCATACTTTTCCTGCCAAAGTCCCCTTTCCAGTCAGACTGCTTTGATTCCTCATTTCGTTGTCAGTGTTCTTCCCTCTAACCTTAAAGTAAGATGTACTCTTTTTTCCTCTATTCTTTTCCAGCCATGCCCTCACTACTCACAGTGCCAGACATTCCCAGACAATTCTGTTTTTTACTTTCCCCCCGTGTGCATTCTGTCTGCATCCCCTACTTCATACGTTTTAACTTTAGAAAATGCCACTATAATTTATTATAAGCCCTTGTTAATCAGAAAGTAACCTCTAACTTGTGCTTTCTTTCTTCCCTTCTGATGTTCTCATTACAGGAGTCTGGTTGGAAGCTAATGTTTTTTTAATGGACTTGCATCTCCTCACCTTGATCAGGACTAAAGGACGGAGGCCGCTCCACCCCTTCCCCTTCCTCCAAGCCCCTAACCCCTCCAGACACCCAGGGAATACCCTCTACCCTACAGGATTGAAGATTGCCTGGCAGCCCTCCCAGTCCCACTCCTTTCTGCCAGGGTAAAGAACCTAAAGACTCCATGTGGTTGGGAGGGTGGAAGACAGGAAGAGACCATGTCCAGATCCCTGGTCTCCATAGAGAATGGTGCTTTGTCCAAGGAAACGCATTGAGTTTCTGATTCTCCAGGAGCAGTTCACTGGTGAGGTTGATGGGAAGAATCCTTCCCAAAGAAAAGGGATCCTCCCTGTGGGATCTAGGAGAGTGACTGGGTGTGCCAAATATGCCCAGGGTCCTGCCCTCAGCACTAGGTTTGATGGGGCCAAGAGGGTCCAAACCCCTTGCTAACATACCACTTTGTTTAACTCCTTTACCTTCCCCGCCCTTTGAGGAGGGACCATGGGAACAGAAACTACTTGCTGGAAAGCTCCTGTTCTTGCTTTTCCCTCTTACATATTGACGGTTTGTTTCCCTAACCTCCCGGAGGGCTCAAACCCTTCTAACTCCCTGCTGCCCAGCCTCCTCAGTGGACCTGCCCCTCCTAAGCAGAGAAGGGCCATGAGGTTGCTGTCTGCTGGGGGATCTGGCGGAGCCATTAACCACCCTCTACTGCTTCTTGCTTGGTTGCCTGTTGCAATAACCAGCTCCATCCACTAGATGTTCCCTTTCCCTGGGGCTTTTCCATTTCACATGTGGAGCCCTTCCCCCAAGAAGGCGGCTTCCTTGTTTTAGAGGAAGGTACTGCCTTTGGGAGTTGGGGATGTCGGACCTCAGCAGTGAAGAACCCTCGTGAAGTACTAGGAATGGGGAAGGAGGCAAGTTGGGCAGGATATGGCCTACTTCCATAGGCTTTTCTTTTTTCAGGTTCGATGTGAGCATGGGCTTGCATCCTCCAGGTACATACTTTTACTTATTGTGGGATAACCTGGCACTAGTAAGTAAAGTCACAAAAATTTGGTATTTTTTCACCTTTTGACTTAATAGCTCCCCTCGCTCTGCCTGGAGGTACTTGCTGCCTCTGATAAGGAGCAAGGAAGAAGTGGAGCCTGACTTGAATGAGCTCAGCTCAGAATTCTAAGGACCACCACTCTGGGGGCCATTTTCTACACAGGCAAATGGAATTGCTTTTCCCGTAACATCCAAATTGTGATGTGGTTGCTGCTGACAGAAGCAGCAGCAACAGGGTCCTGCAATACCCATGGGGCGACGGATGCTACTTCTACTTGCATCTGTAAGGGCATGTGACATCTAACAGGAGACGTGGCATGTGAGATGTAGGGTCACTGGAGACCCTTCTGGCTCAGAGCGGAGAGACTGAGTTGGACCGAACCCTTCCTCTGTTCCCTGCACGTTTCTGACACAGCCCTCAATCAGTCACTAAGGGAGTCCCCCCAGGGTTGGAGAGGCACATTCCCTTGGGACAGAGGCTACCGGTTGTAGCTTTTTATCCCCTGTCCCCCAACCCCATCCCCGCCTCCACTTCAGAATATGGCACCCCGCCCAGCCAGCCAAGTGTTAAGTGATGTGCTTATCCTCAAGAGCAGCTCCGGGTGTCTTTTTAATGTAGAGAAAACCAAGTAAGGTGACAGTTTACGGCGAAGAAAATATATATAGAATACCAGAAAAGCCGTTTACCCGGAGAATTTTTTTTCTCCCTATATTTTGTTTTGTTTTTACTCAATGACACAATTTTTAGTTTTATTTCCTGATAGCAAAAGGAAAGAAACCCAACCCTCAAAAAGGCCATGGCCCCGTCCCCCTGTTGTTGGTGATTTGTTTGTCTTTCTGATAGGTTGAAAATTGTGTAATAAACTTGATGACACTGTCAATCTTTTATACTGCATTGTATTTTTTTTCCTTTTGTAACAAAATATTTTTAAATAATAAATGGGGTGTGCGCTGTTTCACGGATTCCGCATTGCATAGATTTGTTGAGGTGTCTGGGACATGGGTGTGGGCTGATGTAGAGGGAGGGGAGTGAATCCCAGAGTTCTCAGCTGGAACTGGACGTTGGGGGTGCAGTGCGTGTGGTACAGCTAGGAGACCTCGTGTAATGCTCTGGAGGTGCCCCTTGAGGTTTAGCTTTTTGTCCTTGGCCATCTAAACAGCCTAATTCTAGGTCATCTTTTATCCTTCCAGATCCCTAAGATACATTCCCAGAATCAACATCCTGCCTTGTGCAGTTGAGTTATGCTCTCATCAGGTTCATAAAGGGGAGAATCCTCTGCCAGGAATTAGCAGATGGGCTGGCTAGTGCTTCCTCCACTGGCTAAATCTATGACCATGGACAGGCAGCATGACCTCAGGCTCTCATCTGCAGGATGAGAATGATGGCTGTCCTGCCTTCCACACTGGGATGTTTTAAGCATCAACAAAGCAAATGGGAACGTTTTATGTAGACTGAATTGTTATCTAATAGAAGGAAGTACAGGTTAGAAAGCAAGAGTGTTGAGGGGCGATCCTTGGGATTCCAGAAAGCTGACTTTAAAAAGCCCAGTGAACAAGAAGAGAACACAATAAAAAGACGAACGAATGACCAGGTGAGCAGTAAAGGCAAAAGCAGTATAAAAACAAGTAACCTGCGGTAGGAGGGAAATCTCCGGAGGGTCTACGATGTTACCAAACTTACAGGAAAAAAAAAATTATCATGGTGCCTCTCAGAACTTAAACCATTGTTCTCAAGTTGAGTTCCACGGTCACCTGCATCTCAGATGTGTGCCATGCCTGCCAAAGTGCCTTCCTGTGCTGCATCAACTCGAGAATTCTACTTTTTATGTTGCAGATGGCTTATGTGTGTGGGGACTAGAGTGTGAGGACTGTTGGACTGGAGAAGCAGATACATTCTGCAGTTTCTCCTAGGGGCTACCATTGGAGTATGGAAAGGGGAAGACTTGGATCACCTCTGCCATGCAGTCACCTGGCAGTTCTAGGCATGAGTGTGAATATCTATCTGAGCAACCTCTGTCAGCTCTGGTGACCAGCGCCTGCTCCTTCATCCTTTCCAATTGTCCCAGAAGGTTAGTTCTTCAGGTGTGTATGGTGTATGGTGGCTTCCCTTGACACTACGGTGAGTACAGCCTGACACGTTAAACCTGGAAAGACTGGTGCTGATGCCATCCTCCACTGCCTCAGTTTCTATTGTATGATGTTCTCTGATGACTGGCTGTATCCACACAGCTGGCTCTGACAAGCAGCAAGAAGAATAGAACATTTATGGGACTTCCCTGGTGGAGTGGTTAAGGCTCCTAGCTTCCACTGCAGGGGGAGCAGGTTTGGTCTGTGGTCAGGGAACCAAGAGCTTGCGTGCAGTGTGGCATGGCCAAAAATAAACTAAAAAGGAGGCGCATTTATGGAGCCATGCATGGGAAACCCAATGCTCCGAGGTACCCAAGGAGAAAATGTGATGACTTCCTATTTTAATCCTGTGCCCATTTTCAATCATTCATCCCCATCCTCATGTGGTACCCATTGAGGACTGGGGTTGATCCAGACTGAGACAAGTAAGACAAAAGTTTCTAACAAGTTAGTAACCAGCTGATGCTTGGCTATGTTACTTCCTCATCTCTAAACCTGCCAAGTCAGGGGTGAGACTGAATTGCTTTTTAAAGCCCCTGTGAGTTATAAGCTGCCCCTTAGAACTGAACCTCTCATTCATTTTTCTGCATTGCTGCGAGGGTGGTGGTGGTTTAGCTGCTAAGTTGTATCCTACTCTTGGCAACCCCATGGACTGTAGCCTGCCAAGATCCTCTGTCCATGGAGTTCTCTAGGCAAGAATACTGGATTGGGTTGCCATTTCCTTCTCTGGGGGTGGGGGGTGGGGGGGTCTTCCTGACCCAGGAATTGAACTCAGGCCTCCTGCATTGCAGGCAGATTCTTTAACCATAACCAATGAAACTCTAAATGAAATAGGGAGGTCAAGGACAATGAGTTCTCCAGTTTGATAACAGTGATTTCTTCAAAGCAGGGCTAGGTGGCAAAAAGGCAGTTTTGAGAAACAGCAGAAAATTGTATTCATGGGATATGCTATTGAAATGTCAGGGATGTTCCTATTGGAGTTTTTGTTACTGTTTCATGCTGAATTAGACCTATCTAAATACAGTCTTTGGATAGACCCCAAAGGCAGCTCTTAGGCGAGGACACAGAGGGTAAGGAAACAAGAGAAAGCTTGGACAGTGGAGACCTTTGTAGATTGAGAATGAGCCTGATCACAGGAAATAAGCAGTTAAAAACCAGCATGACATTGTTAAAGGCCAGTTACTTTTTACTCTGAGTAAGAGCAGATAGTCTAGGAGTCACCTGATAGCAAAGGGGCCATATGGCTCAAGGTTTCCTAAAGTGGCTTCTCTTATGGCTTCTTGGAGCTAAAAAAATGGCCACTATCATGTAAGATGAGAAAGTTTTAAAGATGGTTACTTGGAGAAGAGAAGATACACTCATTTAGGGCAACATTTCTCCAGCTTAAAAAATAAAAGTATATGTTCCTTTTATGTTCACTTGAAATTTTAAAACAAACGACCAAAAAACACTGGTAAGTTTAGAATATGTTTCTTCCAATTAACCACACCACATCCTGGAAAGAGGACGATTATCTGTAAGTAGGAGAGACAAGATGCTGGCTGTACAACTACTGATCCTGCATGCTGCAGCTACTGAAGCCTGTGTGTCTAGAGCCTGTGCTCCGCAACAAGAGAAGCCACTGCAGTGAGACGCCCGTGCAACGTAACAAAGAGCAGCCCTCGCTCACCGAAACTAGAGAAAGCCCGAGTGCAGAAAGGAAGACCCAGCAAAACCAAAAATAAATAAATTTTTAAAATATGCTGGTTTTGGGGCCGAGGTGAAGAATGTGAGTGGTCAGGATGACAAGTCTGAAGAAGACACAGCAGCTGGCAGGGCCTTTAGGGATTAATTGAGACTAGAGCTGCAGGGGAAGAAATTCAGCAGGACACTTTCATTGCTGCCTCTGTATCCGCACAGGGTCACTAAGCACAGCCAAGGGCAAACCTTGGGGATAGTCTCTACTTTCTCTTGAAGTGGAAGAAATTCTAGGGACAGGTGCCACAAGGAAAAGGCTACAACCCCCCACAATAGAAAATACTTATTTATTATAAAATAATGTTTGTTTCATGATGAGAGTAGAAAAATAACACTATGAACTACTTAAAAATTTCTGGAGCTCAGTTTCTGAGAAATGGGATGAGTGGCTTTTGCATCACTCTGGAAGCACACCCTCCTGAGGTGCCGTGTGCTCCTGCAGGACATGGAGGGCACAGCACACATGGCGAGCGTGTGGCTCAGGTGCTTCTGGAAGCCCAGGGAGCCTGCAAGGTCCACACAAGATGCTCTGGCCATGAAGATCAAAGAGGAAAACCTGAGGTCAGAAGGGAGCTGGTTCTGAGAAAGGCCAGGAAGGCACCAGCCTTGCCCCTCCCTATACTGGAGTATAGAAGAGTCTCCTGGCTGATGGTCCTGGTTGAGAAGATGGTGCCCAGCGGTCTTACGCTGGGTTTGTTCCCCAGGTGTCTGTGCCGAGGAAAAGCTGCGACCTTTCTCAGGACAACTTGGCCTGCCATTTCTCACTGGTGTGGCTGAAGTACCAGAGTTATGTACAGTCTCAGCCTGTGAAGGCTGCTGGCTGAAGTTTTTGTACTTCACATCCTGTCCATACTGATGGCAGAAAGAAAGAAAGAAAATGTTAAAAGGCCAGGTGAACAAGAGCAGCTGGCCTGAACTGTTCTATAATCCAAGCCTCTTGGCCCCAGAAAGCAAGAATATCTTCCCTAAGTGTGTGTAACTTCGGGAAAGACACCTTTCTACCCTCAGTGGGAAAAACACCTTTCTCACCCTTAAACATCCTCTAGAGTCCAGACCCTTCAAGCTTTAGAAGAACAATGAATCCCTCCCTGGGATGGGAACCCAACCCTCAGGTGATGGGAAATGGCCCTTCAGTAGCAGTACCTGGAGAAAGCAGTCAGGGTGAGCACCTCGAGCAGGAGCTCTGAGCCGCAGAAGAAGAGCAAGATGCCGTTCATGATGGCTTCCAGGCGGAGCACGTAGGTCTGCAGCAGCAGGTAATAGGAGGCCATCATGGTGGACGGGAAGGTCAAGGCCACGCTAATACCAAGTGGCATCTTTCGCTGGCAGAGGTTTCCCTTTGTACCTGTCAGACACAGCCCATGGAGTCACCTCCAAGTGGCCTGCTTTCCTTGGCCTCAGAGGAAAAGGCGGGTGGGATGGGATGGACTGGCTAGCAGAGGCAAATGGTCCTGAATGGGGATGTGCAACTTTATTAACAGGGTCCTACTGTGTTAAAAACAAGAGGCTTTGGAGCGGCTGTGAGATTAGAGTCATTCGCAGAAAGGTCCTGCTCCCAGTGAAGAAACAATGGGATCTTTATTTGAGGAAAGATCTTTTTAATTATAAAAATAATATATAATCATTGAACACTTTGTCAATTAATATAGAAAATACAGACTTCCCTGGCAGTCCAGTGGTTGACTCTGTGCTTCCACTGCAGGGAGCATGGGTCCAATCCCTGGTTAGGGAACTAAGAACCCAGGTGCCCCATGGAATGGCCAAAAAAAAGAAAAATATATAGAAAATCATTTTAGAAAATACAGAAATTAAAAGACCTCATGATTTACCCTCTAGAGAAAGCCATTATTACAGAATGAGGTATACTGTTTCAGACATTTTTTATGTGTATAGTCACGTGTTATTATTTTCATTATTATAAAAGTAGAATCATACTCTGCATACCGTTTGGCAACTTATTTAACCATTTAACATAGACGTCTTTCCACATTAACGACCTTTTACTCTATCATAACTCTTTCCACACATAACTACCTTTTTTAATGGCTGTGAACAATTCATTGAACCAATATCATAATGTAACTAATCCTGTATTGATAGGTGTTAGGTTGTTTCTAAGGTTTTGATGTCAAAAAATACATGGCAATAACATCCTCATATAGATATATTTGTGTATCTGTAGAAGTACGTTTTTTTTAACCAGTTTTAGAAGGGAAATTGTTAATGTCTAAGAATATAAATTTTACCTGGTAAAACCATTAGCAAAAAAGGTTATACTAATTTATATTCCTAGGGGTGTGGGAATATAAATACTCACATTAGTGTGAGACCATATGTACTGTTTCTTGCAGTTATTTGAATACTGGGCATTTGGAAATCTTTTTAATCCGATGGGTGAATATGTTACCTTGTTTTTCCAGTTTGATTTTTGTTCGTGAGTTTGAGCATTTTATCATGGTTACTGGTCCTTTGTAATTATTCTTATGTGAACTTCCCATTAGGGTCGCTTGCTAATTTTTTTTTTTTTGCTGTGCAGCATGCAGAATCTTAGTTCCCCAACCACAGATCGAACCCCTACCCCCTGAGTTGGAAGCTTGAAATCTTAACCACTGGACAGCCAGGGAATTCCCTCCCTTGCTCATTTTTAAAACTAGCTTTTTTCCTTAGCATTTTATGTGAGCTTTCTTTATCCACTGTGATATGTACTGAAAGTATTTTTTTTTCTTCAGTGTGTTTAAAGAACATTTATTTTCAGGGATTACATATTCTAACTAATAAGGGCTTGCTCTGTATTTCCAGGAATACAAAACTTGTCCTAGAGAAATCCTTGTTCAGAAAAATGAAGGGGATCTTAGTGCTGACCTGTGCAGGCATCTCCTGCCCCGGACATGGAGTTACAGCTGAATCTATTCTCCCAAGCAAACCAGTAAGAGGAACAAGGCACTCTTGTAACAGTTAGACAACTGGGAAGAAGTTGTCTAATATCATGCCACTGCCCACTTCTGGCCCTGCAGGGCAACAGACAGATACATCTTGACCCAAAATATGAAGCAGCTTGAAACTTCAGAGAGGGGGTAATGGGATATACCACCAGATCCAATCTCTTGATTGGTGAGCCTAGGTTATGTACTTTTCCTCGTTGATCAGGTTACGGATACCAGCTCATCTCAGAAAGAATGGAAATATTCTTTGGACAAACACTCACCAAAAAATAGTCGGATTATTTCAATTCCGAGATACAGGAAGAGCATCGCCACATCCAGGACTAGATTGGCTGTTGGGTACGGGAGCAGGAGACCTGCCAACATGGAAGTCAGAGTCTGAAAACAACACAGAGCAGTGCGCAGGAGAGCCCCACACGCGCAAGTCTCATCAGCTGTCCATGAGCTACTTAGTGAGGTGTGGGCAGCATCTGTTAACCTGATGCAGGATGTGTTAACTCCTTGTTGTGGCTGCATCTCTTTTAGAGGCAGGCATGTTGTTATGGGGTTTTACTCATAACTCGGACAGTCTATGAGGACTCCACCCTCCACCATTATCAGCTGTACACAGGTACACAGACCGCTGAATAGCTTCCGAGGCTCATCAACAGGCTGAAAGTGGAGTTCAGCAAGAGGTGATGGGGGAGAGTTGGAATGAAGAATCCCACATTTCCCAAACTCAACAAACTCTTGCCCAGGAGCTTCCTACTAAATCATTCTCAAGAAGTCAGCTGATGAAGAGACTTCTACCTTACAGTGAAGAGGTTCCCTAGAGGGCAGAAAAGAATGGAAAATAGGAAGGTTTTTGGTGGGAGTTGGCTCTGCGCTGAAGTGGGGAAGGGATGTGGGCAAGGGTAGTCAATCCCCAGGCCTTACCTTTATACAGAAATATGAAGAGTTCCAGCAGGAAATAGGTAGCATAATACCACCCATTCAGAAAGAACAGAATTTCCAGCGAGATGGAGGACAATCGTTTACCTGAAAATGTGAGCACAGAGAAAAAGAGATGGGCTGGAGGGCAGCTCAACCTCAGTTATTTCAATGGTTTTGTGTCTAACTTGAAGGAAACATGAGGTCGCAGCTAATGGAAAGGGCCACTTGGGGCACTTCTGATTGCTGATGAGGAGAGAGAAAAAGAGAGAGAGTGTGTGTGTGGGGGGGGGGGTGTCTGTGTGTGTAGGGTTTCTCTCTGTGTGTAGAGTGTCCGCTAAACTTGACTCCGGGCTTCGGGCGCGAAAGTCAAAGACCCTTTAAGATCTAACCTCGTCACTATTTGGGAAGGGAAAATGGGGTGCAGAGGCCAGCACTGCCTTGTTTGAAGTCACACTGCAAATCTGTAACTGAGCTGGCCTAGAACAGACCTGGCCAAGAATTTGAGGGAATCTAAGACCCGCACCTCGAGACCTTCAGGAACTCAGGGAGGGTGAGGCTGCTAGACCCTGCTTTGGACAAGCGAGAAGTGATGTCCCTAACACCCGAGAATAGAGGGTTTATAAAAGTCGAGCAATGGGAGAGAAAGGAATGGAATATAGAAGCGATCAGGACCAGCGACTCACACACCTCCGTAATCTCACCTCGCGGCGCCATCTCCAGTCCCCATGGAAACTGCATACGCGGCTACCTCTACTCCTGGAGCAACGAGGCGTTGCCGGAAGCGGGGGACAGAGCGGCCCGAGACTCTGGCCTCTCTGCCCGCCCATCACACTCTATGGTTGCCTGGTGCGAAGGCCGTCTTGTTGCGTCCGCCCGTGCTCAAATGGCCTTCACTGTGGTTCTGTCTGGCGACCTTCGACAGCACAGGGGCCACCCCCCGAGCTGGAGTCCGCAGGCCCCTAGGGCTGGGAGCAGCTGTTGGGCTTCCGCACCCAAAGTTTACAATGAATCGGCAGAAGTAGCCAGTAGTGGTAATGTGACCACAGGATTGCCAAATAGGCTGTAGCGCCACGATTCTCTTTACTAACGGTCTGACAATACAGGAAAAAAGAACAGTGAAAGTGTAGTCGCTCAGTCGTGTCCGACTCTTTGTGATCCTATCAACTGCATATAGCCGCCAAGCTCCTCAGTCCATGGGATTTTCCAGGCAAGAATACTGGAGTGGATTGCCATTTCCTTCTCCAGGGGATCTTCAGGACCCAGGGATCGAACTCAGGCCTCCGGCATTGAGGGCAGGCTCTTTACCATCTGAGCCACGAGGGAATCCCAAACAACGGTCTGATAATGCACAAAAGTGCTCTGCAAATGCAGTTTGGCTTTTGGGGTCTTTTGTCTAGCAAGCAGTGTTTTCTGGGAGGGTAATAGGGGATTTAGTGCGTCCGATTTATCAAACAGGTACTTAGAAGACCCCAGAATTAATCAGAACTAGAGGCTCCTTTGGCAACCCACTCCAGTATTCTTGCCTGGGAAATCTCATGGACAGAGGAGCCTGGCGGGCTAGACAACCGTGGGATTGCAAAGAGACTTCACTGAGCGACTGAGCAGGCAGGCAGAGGATCCTCTCCAGGAGCATAAAGAAGACGGGGAAGATGAAACATGATCACCACGTGACCCCTGACTTGCATGGGAGTTAGGAAGACAAAGTACTCTAGGTGGGAACTGAGAGAAGTTTTCAAGAGATGACTGGTGAACTGGGCTTTGAAACCTGATTATGGTTTGGAGCAGTTAGCATGTGTTACCACCCACAGGGAAGCAGAAAGAAGAGTTTTGATTGGACTGAGGCTGACTTGACTGTCAGCCACTGTCAGGATAGGACAGAAAACATGGCACACTCAAACCAGGTAATTTGAGTAGAGTGACTCAAGTGTACAATTCAGTGGCATTAATTGCATTCACAATGTTGGGTAACCATCACCACCATTTTCAAAGCTTTTTTCATCATGGCAATGAGAAACTCTGTAACCATTAAACAGTAACTCTTTTCTCCCCGTCCCTCTGCTGCTGCTGCTAAGCCGCTTCAGTTGTGTCGGACTCTGTGCGACACCATAGACGGCAGCCCACCAGGCTCCCCCCATTCTTGGGATTCTCCAGGCAAGAACACTGGAGTGGGTTGCCATTTCCTTCTCCAATGCATGAAAGTGAAAAGTGAAAGTGAAGTTGCTCAGTTGTGTACGACTCTTTGCGATCCCATGGACTGCAGCCTACCAGGCTCCTCCGTCCATGGGATTTTCCAGGCAAGAGTACTAGAGTGCTAACCTTTGATCTACTTTTTATTTCTATGAATTTGCCTAGTCTATATATTTTAAGTAAGTGGAATCATACAATACTTTTTCTTTTGTGTCTGGCATAATTCCATTCAGCATGTTTTTAAGGTTCATTCATGTTATAGCTTATATCAGAACTTCATTCCTTTTTATGGCTGGATAATATTCCTGTGTGTGTGTGTGTGCACGTGCCCGCATGCATGCTGCATTTTGTTTATCCATCTGTTGACAGGCAGACATGAGTTTTCACCTTTGGGCTAGAAAAATGCTGCAGTGAACATTGGCATAGAAGTATCTGTGGAAGTATCTGTTTTCAGTTCCTTTAAATATACATCTAGGAGGGAATTACTGAATTTTATGGTCATTCCATGTTTGACTTAAAAAAAAATGTTTTGAAGATTTAATGTTCAGATTTTTTAAAATGTGTTAAAAATTAATTGGGGCAAATTCTGTTACAAGTAGGGGTTAGGGACAGTCAGTGTGTGGCACAAAAGAAAGAGCAAGGACTGGACAGTCACAGATAATCTGCTCTCTTATTAGCGGCATCTCATCTTGGGCAAATTACTCATGCTGTAGCAGCAGTAGCTAATGTGACAAGATTCTTCCTTAGCACATCATAGAGAGAGGGCTTGCTCTTTCACAGAGAAAGTCCAACGGCCCAGGAGTTCTCCCAAAAGATCTCCACCACAGTATACCATATTGCTGCTCCTGCTGATTGTAACTCACCAATGTATACTGGCCTAGATAATACATGACCTCTTTACCAGTGAACATTTCATCTTGTGCACCTGCTGCTTACAAAATCTTCACAAGTGGTGGATTTGGTCATACCTGATTCGTTTGTTCTGGAGAGATCCTGCAAGCAACTGTCAGATGTTGAACACTGGGCCGAGGTGGAAAATGGTGTCATTTTGGCCGTGAAGTGTCATGAAGTCTGCTGGTAAGTCTTAATGGCCACTCCGGGAGTTGCTTTCTGTTGAGCCTGCGGGTGAGGGGGCGTCAGTCACTGGCCCTAGGGCCTTAGCAGCATTTTGAAACAGTGCATAGTGCCATGTTTAACTTTTCAAGGAGCCATCAAACTGTTTTCCACAGTGTCCGTAAGCATTTTACATTCCACCAGCACCGTACAAGGATCCCGATTTCTCTGCATCCTTATCAACACCTTTTATTTTCAGTTTTTAAAATTATCATCACTATCCAAGTAGGTGGGAAGTAATGTTTCAGTGTGGTTTGGGCTTGGAACCTTTTGATGGAGTACTTGCACCTAGACAGGCATCTCCTTGAGCAACAGAATACAAAGATTCTTTTGGATTTTAATGTACATAGTATCATATCGTCAGAAAATAAAGATAGTTCTACTTCTTCCTTTTGAATCCCTGTACTTTCAGTTTTTCAAGTTACTTTATTGTACTGGCTAAGACCTCCAGTATAATGTTAAATAGAAGTGGTGATAATGGATATTCTTACCAAACATCAGGGGAAAGTATTATATTTCACAATTAATATGCTAATGGTAAATTTTTCTGTAGATACTCTCTATCAGTTTAAGAAAGTTCTTTTTGTAATTTGCTGAAATGTTTGTGATACATTTTACTGAATGCTGTCTCTGCATCTGTTGAGGCAATATGTTTTCCTGCCTTTATTCTGCTAATGTTATGAATTACATGATTTTTAAAGGTATAACCAACCTTGCCTTTCTGGAAAGAAACCAGTTTGGTTGTGATATTATGCAGAAAGGAGCTGACATAGCAGGCCTGAGATTGCTATCCTTACGAAGTCCTATTTGCAAGGTTGGCCTTTGGCTGGTGTCTGTGAACTTGTATTTCAGAAAGGTTTCTATCAATCCAAAATGTCTCACTGCCTCAGTTGTTTGTGCAAACTATGTGGTTTATGCTGCACACCTGCTTCCTTCTGGAAGTCTGGAATTTTGATACATGCTAGCAATTCTTAGGGCTTCCCTAGTGGCTCAGTGGTAAAGAATCCGCCTGCCAGTGCAGGAGATGCAAGAGACTTGAGTTTGACCCTTGGGTCAGGAAGACCCCCTGGGGAAGGAAATGGCAACCCAATACAGTATTCTTGCCTGGGAAATCCCATGGACAGAGGAGCCTGGTGGGCTACAGTCCATGGAGTGACAAAAGAGTCGGACATGACTTAGCGACTAAACAACAACAACTAGCTGTTCTTAGTTTGTAGATATTTTTTTAATCACGAATGAATGTTATGAATTTTGTCACAGATACAACTAATTAATGATGAAATGCTTTTCCCTCTTTATTCTGCTGACTTGGTGAGTTTCACCCATTGAGTTTTAAATATCAAACCAACCTTACATTCCTGGGATAAGCTCCACAATCTAGCTGAAGATTAATCAACTAACTTTTCAAAGAATTAACCTTTAGTTTCATATGTTTTTTAACCTATTATTTACCCATGTTCTTTTTTTTTTCCTGGTCTTATGTTTAATTTAGACTTCTTTCTTCCTAATTTGGGCTTAATTTGCTGTTTTTCTGATTTAAGGTGAAAAATTAGACAGTTGGTTTTAGATCTTCTTTTCTGACAGAAGCTGTATCAGATACATTCTTAAAAAATATTTATTTACTTGGCTATGTCAAGTCTTTGTTGTGGCACATGGGATCTCTGTTGCATTATGGGGAATCTTTCACTGTGGCACATGGACTCTGTAGTTGTGGCAAGCAGGCTTAGTTGTTCTGCGGCATGTAGGATCTTAGCTCCCCAACTGGGGATCAAACCTGCATTGCAACGTGGATTCTTAACCACTGAACCACTAAGGAAGTTCCCATGATATGGATTTCAAATGTTGTGTTTTCATTATGATGTAGTTTAAAGTACTCTTAATTTCTCTTATGGTTTTTTCTTTGTGCTGTGCTATATGTATTTATACATGTACAACCCTTTGTAACCCCATGGGCTGTAGCCCGCCAGGCTCCTCTGTCCATGGAGATTCTCCAGGCCAGAATACTGAAGTGGATTGCCATGACCTCCTCCAGGGGATCTTCCCAACCCAGGGATCATACCCAGGTCTCCCTCATTGCAGGCAGATTCTCTACCGTCCAAGCCACCAGGGAAGCCCGGTTTCTTCTCTGATCCATGATGATTTACAAGTATAATGTTTAACTTGTAAATATTTAGTGGTTTCCCAGTGTGGCAGTTATCAACATATTGGTCCTCAGCTTCAGACAAACACTTCAGTACCTGCTCTGCAGTCATGGACTAGACTGAAAGCATGTCTCTCTGTCAGTGAGCACCATCTTAGGCTCCGTCAGTAGAGGGCACTGGATGGACACTGCAGGAAGAAAGGGGCTTTGCTTCCTGGTTCCAGCCTGCGATGTTTTGTTTTTTCTTGCTCCTGCTGCACAGTCAGAGGTGCATATGCATGAGGACATCCAGTGGTGCTCTGCCCCAGCTGTGTGCCTGCAGGGGGTTGGGAGCTCACTGGTCTCTTAGCCCCGGCCCAGGCCTGGTGATTTTCACCTTGCCTCTGCCTCACACCTGCAGCAGCATCCTGATCCCCTGTGTCCCCCTGCCCACCAGCCTTGACTTCCTGCACCCCAGAGGGTTGTTTCCTAGGGCTCTTCCCGTGTGGACCCCACACCCTCCAGACTGCCCGTGCAGGAGTGCCTCAATTCTTCTGCACACCCACTCACCAGCCTTGGCTCATTTCATAAAAGTGAAGGTTCCTCGGGTCCTCCCAACAGAGACATGATGTGCCCCTCATGGCATCCTACACAATATTGCATCTGATCAAGAAACTCATTTCACAGCAAAGGAAGTGTGGCAATGGGCTTATGCCTCTGGAAATAACTGGTCTTAACCACACATACTTCGTTGCCTGGAAGAAGGTGGTGTAATTGAAAAGTAGAATGGTTCACAGTAGACTCAGTTATAGTATCAGTAGGGAGACAATATACTGAAAGGATGGGGGTTCTAATTCACAGAATGGAGTATGTCTTTGAATCGGAGACCATTATACGGTACTGTTGTTCCCCTAGCCAGCACACATGGGGCCAGAATTTAATGCGTAGGAGTGGGAATGACTTCTCTCACTATTACACCTAATAAACCACCCCTAAAGATTTTTGCCTTTTACACTGAAAAATTTGAGCCTGCTGATTTGGAGATCTTAGTTCTCAAGTGAGTCGTGTTCCACAAGGAGACAGAACAATGTATTACTGAACTGGAAAATGATATTGCCCCCTGGTCAATCTGGGCTCCTTATGCCACTAAATCAAAGAACAAAAAGAAGGGGGGGGCATCCAACCTACTGGCTAGAATGATTGATCCTGAGTCTCAAGGGAAAATTGGGTTGCAGCTACACAAGGGAGACAAGAAAGACTATGTCTGGAACCCAGAGGATGCTCTGGGGCACCTATTAATACACCCATGCCCCCCCCCCCCCAAGGTAGAACTCAGATCCTTTAGGAATGAGGATTTGGGTTACTCTAACAGTAAAGAGTTCCAGAAAAACATCTATTTCTGCTTTATTACTATGCCAAAGCCTTTGACTGTATGGATCACAAGAAACTGTGGAAAATTCTGAAAGAGATGGGAATACCAGACCACCTGACCTGCCTCTTGAGAAATCTGTATCCAGGTCAGGAAGCAACAGTTAGAACTGGACACGGAACAACAGATTGGTTCCAAATAGGAAAAGGAGTATGTCAAGGCTGTATATTGTCACCCTGCTTATTTAACTTCTATGCAGAGTACATCATGAGAAATGCTGGGCTGGAAGAAGCACAAGCTGGAATCAAGATTGCCAGGAGGAATATCAATAACCTCAGATATGCAGATGACAGCACCCTTATGGCAGAAAGTGAAGAGGAACTAAAAAGCCTCTTGATGAAAGTGAAAAAGAGGAGAGTGAAAAAGTTGGCTTAAAGCTCAACATTCAGAAAACGAAGATCATGGCATCTGGTCCCATCATCCCATGGGAAATAGATGGGGAAACAGTGGAAACAGTGTCAGACTTTATTTTTGGAGGCTCCAAAATCACTGCAGATGGTGATTGCAGCCATGAAATTAAAAGACGCTTACTCCTTGGAAGGAAAGTTATGACCAACCTAGATAGCATATTGAAAAGCAGAGACATTACTTTGCCAACAAAGGTCCATCTAGTCAAGGCTATGCTTCTTCTAGTGGTCATGTATGGATGTGAGAGTTGGACTGTGAAGAAAGCTGAGTGCCAAAGAATTGATGCTTTTGAACTGTGGTGTTGGAGAAGGCTCTTGAGAGTCCCTTGGACTGCAAGGAGATCCAACCAGTCCATCCTAAAGGAGATCAGTCCTGGGTGTTCATTGGAAGGACTGATGCTGAAGCTGACTGATGCTGAAGCTGAAACTCCAATACTTTGGCCACCTCATGCGAAGAGTTGACTCACTGGAAAAGACCCTGATGCTGGGAGGGATTGGGGGCAGGAGGTGAAGGGGATGACAGAGGATGAGATGGCTGGATGGCATCACTGACTCGATGGACATGAATCTGGGTGAACTCTGGGAGTTGGTGATGGACAGGGCGGCCTGGCGTGCTGTGATTCATGGGGTCGCAGAGTCTGACACGACTGAGCGACTGAACCGAACTGAACAGTAAAGAAGGCTTCCCTGGTGGCTCAGTGGTAGAGAATCTACCTGCAATGCAGGAGACATGGGTTCAACCCCTGGTCCAGGAAGATCTCCTGGAGAAGGGAATGACAACCCACTCCAGTATTCTTGCCTGAGAAATCCCATGGACAGAGGAGCCTGGTGGGCTACGATCCATGGGTCACAAAAGAGTCGGACACAACTTAGTGACTGAACAACAACAGGTAAAGAACCCAGAGCAGCAGCAGAAGCTCAAGCTGAGGGAAAGGGAATTATCAACATAGGAACTGAAGAAGGAAGCCATGGTTATCAACTACAACTTTGTGACCAGTTATAAAAGTGACCAATTACAAAAAGGAGAGCTCTGGTAGTTTTTTGTGTTTCTTTGCTCCTTGCATGCCTGTGTTTTGGGGGTTTCCCTGGTGGCTCAGTGGTAAAGAATCCACCTGCATTGCAGGAGCTGCAGGAGACACAGGTTCAATCCCTGGGTTGGGAAGATTCCTGGAGGAGGGCATGGCAACCCACTCAGGTATTCTTGCCTGGAGAATCCCATGGACAGAGAAGCCTGCTAGGCTACAGTCCATAGGGTCAAAAAGAATCGCACATGACTGCAGCGACTTGACACGCATGCATGTGTTTATTTGTATATACTGACCATTTTCTCCTTTTTACCTTTCTATTGACTATTTGTTGGAGGTCAACTTCATAATTTAATCTTTATGTAATAGAATATTTAGTGAGACCATGACAAATTTGTGGAGTAATTAATATAGTTAGCTATGGATACAGTGACTGTTGGGACTGTATGTCTTCTTATTTTAGGGGAAGAGTGAGAACATCACTTAAAAAAAATACTTTTATCTATTTGACTGCATCGGGTCTTGGTTGTGACACGCAGGTTAGATGAGGCTGCAAAATCTTATTTGTGGGTTAACCCTAATCCTCACCTTAGTTCCCTGACCAGAAATGAAACCCAGGCCTCTTGCATTGGGTTCAGTGTACTACGAGGGATGTCCCAAGAATGTCGCTTTTAAGAATAGATATATGTTGTCAGTAGGAATGCAACATGGAAGTTCAAATAAGTGTAGAATGGTGCATGAAAGCTGAGTAGCTGAAAAGAGGGACATGAGCTCTGCATTCACCTTCAGAACCTGTCCTGTGGTTCCAGACTGGACTCGGCATTTCTCCCTTTCAGTGAGCACAATGGTAAGCCCTGTCTGTAGAGGGTGCTGGAGGGATATTGAAGGAAGGAAAGGGCTTGTCTTCCTAGCTCCCATAAGCTCTGGTTTGCTTTTCCTGCTCTTGCACTGTGGTCTCAGCGGTGCACGTGTGTGAGGACAGCTAGGATACCAGATGGTCCTCTCCAACCACATACCAAGAGCGGGCACTCCCTCAGCAACCACATGAACCTGGTCCATGCCTGGTGACCACTTTGCTGTGGCCCTCCTGTCGAGGATACCGCATGCTCCAGGCCTTGGCACACATGGCAGTTCCCTAACTCTGTGCACTTGCCCCCTCAGCCTTGTTTATCTCTGCCCTGGATCACTTTTCCCCAAGCCCTCAGGCACAGACAGTGTGTATCCAAGCGGGGCCCAACTCCACCTGTCTGCTCATGGACCTTGGCTCTTCTCCCCAGAGGGTTGATTCCTGTGGTCCTCCATGCCCGGCATGGACATAATGCACTGCAGGCCTTGCGCACCTGGGGTGTTCTGTGTGCACCTGCCCAACAGCCTTGGCTCATGTGTACCCTAGGGGGTTGTTTCTTGCCTGGCAACTGTGAACCAGCTCTGCCTTGGCCAACCAGTGAACTTGTTCACCACCCAGTGGGCTGCCGTGAGGTCGAAACCCCAGATTTGGGGGTGGGGGACCCTACAAAGTTTGTCCTTAGCCCTCAGGTACCCTTTTAGAAATCTCTTTACATTTTTATAGGGCTTTCCAGGTGGGTCAGTGGTAAAAAAAAATCTGCCCGCCAGCGCAGGAGACACAGGAGATGCAGGTTCGATCCCTGGATCGGGAAGATCCTCTAGAGGAGGAAATGGCAACCCGGGTCTCCCACGTGGCTCAGATGGTAAAGCATTTGCCTACAACACAGAAGACCCAGGTTGGATCCCTGGGTTGGGAAGATCCCTGGAGAAGGAAATGGCAGCCCACTCCAGTACTATTCCTCGGAAAATCCCACGGACGGAGGAGCCTGGCAGGCTACAGTCCATGGGGTCACAAAGAGCTGGACATGACTGAGCGACTCCACTTTCTTTCCACTGTCTCTTATAATTTAAGGATTATATTAAACCTGCCATGTTTAAATTACTAGGTGGTTTCTGTCTTCTGATTGGACTTAGATTGGACCACCTAGTTATCTAATTGTTACTGATTTCTAACTCAATTCCATCATTGTCAAAAATACATGCTCTTTCTCCTTATAAATGTACTGATCATTGTTTTATGGTTCAGCATGACTTGCACTGGTCATTACTCTGCATACATGGAAAACACTGCATTTTTTATTCATATGTATTATAAATAATAAGAAAAACATTTTAAAATAGTCTTTATATTTACTCAGATACTATTTCTGATGTACTCCATCCCTTTCAGAGGACCTGAATTTCCATCTGTTACCATTCCCCTTCAAGCCAAATAACTCCTTTAGCATTTCTTTATAGCGCCGGATTGCTGGCAACAAATTCTCTCAGTTTTATATCTGAAGTATATTTTTGGTAAATTTAGATTTCTGAGTTGACCTCTTTTTCTTGCAGCACTTTAGAGATGGTGTTACACTCTCTGCTGGCCTCTGATTTCTGGTGAGTAGCCAGTTGCTAATTGTTGTTCTTCTGTATGTGGTTTGTTTTTCTCTTGCTGCTTTCAAGATTTACTCTTCATCTTTAGCTTTTGACTATGATGTTCCTAGATGTGGCCTTTCTGTGTTAATTAAGGTGGCTTTGTGGAGTATCTAAAATCTGTACATTTTATCAAGTTTGGGAAATTTTTGGCTATTTTTTTTTTCTGCTTTCTTCCTTCTCTTTTCCTTCTAAGATTCTAATCATACATTTGTCAGGCTGTTTGACATTATCTAACTGGCCTGGGAGACTTTTAAAAAACCTCTTTTTGTCTCTGTTCTGCAGCATGGGGAGTTTCTATCGGTTTACCTTCTATTTCATTGACCAGTTCTGTAATCTTTTTGCTGTTAAATCTGTTCATTTGATTAAAAATGTTTCAGTTGTGGTAATTTTTATTTCCAGAGTTTCTATTTTTCAAAAGTCATTTGTTTCCTTGCTGAGGTTGCCTATCTTTTTATTCACTGAGAACAGAATTTCACTGCTGCTTTATTATCCTTGTCTGTTAACTCCAGTATCTGGGTCACCTCCGTATTGGTGTCAGTTTTGAACGTTAAATTGTGGAGGCTCTGGTTTGTATTATTTGTCTCTAAAGAGTGATGGTTCTTTTATCAGGCAGTTAGCGTGGGTGAATTGTTGTTGTTGTTGTTTAGTTCTTAAGTCCCTTCTGGCTCTTTTTTGACCCCATGGCCTGTAGCCCTCCAGGCTCTTCTATCTGTGGGATTTCCCAGGCAAGAATACTAGAGTGGGTTGCCATTTCCTTCTCCAAGGGATCTTCCTGACCCAGGGATTGAACCTGGGTCTCCTGCATTGGCAGGCAGATTCTTTACCACTGAGTCACCTGGGAAGTCCATTTTGGGTGGATACACAGTGCAGATCACACTATGGGGCCATAGCTCCAATCTCAGCTTAGATTTTCTGTCTTTAGCTGAGTTGCTTGAATCTGAACACATTTGTGGTCCAGAGCTGGGGCAGAGATGTGGGCAGACAGAACTTGGTGATTGCTGCCTCTTCCCTTCTGAGGCTCCATCTTTTCCTCCAGTGGCTTCAGTTGCCCCGGCTCAGTACTGTGATTGTCCACCAGCATAACATACCTACTGCTTTGTCAGCTGCCAAGTTACAAGCAGCAAAAATAGGAAACTTTCTCTGTACAATTTCCTCCTGAGTGTGAACTCCCCATCAAACTGTCTCCTTTCATTCTCTAGTAGTCTTTAAGTAGCTGTTTTTCATATCATGTTCAGGTTTTACAGTTATTTGTTGGAGGGGTCATTCTCAAGCATAGTACTCAGTCATTGTTAGACATCTTTAGGTGTAGTCTAAATATTTAATCCATTTCTTCCATATTTTCCTCTATTTCTTGAACATATCAGTTTAAACTCCTTTTCAATCTTCTCAACAATATTTGGCTCACCTGTTTCTATTTTCTACTTTTGCTCTGGTTTTAAATAATATGGTCTTATCTCTTGACTTGCTAGTAATTCTTATTGGATTTAGAAATTGTATATAAAAAAATTATAGCACCTCTAGATGTTTTTTCTTCCAGTCTTTTCTGTGTTACACCAAGAGAATGGGGGCTGATCACCTTAATCCACTCAGAGACCACATGGTTTGAGGTTGCGCTGGGATTTTGATAAGCCTCAGTCTGCCTGTTTCACCTTGTTCCCATAAGGAGCCCTCCTGAGCTTTGAACTGGAAGGCCTATGTGTTCACCATCCCTGCCCCATCGTGGGTCCTGAATTCTAATCATCAGCACCATTAGCCTGCCAAAAATTTGATTCTGCTTTTCAGAAGTTTGAGGTTTAGCTTTTTATAGCTTCTGGCCCTATACGGCTTCAGTGTTTGGTAAGTATCTTAGAGAAGAAATGTGTTACGTCTTTAAGGCTCTTTCAGTCCCTGGTTTTGTTCTTCCAGTGTTATGAGAGCACTAAGCTCCACTGGCTTCTCTGGTCCTCTCTGCCTGGGCAATGCTTGGATTCTCAGCCTCTTGCTCAAACCCAGAGTCAGCAAATGCTCCCAGGGGGAAGTCTGCTGCAAACTGTCAGCTCACGTCCCTGATTCTACTTCAGAATTTTAGGCCCGTTCAGCAACTCTCTAAGATCTTTTTAGATAACTTTCATATTTTGTCTGGTCTTTCTAGTTCTCTAATAGAGCACTGGTCAGCTAGAAGCAACTCCATCCTATTAAAAGTCAGCACTTTTAAAAGTGTTTATTTTCTTCCTTTGATCTTTGAAAACTAACTGCCCCAAGCAATCAATTTACATCACATCTTAAAAATATATTCCTACTGCTAAGTGAAAAAGAAAAACCAAACTATGTTATGGCATAGTCCCCATAATCACAACTGTATATAAAATATAAATATATAGCATCAAAGATATGATATTATTTCTGGGGTAGGATGTAGTCATTTTTTTTCTTTTGTAAAAATGTTTCTGAAATATTACAGTGTCTGTAAGAAATTATGCAAGTAAATGTAGATTGTCAAGGAGGGGAGGGAGAAGGAACTCAGTGAGATACAGAAGTGGGAAGATACAGAAGTGGGAAGACTAATTGCACAAATATAACTTCAATTTTGTATCACATGAATGCATTAACTATCAAGATAAAAGAAACAAAGGCAGAAAGAGGGAGGGAGGGAGGGAGGGAGGGAGGTGGGAAGGAAGGGAGGAAGAAAGGAAGGAACACACACACACACACACACACACACACACACACACACACCCCAAGAGACTCCTGGGACTACAAAGTGCCATTTATATTGGGAGTGAGGACAACAAACATTTGATTGTACTTACTAGCTGCAGAGATTGCAGAGAACAATCCAGCCCTGATTCATTTGGGGACACAAAAAATCTCCTATCTATCAGGGACTGTGATGAGCAAAGGGGATAATATTCTTGTAAGAGCTTTTATGAAAAGATTCAAAATTGTGCTGTTGTCATTTTTTGTACAGACGAAGGTACAGTACACACAGATGGTGGTTTTGTTAGGACTTTTTCGATCACGTCTCCCAGTTATAGGGGATGAGATCTTAGGTATTTTCTTAGAACTCTGTAACATTCTTTTAAAATACCTGATAAATCTTGACAGCACAGCGATTAACTAAGCCTCTCTTTCCCGAGGACTTCATTGTAGGCTTCTAAACTAGGGGTCAGCATACCATGGCCTGAGAGCACATCTAGCCCGTTTTGTATGACCCTCAAGTTAAGATTAGATTTACATTTTCATGTGGTTGCAACAAAATCTAAATATTTCTGACATGGGTCATTCATCTGAGTTTCATCTCTGGCTGCTTTTGTGCTTTGATGTCAAAGTTGAGTAATTGCAACAGAGGCCACATGGCCCTCAAGATCTAAAATATTTACTATCTGACCTTTAACAGGAAAAGTTTGCCAACTCCCGGGCCAAAGTACTTCTGAATAATGAGTTTCATGGGGCAGCTTTCTGGTGGGACGGACTGACCGCACCCGTGTCTTTTGCCAAGAAACCTCCTAGCGCTTTCCCATTTCTGACACTGGGCTCAGTCACATGATTTGCTTTGACCAATGGGAACTGAAGAGACACAGTAGAGGCTTGAACTGGGGTTGCTCCCTATAGCTTGATTTCCTGCCTCTCTGCCACTGTCTAGTCAACCGACCCAGGCAAGCCTGCTGGACAATAAGTCATGTGAAGCAGAGTCATTCTAGCAGAGGTCAGCCTAGGTTAGCCAGAAGTCAATGATCTCAAGATAATGACAGCTGGATGGCTGACCCACAGCTGACCACAAACACGTGTGTAAGCCCAGCAGAAACTACCCAAACCCAGTCAGATGAGCTGAGCCCCAACACTCGAGAGCCATGCCACCCAAGTGTAGTGGTGGGGCTGTTACATGCAACTATTCCGGCAACAGAAAACTGATACTACAGACACACGAATGTTTAAAATTTCTTTTGCCAAAAGAGGCTAGGCAACATTTCACTCTCCTGAGGACAATTCTGGGCTCTGACGGGGGAAAGACTGAATAAAACATGGCAGTCTGAAACTCCAGAGATGGGGGTGGGGCATCAGATCACATCTTTTCTGCAAAAATATCTTGTACTCACAATGGGATTCAAGGAATACCCATATCTGCTCTGTGGCTCAATTTGCCCACTGGACCAAGCAGACGCTAAGGCTAGGCTAGGCTAGGACTTGGCATTCCTCTTAACCACAGAGGGACTGAGCAAGGCAGAGAAACCATCATTTATGGAAAAGAATTTATTTCCTATTTATACAATGTAAAAAAAAAAACTCCTTGGGTATAAAATCTAAATGTCTGAGGTGTGCTCAGTCAGGAGCCCAGAAAAGTCACTCTTTGCATCCTTCAATCATCAGTGTGCAGTGCAAACAGAGCTGGGGCTGGGAGCTCCTCCTGTACTAGGGTCAGTGGAAAGTTCCCTTGGGAAAAAGCCACGGAGCCCTTGGTGAGGAAGTGGGGCAGAGAGCGTGAAGGAAAGGGGGCAGGGCTGCAGCAGGAGGATGGGAAGGGATGACGTTCAGGAGTCTGCACTGGGGACACTTTAATGTGCTAGAGGGAGGCTCCGCCTCTTCACCTGCTGCACACTGACTGGCTGGGGCCTGTCCTCAGAATGTCAAGCTACTTCCTAGCACACAGGGCCGACCGCCCCCTCTGCAGAGCCCCCAGTGTGACTTCTGTCAAGAAGGAAAGGCGTTCATCGATGTGACAGAAAACGGTCACCTTTGAACTTGCATGAACTTCTTGCGCAGCCATAAAGAGTCCTGGTAGAAGCGAGGGTCGCCTAGCCTCACAGCTGTCCGTTTGTAAAAGTAACAGTACAACACTGCCGCTGTGGAGAATAAACAGGAAAGAAGAGTCAGGGATGCACCCGAGTGTTTGTTTCAGGGGAAGAACATGACCAGACGAGGCTGAGGGTCCCTGTCTCACGATTTCCCAGTGACTCCCAGAAAGGGCAGAGGGCAGTGGTCTCTCCTGGTCTTGGCATGGCTGTTCCACTCATCTCACGCCGGTTGTGATGGGCTGGGAAGTCAGGATCAAGGCCCTCGCTGCCAGAGCCACAGGTGGGGCCAAAGTGAGGCCTGAGGTTGCTGTGGTTCTTACCTAGCCTCTGGAATACAAACAATGTTTGAAGTCCATCTGTCCAGACAAAGCGGTTGGAATTTTTCCAGCGTAAGTTCTGAAGGAGACAAGAGTAGACAGAGAAAAGTGAATGGCCAGATAAGGCCCTGACATCTCCAGCCTGGTGAGCTGCAGAGATGCTGCTTGATTTAGTATCAGGCTAATCTCACCCCCTTCTTTCTTTCCACAAGCCAAAGGAGTGTTTCTCAAACAAGCTTCAGCAAGTCCCTTTGTGTTTTGCTGCCGAGGAAGTAATTCTTTTAACCCTGAGGGAGTAAGTTTGAACTAAGCCATTTATTTCCTTTCATCCCATTGCCTTAGCCAATGAGAAATGATACACATTATCTCGGGAGTTCAGCATGGTCACTGTCTTGCCTTGGAAATCTGAGGCTTGGTTCCTGTCAGATAAAGGCTTGGTGCACTCAGGGTTTAATCAGATTAGCAGCTTCACAGTACAAAGCCAGGACTATTTTGGCTCTAGGAACCTGAGCAGAGACAATCCTCTCTGGGAAGCACCTTGAGACTTTGGCACTGTGCCGCTTCTCCCCTGTGAGTTCTCGTTCTCTCTGTGGAATCACAGGGGCAATCTAATGGGAGGTTTAATCTGAGAAGGTGCCTTTAGTAAAGAAATGCCTAGAGGACCCTGAGGTTTTAACGTGTTCCATTAAATGAGTACCAAGAAACACATGAGATACCCACAGAGAAGAATTTGTGGAGAAGAAACCTGAAGGAATTCCCTGGTGGCCCAGTGGTTAGGACTCTGCACGTCCAATGCAGGGAGAATGGGTTTGATCACTGGTCGGGGAACTAAGAGCCCATAAGTCACTGTTGCTGTTGCTGTTATGTCGCTTCAGTCGTGTCCAACTCTGCAACCCCATAGATGGCTGCCCACCAGGCTCCCCCGCCCCTGGGATTCTCCAGGCAAGAACACTGGAGTGGGTTGCCATTTCCTTCTCCAATGCATGAAAGTGAAAAGTGAAAGTGAAGTTGCTCAGTCGTGTCCGACTCTTTGCGACCCCACAGATGGCTGCCTACCAGGCTCCTCCACTGTGGGATTTTCCAGGCAAGAGTGCTGGAGTGGGTTGCCACTGCCTTCTCCTATTAAGTCACTAGGTACAGCAAAAAAGAAAAAAAAAAGAAATCCGAAACCACGAAAACTGGATCTGCTTCGAGGCCTATGTTAGAACCAGAGGGAGGCATCTCGGAGGCTCGTTCTCCTAATGTAAGTGATAGGGACACAGCAGAGGGCTCGTGGCACTCCTGCCTGGCTCTTTCCCATGCGACACTGATGCCTAAGAATACCCTGTATCAACACGCACCTGCCCAAACAGCTAATGATGGAACAGATTCAATTTCCTGTTTTAACCTGCAGGTCTTCTGGGGCAAAAAGAATCAAACGTTCCACAAGTGCCCCTCAACTCCGGGATAAGGGTGTTCTTCAACACATAAGGTTGAGAAAAAGTACCTTATGAAATTCTCATGTGTCGAGCTCCAGGCTGGACCACATTCATTTCACCTGTTTCTTATAAAGGATTCTGTGAGATAAACATCCAGAGCTGCTGGGTTCCCACAGATAAGACATTTCAAGTCTTTTAAGGACTCAGAGCCTCCCTCTTACCATGACCCAGACATGAAGAGAGATGCTCAGGGCGAAGTACACAGCTGTCAGGATGATGGTCCCTTTGAACTTATGGAAGAGGAGGTTGACCAGGCCAGCCTGGAAGACGAAGGTGTTGAAGAACATGAGGAAAATGATGATGATGTTGAAGAGGACTGCGATATCCTGGATGCTGCAAACATGGAAAACAAAAGGACAGCCAAATGGAGGCCTGCGGAGCATCCACGAGTCGGCCCTGAATCCTAAGGGACACCATGAGGTCTTTCCTTGCCTCTGAACCCCGCCCCGCAGAGGTAGTGTGGGTTTTGGACCCCAAATGACATGAAATTAAAACTACCTGCTACCTGTTGGTCCCATCAGTTGAGTGGCAGTCTATGGACAAGGCTTTCCTGCTGACACTCCCAACTCAACAAGCCTCTGAGGCACCTGTGAGAAGCAGCTAGTTTCCTCCTTGTATCCATAAAATGCCAGCCCTGTTAAGTAATCTGGTGCCTAGTGCCATTCAAGTGTTGGTTCAAATGTCCCCTCTTCAGAAACTTTTCTTTCACGCCACTACTTTCTTCTCCCCATTCCACATACTTTATATCTACTGTATAACATTTATTACTATCTGAAGTTATTAAAATATTTGTCTCTCTCCACTAGAATGGAAATTCCATCAAACAGAACTTGTCAGGTCCACCACTGCAACTATAGCACTGTCTGGTAGGCTGATGAACATTTGCTGAGTGAAGACAGGGTCTAAAATTGTCGTTTTCTGTTTAGAACTTGACTCATGGAGACTAAAAATCACTGTGGACGAAAAATGACAATAGCCTCCATCCTCTGGGGTGCATATATGTTATCAATATGATTATTCTGGAAACTTCCTGGTGGTTCAGTGGTTATGAATCTGCCTTCCAATGCAGGAGATGCAGGTTTAATCCTGGTCAGGGAACTAAGATCCCACATGCCACAGGGCAACTAGAGAGCCTGTGCTGCAATGAAAACCCAGAACAGCCCCCCCCGCCAAAAACGATTATTTTTACTCAGGGCCAGGGCAGTGAAGGTGCCAAGTCCTAACCCCTGGACCGCCAGAAGTCCCTGATAACCCCTTTATCTGACATTTTGCAACCCTGTTTCATGGCACTGTAAGACACTTTCTACTCACAGATGCAGATAATGACAGTGTCAACAGTCTGACCCTCTTTTTCTATGTGCACTGCTTCCCGTGTCCCAAACCCTCGTTAGAAGTATATCAAAGCGGAAGTATCAAAACAGTGTATCCTGTGACATGTCTATGGACCATGGAGTACCCAAGACAAACTGCAATTTTATTTTCCCTGATATTTCTCTATTAATAACTGTAAAATGCTAAATCATGCTTTTCTGAAATGACTGGGTTGAGCTGCGCAGTCCCACTCACATGAAGAGCACCAGCTGTATGACTGGAGCTGCTCGGAGAAGCTCAGAGAAGGAATTGACAAAGAGGTCATAGGACAGCAGCAGGAACTGCAGGGAGAGCACCAGGCTATAGTTACTGGTCTGAAGCATCTTCCTTCTGCTCTCTTGTGTCCCCAAGGGCACATTCCACAGTTCCTCAGAAAACAACTACTGGTCCTCCCCCAGGCACTGAGTTCTTCAGAATGGCAGCTGCTTCCCTTGCTCTAAGACAAGGGTCTGTTGAAGCCAAAAAAAAAGAAAAGAGAGGTTAGAAATTCAACAGTACAATAAATATTTACTTAGGACCTACTATGTGCCAGGCACCGTTCTAGGTGCTTGTGATACATCGATGACAAAACCAACAACAAAAAATGCCAACTAGTCATTCCTTCCAGGGACACTCACCCTCAAACCTGTCTCCATGCCTGGAACCCTCTAAATGTAGAGCTCTTTCTAACCAGTTCTGAGTCCAAAGGAATCTAGGGAAAATACACAAATACACTATATGTCTGGTCATATAGTGATAATAATTCTAATTGCAGAAGCAAATCTTTGTATATCACTTATAGTTCTAAGCAGAACATTATTTAAATCTCTCCATTACCCTTGAGGTGGAAGACACACTATTACTCTCTCCATTTTATAGAGGGGACAATTGAAGCTCAGGGAGGTAAAATAATTTGTCCAACGTCATATCGCTAGTAATTGGCAGGGCTAGCATTCAGATCTAGGCAGTCTGGGTCTGGAGTCTGAGCACTTAACTACTGCTCAAAGCTGCCTCTTACAAAACTGACAGGTTTACATGCAACTAGGCAGGAAAGGGCTTCCCAGGTGGTTCAGTGGTAAAGAATCCACCTGCCAATGCAGGAGACGTGGGTTTGATCCCTGGGTTGGGAAGATCCCCTGGAGGAGGAAATGGCAACCCACTCCAGTACTCTTGCCTGGAAAATTCAGTGGACAGAAAAGCCTCGTGGCTACAGTCCATGGGGTCACAAAGAGTCAGACACAACTGAGCATGCACACAGGCAGGAAAAACATTGGCAGAGAAGTGGTTAATGGTGTAGGCAGAAAAAGCTGAGAGGAAATAGTGCTCTTCTAACGTTAAAGATTATGGTAGCGACACAATGGCACCAGGTAAGAGGGGCTGGGCCTTTATTTTCATTTATTCCAAGACAAAGAAGCTGCTCTGGGTTGTCCTATGACCCTCTCCAGCTGGATCAAATCCATAAGCAAATTTCAAAATGTTTTGAAGTGTTACAGAATGATTAAATCAACATCTGTTAAATGTTACTTTACAAACTCTGCATATTTACTTCCTTATTTAATCCTATATCCATTTTAAGAACTAGCTGTTGTTATGCTTATAGCCCCACTTTACACAGAGCCTCTGAGAAGTCGCAGAACCTCGTCCACCTCACCTAATGAACTCCCACTGAGGATGTACACTGTGGTTTTCTCTGAGCCGCGTTTCGTTATTCATCAAATAACATTGATAGTATCACCTATGTACCCGCACCATGATAAACTTGTCAACCAAGATAAATTCCTTTAGTCCTCGAAACTACTCTGCAAGATGGGAAAGAATTATCCGCATTCTACAGGCAACGACAGTGTCAGAGTTCAAGCCGTTCCTCCAGGATTCACAACTAGGTGTGATACGAAAGCCCATGCTCTTAACCGCTACTTCACAGGCCGCCACAGAAGGCTGTTGTGAGGCTCCGTTAAAAAGAACCGCTCACCGCCATCACTAAGGGAAGGATGACCATCACCTCGGGTTAGCGTAGCGGTGATTTCGCAAGGTAATGAAGCAATTCGGTCTTCTCACCGCTATCTGCCGCGTTCCCTCGGTAAAGCAGAGCAATTTTCCCCACCCGTCCCAACCCACTTTTAAATGGGACTGCCTTAACGAAAAACCAAAACCAAAGCAATTAACAACGTAATTCCGACTTCTGGCCTCTTTACACACTCCTCAACAAGGACTCACCTCAGAGGTCCAACGTCGGTTGTCATGGGGATACCACTCTGGCTTCCGGAAACCGGCTTTAAATTCCGGAAGTAGATGGCGGACGCGGGCTCAGCCTGCGCCGTGCTACACGCTTGTCCTGGGCTTTCTCACCCCGCTCTATGGCCGACTCGGCCGCCATGTTTGGGCCCCCGCTTTTCTGGGCTCGCGTCTCTCCAGGCCTTCCCAGCGTCGCCGCGGCCTGTTCCAGGGCTCCTAGATCCGGCCAAGGCCTCCCGTTCACCCCGCTCGCCGCCTTGCGGAGGGCCAGCCCCTGGCCAGAGGCTTCGCCTTGGCCCGAACATTTCCGCTTCAACGGAATCGTGGGGCTGAGGGTGAGGACAGGGCCGACCCGTGACGGCGTTCCTGGTCCCCGGTACCTCGGGGTTAGGGAAGAAACGCCCGCCGAAGAACTGGAGTTGGGGGTCAGCGCCTTGGAGCCCGAGAGCTGGGGACCCCGAGATCCGGGACTTCATTTCCCAGGTGGCCACGCGCGCGACCGGAAGTATGCGCGCCTATGAGAGGACAGTACCCCCCCTCCCCCCCAAGCTTTTCGGCTCTAGTGCAGCGGTACGTGGTGGTCGATAGTGTTGCTGAGAGTCTCTCTGCATCTTTCAGGAGCCAAGGGAGCAGCGGCTCTGGCGCGGCTTGGCAAGAGACGGGTCTCGGAGACCCCAGTCCCCTTTCGTCTCACTGTGGTTCGGGGGTGAGAAACAGCCCGGGCTGGGAGTTCAGGGATCTGGGTTCGAGTGCTAGCTTCGCTACTATCTCGTTTCGCGCCGTCACGACCCCTCTCTCTAAGTTTTCTCTCCTAGGAAATGGACACCATTCTCCATGCCCTTCCTTCCACAGGTGGTGGTTGTAAAGCACGAAAACTTTTCGGAAGTCGCAGTCAGCAGGCGGAGCCTACTTTTCACCCAAGGTTCAGTTGAGTTCAGTCGCTCAGTCGTGTCCGACTCTGCGACCCCATGAACCGCAGCAGGCCAAGCCTCCCTGTCCATCACCAGCTCCCGGAGTTTACTCAGACTCCACTGAGTCGGTGATGCCAAGGTTAGCTGGGACCAAGGTGGTCCCGGCGGCTGGCGAGTCAAGGATCAGTCTCTGGACACTTTGGTCAGACCAGAGCACCGTGCGAAGGGCGTTCCTGTAATCCCTCTGGCTCTCAGGAGGACCTTGCTTATCTATCTCCTGCCTGGTATTTAAGGCCTCTCACTCCTGAGTCCCTGACTTTAAGGAAGCTCCGTTTGGAAGTGAGGCGTCCTTGGAGCTGAGGGGGAGTCAGCCTGGAGTCTTTTTACCAGCTCTGCCACTCACCTTGCCCGAGTCACTTTCATAGTTTGGGCCCCAGTATTTTTAATCTGTAAGATAAAAGTTTAGGATTTGAGCTCTAACGCTGGGTCTCAAGATTCCTAAAGCCCCCCACCATTCATCTGAAAAGTGGGAGCAGCTCTATTTGCACTTCTAAGTGCTTGTGAAAAAGTTTGGAATCGTGGGTTTCCCTAAGACTAGGGCTGAGTAGGATATACCCATTTCTGCCCCAGGGCTTGATCTGTTTTAGTGCAGCTTGGGAGAATCCTTTTTGCTTAGGGATTGAGAGTGTATTAGGTTGGGAGAGTACAACTCCTTAGATCAGGGTCAACAAACATGACCCACAGGCCAAATCTGGCTGGCCTGAATGGGTTTTACATTTTTCAGTGATTGAAAAGAAAAGGATATTTTGTGACGAAATGATACAAAAACTGAGATTTCAGTGTCCATAGTTTTTTGAACACAGCCCGTACATTTGTGAAAGTATTGTTTATGACTACTTTTGCAGTATATCAAGAGTTGATAGCACACTTATGACAAACCATATGGCCTGCAAAGTCTAAGATATTTACTATTCTCACACTTTACAGGACTTTGTGGACTTTTGTCTTCGAATGTGGCTCTACAAGTGTGGGCAGACTAGGAGCCTGCACACATCCTGAAATCTTAGCACATACTACTCTCTTGGAATAAATGAGAGGATATTCTTAGTATTTGGATGGTAATTTTCACTGCGTTCTTTTTCTCTCCTTTTGCTCTCCATTTCAAGCAGAGGGAGGGCTCATCTGTGTACTCTGAGCAGTAAAACATTGCAGCCGGTCTGTCAGGAAAGTGTCCCCACTGTCTATTCCAAGTCTGTCCCAGAGCAGTAATCCAGAATCTCTTCTAGGGGGGTGGGTATGGTCCCTTTTGGACATTTTCTTTTTTCCTCTTAGAAAGGGAAACAAATTTAAAAGTAGATTCTAGCCAGTGGATGGAGCCTGCTGATGGGGAGCCTCTTTGTGCTGGGTTCCCTGGAGAGGAGGTGATTGAACATCTGGTGACCTGAAACTTCCACTGCTCTTACAGGAACGAAGGGGACACCTCAGGCTGGCGAGCAAATTGCTGAGTTCAGCAGCTGAGTCCAAAAGCTTCCGGGAAGCAAGTGGAATGATTTTCTCCCTCTAACCTCCTGGAAACTTATATCTTTCTTCCCCCCAGCACTCAAATCTTGCTTTCTCAGAGACTTCTGCCACCTTGGATCCCTTTGTGAGAGCTCCACACCTGTTTCTGATTAGGTGGACACTTGGCATCAAGAGAGCTGGCACGACATGGAATCCTGACCACCGAGAGGCTTGGGCAGCCATAGGGGCCATGGGCTTCAGGGTTTCATTGGTAGTTAGGATGAAATGCTGTAATACTACTAAGAAAATTTTAATAATTTACAATGTCCTTACATATTTTCTCACTTGATCCTCTGGCAACCTGTGATCAAGTGAAAAACATGGGGTTTTGGAATGGAAATAATCCCTCACAGGATTGTCAAGAGGAGAACATGGGATCAATCATGTGTCTTAAGGTTCTGGTGTGATGTCTGTTCATAGCTGCCTTTCAGTAAGTTACATCCTGTTGCCATGGTTTTCTTTCAGATGAGAAGACAGTCCTTCAGATGTTAACTGATTTGCTCAAGGAGCCTCAGAGCCTAAGAATTGGAGTCCAGGCCACTACTCTGTCAGCTTGTCACTGGGTATAAAGGTGAGGGTCAAATGTTTTATTTCCTTGGGAGTTCTTGGCGATTTTAGGGGCCTCCTCTTGTGTTAGCTGGTTCCAGTTGAGGAACCTCAAGTTCCAGAAGTCATGTGTCACCTACTTGGCCTGACTCGTTGGGGACGGTGTGCCTGCCTTGAGAGCTGTTTTCATGCTGAAAGCAGGGGAATCCTGTGGCTTTGCAGACTGCCTGCCAACCCTCATGCCCACTTGCCTGGCTTTTAAGAGCAGCTGCTTAGGGGGCTAGGCATTCACCATGCCTGGAACCAGAGTTGGTTTCTGAGTTATCAGGTATACGTGGAAACCTCAAAATAAACTGTTTGCTTTCTAGATCATGAGTTCTTGCTTCCTCTTTTCTCCTCTGGACTTTCCCTAGAGAAGAGAAAGCAGAAGTTGCAGGTCTGGGACCAGCTGCAGGCTTTTAAGATGTGGAGTATGGGGACTGGAGCAAAGACCCTATCTTACCTTCCCATGGGTAGAGGTCACTGTCTGGGGAAGAACTCTGCTGTGGAAGTGGGATCCTATAACACTTTTCTCCCAGGTGGCCTGATTAATAGTGTGGAGACTGTGAATTTTGCCTCCTTATGTTAGAACGGAAGGCTTGGGCTTATCTAGCCTGGATTTTGATTTCTGCCCTTTCTTTTTGTGAGGAGTGGAAGTATAATTCTTTATCTCTGGTCCTGTGAGGGGAGGACCCATCCTAGGGCTCTGGACTTAGTATCTGGCCACCGCAGAGGAGGCCTCTCTCCAGGGCCAGCCCTGGGGCTGAGCTGGCTGCACTGTACACCGCCAGATGGTGGGGCGGCGCCTCACTCTCACTCATTGTTCATAACCAGAGATGGGGTCCAGCCTGCCGTCAGGGCTTCATGGGACAGTGCCCAGGCTGATGGCAGGGGAACCACGCTTCCGGCCAAGAGCAAGGTCAATGTTACCTCCTCCAGCTGGCGTGTGGGGTGTCCAGCTGGCGTGTGGGGTGCCCCCGAGCCAGCAGGGGTGTGTGATTCCCCCTTCCTCTAGGGCTTCCTGGTCAGAATGGCTGTGGGATGGTTTTATTTGTCCGTCCTGGCACTGTGCTCCCTGGGCTCGATATGCATCCTCTCCACCATCTACTGGATGCGGTACTGGCACGGTGGCTTCGCCTGGGATGGCAGCATCCTCATGTTCAACTGGCACCCGGTGCTCATGGTGACAAGCATGGTGGTGCTCTACAGTGCTGGTGAGTACGGGTCGGCAGCGGACACGTGGTGTGGCCCAGGCCCGTGCGGGGCAGCGTCACAGTGATCATTTTGAAATGTACAGAAGTATCAAATCACTGTGTTACATAACAGGAAGTAACATAGTGCTGTGTAGGTCAATTATACTTCAAAAACAAACAAGCTCATAGTAAGAGTAAAAAAGATCAGATTTGTGGAGTGAGGGGTCCAGAGGTGATGGCACCCCACTCCAGTACTCTTGCCTGGAAAATCCCATGGATGGAGGAGCCTGGTAGGAGGAGGCTGGTAGGCTGCGGTCCATGGGGTCACGAAGAGTTGGACACGACTGAGCAACTTCACTTTCACTTTTCATTTTCATGCATTGGAGAAGGAAATGGCAACTCACTCCAGTGTTCTTGCCTGGAGAATCCCAGGGATGGGGGAGCCTGGTGGGCAGCCGTTTATGGGGGTCGCACAGAGTCGGACACAGCTGAAGCGACTTAGTAGCAGCAGCAGCAGAGGTGAGGGGTGGAGGGGAGGGGGAATTGAACAAAGGTTGTCAAAAGGCACAGACTTCCAGTTTTAAGATAAGTAAGTATTAGGGATATAATGTACAACATGATCAATATGGTTTTTAATACTGCTGTGTGTTAAATATGAAAGTTGTTCAGATAGTAAATCCAGAGTTGTCATCACAAGAAAAATTTTTTGTCTATTTAATTCTGAATCTGTATGAGAAGATAGGGGTTCACTAAACTTAGTGTGGTCATCATTTCATGATGTGTGTGAGCAAACCGTGAGGTGGGCTCCATTGTCTCCATTTTACAGATGAGGAAACTGAGATTTAGAAAGAAGATGCCAGATAGCTGAGAGGTGGAGCTGGGATTTGGACCTTGGTTATCTAACCTTAAAACTTGTGTCCTTGACAGCTCACTTCAGTTGTGAGAGTTCTTCCAGTTAGATGAAATAATGAATGTGACACTGCTTTCAACCTGTATATAAAAATGCATACACATGGCATATACCACCAATTCAGTTCAGTCGCTCAGTCGTGTCCAACTCTTTGTGACCCCAGGGACTGCAGCATGCCAGGCTTCCCTGTCCAGACCACCAGGGAATTTCCTAAATTGAAGTATTGTTGTTGTTTAGCCACTAACTTATGGACTGTAGCCTGCCCTTCTCTTCTGTCCATGAGAGTTCCCAGGCAAGAGTACTGGAGCGGGTTGCCATTTCCTTTTCCATGGGATCATCCTGACCCAGGGATCAGACCACGTCTCCTGCATTGGTGGGAGGATTCTTTACCGCTGAGCCACGTGGGAAGTCCAAAAAATTGAAGTATAGGTGATTTACAATGTTGTGTTAGTTTCCAATATACACTGATTCAGTTTTATATTCAGTGTATATAAATATTATACACACACACACACATATTCTTTTCCATGATAGTTTATTACAAGACAGTGAATATAGTTCCCTGTGTCACACACTAGGATCCTACTATTTATCTGTTTTATATGTAGTAATTTGTATCTGCTAACCCCAAACTCCTGGTTTATCCCTGCCCCCGCTCCTCCTCTTTATCGTGGTCCCTTCTCCCCCTTCATGGCTGATGGCTGCACGAGAAGTGATGCCAGGATGGAAGATGCTGGAGAGTTGATACTGGTGTCCTAGCACTTCCTCCTCCCTGTTGGGAAGCTGTTTGGGATCACGGCAGGCTGATTCCCCTGATGCTTGGGTGAGCACGAGGGGAAGAGGCCGAGCCCTGAGACTGCTCTCTCCAACAGCATCGCTGGTCTACCGCCTGCCCCAGTCATGGGTAGGGCCCAGGCTGCCCTGGAAATCCGGCCACGCAGCCATGCACCTGCTGGCCTTCCTCCTGACTGTGCTGGGGCTGCACGCAGTCTTTGAATTTCACAACCATGCAAAGATCCCCCATCTCTACTCCCTGCACAGCTGGCTGGGCATCACCACCGTCTTCCTCTTCGCCTGCCAGGTGGGTACTCTCCGTCCTCCTTGGGTTCCCACTGGCTGCCCACTCCGGCTGGGGCTTCCCTGGCATCAGCACCAAGTCTTCCTTCTGCTCAGTGCCTGGAGACGGTGTGGCAGGGCACATGCTGTAGGATTGGCAGTGGGAGGGGCTCTGGGAGGCTGGTGGTTCTCCCATTCACCCTGTTTCGCTCTCACCCCTCACACCACCCACTGTGGTCCTGGAGCGCTCTGAGCTAACTCGATCCCAGGACGTACCAGGCTGACTCAAAGTCACCTTTTCCACTCCCCTTTTCTGTGAACTGAAAGCAATTCGAGCAGTAGTATCCACATCCTGATTGTAGCCATGTACGAGTTGGGAGTTTTGTGAGCCAGGATAGGAAGGAAGCAGAGACAAACAAGGAGGGCTGGGTTTGCGGGAGGGTGGGGGTGTAGCCAGGCTTTTCATGTAGGTGACATTCCTGTTTGTGTCAGACCACAGGGTGGAGGCTGCAGTGCCTGGCAGGAGGGTTGAGCTGCGAGAGGTGGGCCAGGGTTCATTGACGAGCAGGGGTGCTAATGGGTGGTGTGACCCGGTGTGCCTTTGGTGACACGCAGTACAGTCAGGTATTTCCTGTGTCCACAGTGGTTCCTGGGCTTCTCGGTCTTCCTGCTGCCCTGGGCATCCATGTGGCTGCGCAGCCTCCTGAAACCCATCCACGTCTTCTTTGGAGCCTCCATTCTCTCTCTCGCCATTGCATCTGTTGTTTCTGGCATTAACGAGAAGCTTTTCTTCAGTCTGTGAGTGTGGGGGGTGCGTGGGACCCCCAACTGTAAGGTGAGGGGCAGGAACAGGGTCTTCAAAAGATGGGTCATAGGACCCGTCTGAGGGAGGGAAGCCTTTGGGGTTGAGCTCGTTCCTGATCTGAAAGGTAATGGACTCATCTTTCCTTAGGCTGAGATTGGTAAACTGGTCACCAAATACTTACCCAGTATCAAAGTGATTCAGAACCTACTCTGTGGCAGAAACTATTCTAAACGTCTCAAATTTAATCCTCCAAGTGCCCTACAGCGTTGGTAATGTTGTCACTGCCACGTATAAATTAGGGAACAGAGGCACAGAGAGGTTTAGCAATGTGCCAGTAAGTGGCAGAGCTCTGAGTTAGAGGACTAGAGTTCGTACACCTAACCACTACTGTTCTCCATTTGGGGAGGCAGTGGGGGTGCAGTGAGCAGCAGACAAGATTTGAGGTCAGACCTGGGTATAGATCTTGGCTGTGCCATTTCCTAGTTGTGTAACTCAGGACGAGTTCATGTCATGTCTGGGAGCTTCAGCTTCCTCAAGGGTAGATAGCATTCTGCAGACACTAGTCACGGCAGAGACTTAGAAAGTATGTTAATATTCCAGGTTGCAGCGGGCCCTGGGAAGTCTTTCTCATCCTCTGTTAGTGGCATTGGGTCCTGCATTGGGCAAAAACAGGTAGAAAAGTTTCTCAAGGGCCTGCATTGTTTTGTCATCCTCAGGAAAAATGGCACCAAGTCATACTCCAACTTGCCCAGTGAGGCTGTCTTTGCCAACTGCGCTGGGATGCTGGTGGTGGTCTTCGGGCTGCTGGTGCTCTATATCCTACTGGCTTCATCTTGGAAACGCCCAGAGCCAGGGATGCAGGCCGAGAGAGAGGTAAGGGGTCTTGGTCTCCTGTTTCAGGTTGGGGTAGGGCCGGGTCTAGGGAGGGGTCACCCAGTAAAGGCTTGGGCTTTGCCAGGAAGACCAACCCAGTAACATGGTGGGAAACCAAGTTGCTTGAAGGCGGGGTTCTGCTGGCTGGCGGGGAGCACCAGAGTGAACCCAGCACTTCCTGTTGTGGCAAGTGCAGCTGCTCCTAGAGGTCTGTCTGCTGGGGGAGCAGGGGGTTCCTCCCCTCCCCAGATGGCTGCGGTCTCACGGGCAAGTGTGGCCTTACCTTCCCCAAGGAAGGGCTGTAGTGTGAGGAGGAGGTGTGCTGATTTCTGCTTCTCCAGCTTCAGAGCTCATCTAGTGGGATGGGAGCTTTCCTCGTGGGGGTGTGGTGACCGGTTGAGGGCTTGGGGCATTTTTTGCCTGTTTTCGGCCATGTAGGCACCTGAGGGATGGGGTGTGTCGGTTGAGGGACTCTGGGGCTTCCTTGAACAGTGTGGTGGGTGGACTCGGGGCTCACCCTGCAGGTTGGGGTCTGTCTGAGCAGCTCAGGCCTGGCGGGACTCCTACAGGCCACGGGCCATTTTGACACCTGCTTGTCTTTCCAGGCTCTGTTGCGTGGCGGGGAGTGAAGCAGGAAGGGGCTCCCAGGAGCAGTCGGTGTGCAGTCTAAACTCCTCCCTGAAGCTCTGCTCTCGCTGGTTGCGGGCCCCAGGCTCCCCTTGCCTCTGGGTGGGCCTGCTCCCCCACAGCCTGCCCATGTGCTTTCCTTGAGGGCTTTGGCTTCTCTGCCCCTTCTTGGCATTGACTTCTCAGGTCATCCGTTTACCCCTGGCCTTCTTGCCCTGGCTGCGCATGCTGTTGCTGCTTGTATGAAGTCAAGTTCGCTTCCCCTCATACACCTAAGGATGTGGTAGGGAATCCTGAGGACTCAGATAAGCTGGGAATTGAGTGCCATCCACATTGTGAAGAGTGGGGGAGCCAGGGCTTCCGTTGGCTTTCCCCCGAAGTTTAGGCTGCCGCCCTGGCCAGGCTGCATCTGTTCTTGTAACCTCCCATCCAGCCCACCAGGACACGAGGCCGGGTGGGAACGCCAGAGGTGATGCTGGAAGGAGCGCGGGGACTGGCAGAGCCGCTTCTGCAGAAGAGAAGCTGAGGGCCGGCTGCTTGCTACTTGTTTCCTGTCACTGCCTTCTGTGTCTACGTGTTCTATGTGCCCTGTTAGCTGCTGCTGCGACTGGGGCCTGGATCCTGGCTCTTCCCTGTGACTGACATGCCCGTCACTGCTGCACAGCCCTGCGTAACCTGCTCTTCTGAGAAGAGCCTGTCCAGCTGTCCCTCGGAGTAGCAGACCTCTTCCCTTTCCCTTACTGGGTCCAAGCTCGCCTGCCTGTCCCCAGGTGGGATCAACCTTGCGCTCACCAGGGCCCTTGCCCAGCCATCTTCATTCTGCTGCTCACCATCAAACGTGCCAATGTTGCAGTGCACTGTACCCAGCAGACGCGGCGGTGCGCTGTACCCAGCAGAGCCCTGGTAGCCATGGCCACCCCCGGGGCAGCCCTTGCTGAGCCTCCAGGTGCCTCAGTTGCCCCTCCCACCCCCCCACCCCCCCACCGTGGCTGCTTGCCTAGCAGACAAGTCTCTGGTGTGACGCAAGTGTGAGGTGTTGCTTTTCTCCCAGTGAGAGACTGGGGTGGCAGGGCTTGCTCCTAAGTTTTGGCACTGCCCTCTGCACACAGGCCCTGCCGGGTCCCAGGCTCCATGCTGCTGTGCTTAGGTGACAAGCGGCAGGACACCTGGTGTCCTGACTTCTGGCAGGAGGCAAGAAGGCTGACTGTCCACCCCACCCCACGTGGCCAGATGCTGGCAAGAGGGCTGTGACTAAACTTCCCAAGCGCCTGAGACCCTCCAAAGGCACTGGGATGCCCACCAGGCACTCTGGTCACAAGACCAGTTCCCCCTTTTCTCCACGTGGGTAGGCATTTGACTTAAGAGGCTTGACTTTCATTAAATGTGTTTTTAAGAATCAAAGGCTTCTGTGCTGAAATGACACTGTGACGTGAGCTTGGGCCATTTGCAGAAGCCATGGGCTAGTTCTGACCCTCAGACTTGGGGAGGGACAAACCCAAAGGCACCGAAGGTCCACATGACTCTTTTCCTGCAATTGCACGTGATTCTGGGATCCTGAACTTGTCCTTAAAAGTAAACGGCCTTTGAGGATTTGGTTATCTTACCAGGAAGGAGCTGTTTCCTCTTTCATTTTCTGGAACACAAGACTCAAAGAGGCTTAAGTGATTTGCCTGAGGTCACCCAGCGAGGCAGTGGCAGAGTTGGGATCCACAGGCCAGGTGTCTGAGGCCAGAGTTTCCTTCCCAGCTGCTGGGCACGTGTACCTGTGCCCACCGATCACTGTGCCTATGACCGGCGACCCGTGGTGTGTCTGATGGGTGGGGGACCCTGGGCAGAGAAGGGGAAACCAAGGTGTTGAAGCCTGCAGTCAAGTTTGGGCAAAATAAGTGGTCCCAGTGTGACGAGCTGAGACCACCTAGTGGTGGAGCTGAGGACTTGGAAGGAGCTGGATGCAGACATGGGATGCTAGCAACCCCCAGTGAGTGAGCATCTGGATGGTCTCCGGCCCTTGATCTTCACTGGATCCTTTGAATCCTCTGTGTGCCTATGGGGCTTCCTGGTGGTTCAGCAGAGAGAATCCGCCTGCAGTTCAGGAGACGCAGGTTCGATCCCTGGGTTGGGGAGCTACTTCTGGAGGAGAGCATGGCAACCCACTCCAGTACTGCTGACTGGAAAATCCCATGGACAGAGGAGCCTGGTGGGCTATAGTCCGTGGGGTTGCAAGAGGTTGGACACGAAGTGACTCAGCACACGTGCCTATGAGGTGGGCACCAGTCTTGGTTTTAGATTCTAAGAGGCTAAATAGGCCTGAGTTTATGTGTAGCTAGTTTGAAACAGGACCAGGATTCAAGGTCATGTCAGTGTCTAAAGTAAGTCACACCAATGGCTTTAACTGTGCCCCCGTGCCAAGCAGGGGTCAAGGGTGCGCTGTGTGTCTCCACCAGGCACCATGCTGACCCCACAGGCCCTCCTGCTGCCCCCTGGGGCTGTCTGTGATGGCTCTGGAGACGTGGGGCCAACCTAACCATGGTTTCTATTCTGCTGATCCTTAAAAGCGTTATGGTGATTTGTTTTCCTTTTGGTGACACACCTGCCCATTTGATTTCTGAAGAATCTGTGAGTTCTATTAGTCTACAGCTGAGTAAAGCACACCTGTCCGGGGTGGTGTGTGCACCGGAAGGACAGACTGCGGGTCCCAGTGGAGTTGGCCCACCTGCACAGAACCTGCCTTCGGGCCTCAGGTGGGAGGAGATGGGGGCTGAGCTCTGAGCCTCAGGGCATCAGTGGGCCCACTTGTTCACACGCTTGGATGAAGGTCCTTCAGAGGAAGCACAGCTTTTCTGCTTCAGTGTGGTTTATTGGCTGGCTTTTCCACACTGGCTCAGTTCGTGTGCAGAAGACCTTTCACGGGGAGTCTCAAAACCAAATTAGCATCACCAGTTAAAGGCTGTGTTGCCACCCAGGGAAAAGCCTTATTAAAGCTCAGAACTGACTGGAGGCAGAGCCTGGTGACCCTAGGACTGCCCCCTCCCCGAAGAGGGAGAATGCATTGACACCCACTCTGGGCCTGCAGTTTCTGCAGTGGAAGATCTGTAGGCTGGCTGAGGAGATCCTGTTGAATGCAGAAGACAGGTCTTGAGAGCCAGAGGGAGGGGAGGACGGAAGAAGGCAGAAGTGACAGTGGCTGCTGGGGAAAGCAGTGAGAGAGGCCCTGAGGCCCATGGAGGCCTTCACACACCCTGACTCTGCAAGACCTCCAAGATGGCACGCAGAATGGCCGCGGCTGCCACCGCCCCAGGGTCTGGCTGATCCAGGCGTGCAGAGCTGATGTAACTGGCTCTTCCAGCTCCAGCTTCCATGTTCTTGGTGGCCTCGGCTGCGGCTTCTGCACTCTGAGGGATGGGGGTGTGGGAGCAGGTTCAAAGAGGAGCCATCAGGCTTCCTTCCTGCCATGGACCCTGGGGTCCCAGCTTTGCCAGGACCCTCTGCACAGTCACCAGGGTGGAGAGGTCACTGCCCACCCACCACTAGCAGGGACAAGGGGACACCATTTGCTGAGGGCCTGCTATGTCCCAGACCTATTGCTGGGACCCTATGTATCTCTCTAGTCCCCAGCCACCCTCTGAGATAGGTATTCTCCATTGTCAGAGGAAAGCGAAGTACAGAAAGGACATGAACTTGTTCAAGGTCGCATGGAGATGGGAGCCTGGTGGTTCTGAGTCTGTCTCCCTGGGTGGCTGGGCCCACCCTCACTCACCTTGACAGCCTTGGTCAGAATCTGGAGCAGATTGGCCCCTGGGCTCCTCCAGGCTTGGAGCTCCTGTCCTGCTGCCCACAGAGAATCCAGCTGGACAGGGGGAGGGAAGAGAGGGGCTGAGGACAGGCCCTGCCACTATGACTGGCATTCAGGGCTTCTACGCTCAAAAGGGGGAAGGCCTGGGCCAGATACACACCATAGTCCTGTCACCTGGGGCAGCCTTTCCGTACCTGGCAGGGAAGAGAACTAGTGAGGCTCACCACAGGCTATCACCACTCTGGGGGTGGGTGACATCAACCACCACCCCCAGCCCACTCCCGGTCTGGGGCCCTGGGCCCTGGCTCACTTCTGCATGGCCTCCAGGCCAGCATCCATGGCAGCAGACCAGGCTGGGAGGTCAGTCTTGGCCCTGAGTGGCTGGGCCGCTGCAGTCAGGAACAGGCCATAGAGCTGGGGAGGACCAGGATGCTGAGCACGGTGTTGGCCTGGCGCCTTGGCCAACACAGAACCCCTCTGTGTCAGCCTTCCACCCCTGGGGGCTGTTGGCACTCACCGCCCCTGAGGAGCCTCCCATCTTCTCCAGTAGCAGGAAGGACAATTTGGAGAGTAGCTGGGCAGGGCTGGCTGGGGGTGGGCCCTCCTTTAGCCACCCCTGAATAGCTGTAGGCAGATAGAGATGGCAAGGAATTCAGAGGCCTTCCCTCCTGTCTGCCTGGACCCCAACCAAGTACCCAGGCCTCACTGCCAGGCGGGAGGAATGGGCGCTAGGAGAGGCTGAGGGAAGCAACATGAAGAGACTCCCCAGGCCCCTCTCTGTCCTGCTGCATCTGGAGAGGGGCGGGGACAGGTCACCAATGGCAACCTTGGTGGTCACTGAGCAGGCGATGATGCTTCCTCGCTTCCCTCTTTTTTGTCTTTTACTGATTTACCTTGTTAATGGTCTTTCTTTCCTACCAGAACATAAGCCACAAGGGCAGTGATTTTAATGTTTTTCCAGCTATTGTATCCATAGAGTTGAGGGCAGCACCTGACCCATGGTGAGCACTAAGTATATTTTTCTTGATTGAACAAGATAATCGCTGGATAATTCAGAATTTTTGCCTCGTCTGGGTAAGCTGAGAAAGAGTAAGGGCATGAGTTTCCCTTTAGGATAATCGAAAGTTATTATTTGGGCTTCCCTTGTGGTTGGCTCAGCTGGTAAAGAATCCTCCTGCAGTGTTGGAGACCTCAGTTCAATCTCTGGATCTGGAAGATCCCCTGGAAAAGGGAAAGCCTACCCACTGCAGTATTCTGGACTGGAGAATTCCATGGACTATATAGTCCATAGGGTCACAAAGAGTCAGACATGACTGAGTGACTTTCAAAGTTATTATTCACTGTGAAGATTTTATTCTGTGATAACAACCTTCCTACATTTGCAGTGCTAGAAGTATCTCTTTATGAAAACAGGTGAAAAGCACGCTAAGTTTGTGACGACCTCTTTTGGCAAAATAACAGTTGCCAGCCCCATGTGAGTGCTCCAAATGCTTTTGAAATCATTCTGACTCATGAAATGCCGCCATCTCCACATGAGTGTGCCGTACCACCCATCTCCTGCCCCAGGGGGGTCCTGGCACCAACCTCTGGCTGCACGGCTGTGGGTGGAGCCACAGTCCCCATCACCGGCAGCGCGGTCCAGGGCGTTGAGATGCTCCTCCAGGCCCAGGAGGGTACTGCACACCCGCTCCAGCACAAGTACCGTCTGCTTCGAGGCTGCACCTGCAAAGGGAGGACAGCAGGAGAGAGGCTCTTCTCACAGCTGAATGTGACCAGAGTGCAGGTGCAGGAGCCAGGGCTCCTGCACGCCCCTCTGCACACACTGCAGCCGTTAGGCCTCAGGCCAAATGCCTGGGCCACCTCCCCAAGAGCATGGCCCCTACCTGCTGCAGCAGTGGAGTCAGGGGCTGCCGGGGGCTCCGTGGGGGCGGCCCGACTCCGCTTCCGCCCAGTCACCCAGACCTTGGCCACGCTGGGCCAGGCCGAGGCAGTGGTTTCAGCATCTGGGGACAGCAGGATGACTCTTCTTAGAGACGGGTCGGCTGGCCAGGGATCAAGTAGGGCTTGGACTCCCCACCTGGTGGCCTGGTTCCCTCCACCGCAGTTAGTGGGTAATGAGTGCTGACTGTGTACATGGGAAATGAGGGCCCCTGGGGGAGGAGCCTAATTCCAACTCCTCCACAGTCAAGTGAGAGTTGGGGAAGGCTGGGGAAGCCAGAAAGGGCCTCTCCACAGGGTCCTAACTGTCATGGTCAGCCCTGATGGAGTTGGCTCCTTCCAGCTCCAGGGAGCCCTGGTTTGACTGACCCCAGCTTTCAGGTCTCACCTATCAGTTTCAGGAGGGGCTCATCCACCAGCAGGAGGGTGAGAGAAATGCCAGGCATCTCCAGAGCTGACATGAAGGTGCCCACTAGGGCACGGGCGATCTTCACCCCACGGCCCTCTGCAGTACCAGAGCATGAGAGTGTGAGGAAGAAGGGAAGTGCTTCTGGGCAGTTTCCTCCAGAGCATCAGAGAAACAGAGTAAGAGAAAAACAAGGACTTTGGGAGCTGGGGCCCTGAGGTCAGCGGGGAGCCGGTCAGATTTCCTCAAGGCTTCCTTTAAAGATACCCTGAATGACCATATACCCTGGAGGCGTCCCTTCTATGCGGGCAGATGAGTAACGACAGGTCTCAGTTACTGGGTTCTTACCAGGTCCCATGTCCTTGCTAAGTGTGTTAAATCTCATATGGCTACCCACTCCAGTATTCTTGCCTGGGAAACCCCATGGACAGAGGAGGCCATGGGGTTGCAAAAATGTCGGACAAACTGAGCGACTAAACAACAATCCTCATGACAACCCTTTAAGGCAGCTACTATTACCACCCTCTTTTTACAGACCAGGCAACAGGCTCAAGACTCCTGGCAAGTAGGTGGCAGACGGCCATCTAAGTCGGGCTCTTCTGATTGCACAACCCGTGCTCCGGACCATCACTGCAAGGCTCCATCTCAGGTGCCTTTCTTACATCCAGCTTCAAAGGGCGGGCAGGAGGAAGCTCGGGGGTCAGGAGGTCCGATTCCAGTGTGGGGCTCACCCAGAGAGCGGACGGCAGCGTCAGCTATGATGCCTAGTTCCAGAAATGACAGGCCACCCAGGTTGTTGACCATCAGCACTACTGAGGAGCCTGTGGGTGGACACGACACCCAGGTGACTCTGGGCCCCATTTCCAGGGGGGAGGCAAGATAGGCAGACAGTGTGACAGTGCCTCACCGGGCTGCACAGGCACGTGGGACGCGTTGGAGGAGCTCGTCATGTGGTCCAGCATGAGCGCCACGATCTCGTCGGCAGGCGCCATCTGTCACGGGGAGCCGGGAATGAGCTGTGTCGGGGGCCCTGGTCTCGGGCTAGCCTGCGCTGGGGAGGCCACCTACCTTTATCCGGCGCACGCCAGCCTCCCCATGGATCCCTGTGGACAGACACAAGCACTGCTGACCCGCTTGGAGCCTGGGGATTCACTCAGCTTGTTCTGCTCCAGCATTTTCTAAGTGGACCACACTAGGCTAGGCATGTGTATCTGGGGAGTGTGGGGTTGGGGGACATAGATAGAATAGTGAAACATACACAGTCTCTGCTCTCTGGGAGCTACGGCTTGGTGGTGGAGAGAGCCAGAGCTTTACTTAACTTCCAACTAGTGAAGTAGCCCACCTAGAGGCAGTCAGAGTCCACATGAGGCCTCTGCCCATAACTCTGGAAGCACAGGGGAGGAAGAGGGGAAGTTCTGTAGCTGGGGTGGCCCCAGAACTGCCCTTGAAAGAAGGGTTGCATCTTGGCAGGGTCGTGGGTACCAGAGAATGGTGGGAGCACGGGCAAGGAGGTGCATGGGACACGAAGCCCTGGGTGCGGAGGGCAATGGCTGGTAGAAATCAGGCAGGTTGGGCCAGAGCGGCCTCATGGGCCCAATTAAAAAACCTCAGAGCCCCTAGGCGATGGCTCCATGTGAGCACACAGGACCCAGTAGATGGCTCCCAGGGTAGAAAATGCTGGAAAAACCCAGGGAGCCCAAGGGGTCACAAGCTTACCCAGGCCCAGCTCCACCTCATCAGCTGAGAGCTCAAAAGTGGGTTTGGAACCAGGGACGCTGCAGGAGGACAAGCTCACTCCCAGGGTTCCTACGAGAAATGAGCTATGAAGGGGATGACTGCTCTGCTCCTCGCGTCAGGCGTCAGCTGGGCAACAGCAAGCTCGGAAGTCTCTTCACTGATACAGGCTGCCGGTCTCTTCATCTCAGTGATGGAAGAGAAGCCCTGCTCAGGCACCCAAAGCTGCCGTTCCCAGGAAACCCTCCCACAGCCCCCGGGAGGCCTCCTGTGCTGCTTCGGGGAACCTGCTCCTGGTCCAAGGTGGGCCTCGACCTCCCCTGCCCTTCCCGAGCCCTGAGCTGGCACTCACCCATGGCCTTGGCGACCACGCTCACCCGATCTGTGATCTCCTCCAGTCCCACACCTGCCTCGGCCAGAGCACCCGCCACCTGTGCCCGCAGAGACAGGCCCCCAGTGGGGAAGGGGTCACTGTACCACTTGCAGGCAGAAGACAGGCTGGGGCTGAGCTTCTAGCTGGAAACAGGGAACCTCTTCGTCTTGCCGCATCAACCTGGCCCGCTGTATTTAGGGCAACTGCCAGGACTCTTAAGAATCCCAGAGCCAGAGGAACTTTACAAATGGAGAAATGGACCCAGAGACGGGAGGTGGTTTGTCCAATGTCACATAGCCAGTTGGTGGCTAGTTTCCCAACTCTTGGTCTAGAGTCCTCTCTCCATGGCATATGTATTGTGGCTCACTTTGGCCACCCACCCACTTCTTGCCAAGCATCTAGTATGTGCTGAAAAGGGGAAAAGGTGTCTAAATCATAGTCCCTACCTTGGAGGAACTCGGTCTGGGGAGGGGTTGGAGAAACAGACAGCACAGACTGAACGTTTCATGTGAGGTGACGAATCTGATGATGGAGTTCACGGTAGTGGTTATGGGAACGCTGAAGGCAGGGGGTCCTAGCCTGCTTGGCGTGGTGAGAGGGCAAGCCTCCCAGAAGGATAGACAGCAGGTGCGGGCCTCTACAGAATAGCAGGAGTTAGCCAGGCTAAAGGGGGGTTGGACAGTGGAAGGATTTTCAAGGTCAAAGGTTCAGCATCAGCAAAGCCCCAAAGGTGAGCCACAGCCCAGTAGTACAGGGCACCGGTGTTCATGGAGGATGAGGAGACCACAGGAACAATGGGAGAGGAACTTGAAAGCCAGGTAGGAGGGGCAAGAGCGTGATGGGCACCTGACCAGAAAGCCTGTGCTGACCCTAGGAACCCTGGGTATGCTTTCTGTAGCTGAACAGCCTGGTCAGAGACACATTGTTAAAAGACACTTCTGGGGTGGTATGGGGAAGAGATTGGGGCAGGGGTGGGAAGGAAGCAGGCAGAGGAGCCAGGTGAGAAGGCAGCGGCAGCCACCTGGGTGCAAGCAGGCAAGACCAAAGCAAGGCTAAGACAGGAAGGGCAGGGCTTGGAGGAGGAGGTATGTTTGGAGGCCCTGGGGAGTAGGGCCGCAGGATGGGGTGATGGAAGGTCGGGTAGGGGGAGGGCAAGGAAGGGGCTGGGAGGATGAAAGCCTGTACCTGGGCTGAGCTAGTTATGGGGATGGGGGTGCCTTCCTGGATCAGGGAGCACTGGGGAAGCAGTGGCTTCCTGGGGGGCGGGACAGATGGCGGGAAAGGTCTGGCGCTGGGTGCAGCCTGGAAGCCAAGGGCTACGGTCCCAGGAGGGGACCCTCACCTTGTGTATGAGCACTGTGCCACAGAGCCCACGCCGGCCTGCCTTCTTCAGGACGGTGAAGGCACTGTCGTCCCCGACGACCACCATCTCCACAGGGATGCCCTCCGCCCGGGCCTGCTCCCGGGCCAGGCCGAAGTTAAGCCGGTCCCCGGTGTAGTTCTTCACGATGAGGAGGGTCCCCACTGCGGGAACAGCCAGCAGGGCCCCATCAGAGCCTGCCCTCCCCACAGCAGCCCCTCCTGCAGGCCAGGCTTACCTGTGCCCGCCTGGGCCACGGCCCTGATAGCTGCCAGGATGCTGCCCACTGCCGGGGAGGTGAACACAGCTCCCGCAATGACCCCCGTCAGCATCCCCTTCCCTATGAAACCTGTGATGGAGAGAGGTGGGGAGAGGATGCTGGGTGGGGACCTGCACCTGCAGGCCCTGGGGCTCAGGGATTCATGCCCTGGTGAGCCCTACTGTGTGCCTGCTGCAGAAGAGCACCTGGGTCACGCTCCACAGATCTTTCATCTCCTTGGAGAGGTCTTCCCCAAACTCCCAACTGAACAGTCACTCACTCCACCCCTAGCTATTCACTGCTCCTTCATCCTGCTCTCCTGCCCTCCCTACCTCACTTACAAGCTCTGAAATGATCTCTTTCATTTGTGTGTTTACCTGGTTTCTGTCTCCCCAGAGGAGAACAGAAGCTCCATGAGGGCAGGTACCTCGTTTGTCTGGGTCACTTTTGCGCCCCTGGTGGCCAGACAGTGCCAAGCACAGGTGCTCAGGAATGTTTGCTGAATGGATGGATGAATTCGCCAGAAAGACAGGAAAGATACAGAGGATACAAAAGCCTGGTCCCTATTCCTCCTCATGCCCCACCCCCATCCCTGAGCTCTCAGGGAAAGTCCACATGCCTGGCACTAAACAGGAAACAATCCAGGACAGTCCACTTTGAATGTGAAAATTCAGGCTGGGAATTCAGAAGAGGGATACTGCTCTAGGCTGGAAGAGTCAGGAAGGCTTCGTGGAGGAGGAGATGGCAGATCAGCTGGGCCTGGCAGGCAGGGAGAATTTGTGAAATCACTGACACTCAGAGCTGGAAAGGCCTGAGAGATCATTTGGCCCAACCTTGTGCTTTTACAGACGTAGAGACTGAGGCACAGCGAGGCCAGGCCCGGCTCCAGATCACAGCTCAAGGGAGCGGGGAGCCAGAGCCAACACCAGGCTTCCAACTCTCAGCCAGGCTCCATCCTGAACCTCCTAATGGCACCAACGATCTCCCAGCAGCCCCCGTCCACTCTGCCCAGTGCCCACCCCCTACCTCTGCTCAGGGTGCTCACCAGCATGGGCAGGCTCATGGCCGGAGCCCCCACCCGACAGTAGGGCCACACGGCCCTTGAGACTGTCCAGATCAGAACGGAGAGCCACGCGGTGGCCCTGCAGGAGCTGTAGGCTGGGGTTGCAGGCCACCAGGCCGGCAAGAGCGTCGTCGGCACAGCCTGCCACTGAGTTCACTAGCTTCTTGGAGGTCTGTGGGAGAGAAGCAGGAGGAGGTTCTGGGTGTAGCTGGCAGGGACAACCCCCTGTCCTGCCCAGCCACACTGCTGTGACTAACACCCCTAGCCCATACCTGCCCAGGAACTCCAGGGAACAGTGGTTCCTTGAATTAGGCATCATTTTATGTGGTGGATGTTTCTATGACTTCGTAATTTGTGACTTTTTCTTCAGTGCCTAACCTGTGGCTTAAATTTATCCTGAAGAACGGCTTTGATACAGAGAAAATGGGGGGACTGAAGTCCTCAGTACACAAAAATAACTGGGGTTCAACAGCCTTTTGTCAAAGGAGGAGAAGCCCCAGGCTGGGGCTCCTGTCCCGGGGTAGGGGCCAGGCAGGTCCCACACCCATCTGCTTCCTCAGCAAAACAGGGATTTAATGAACTACAGGGTATGCCCCCTATACAGTAAAAACTGAATAAAAGGGAGCTAGTCTCTTCTACTGCCAGCTCTGAAAAGCTGGAGCTGGCTGAAAGAGCTCCATGTGGCTCATGCCTTTGTCCCAAACAGTGGAACTGGTGCCCAGTTAGGATCAGAGAGGGCCGGGTTCCCAGCGCCCCCTGGTGGCCTGAGGGCAGCCTGCAGCTGAGCCTTCTCCAAGTCCCGCGGAACTTGGTTCTTTGACGCAAACTCTGGCCTTTTCTGGGTCGGGGGTGGGCCAGGGCAGTGAGCCAGACCTCATTCTAGATCTGATTCTAAGCGTTTTCAAGCACATCTCATTCAATCTTCCAACAACCCTATGGAGTAAAATTAGCCCAGTGAGGAAACAGGCAGAATTGTATGACTTTGCCCAAGGTCACAAAGCCAGCAAGTGTCCAGGTCAGCCTGGCTCCAAAGCTAGTTCCATTTTGGCTTTATCATGCTGCTTTCCCCAGGGGCTGAAGGGAGGCTGAGAGTGGCAGACGTTCTGCCCGAGTGAAGGCATGGGCTTGTGGCTCCCAGAGCCTGCCAGGGACTGGAATATGTGCAATGAAGTTGAGAGTGGGTCTGAATTCCAAGCCCAACCTCCAACGCCACCATCCTCTGAGAATGGATCCCCTTGCCAACCCTGACAGTCCACCCTGCCTGGGATTTGCAACCATTCCCAAACCAGAGCCAGTGGAGAGGTCAGGGACCAGTGCCATCTGTGGCTCCCAGTGGCCTGAGGGGATGGAAGAAGAAAGGAAAGTTGCCTCCCACAGGCAAATGTGGGACTCCTGGATCCTGGTCTGGTCAACACCCCATCGACTAATCTGCAGATGAGGAAAAAGGCTCAGAGAGGTCATGTTTTGGTAAAATGTCACACAGCTGGTTAGTAGTAGGCTGAAACTTGAACCCAGGTCTGCCCAGGCATGAGTTTGAGCACAATCCATGACACAGTGAAGGGCAGGGAAGCCTGGTGTGTTGCAGTTTGTGGGGTCACAAAGAGCTGGACACGACTAAGAGATTTCACAACTGCCCAGGGCTGTTTTGCTTCAGATCAGTCCTAGAATGAGGTTGGGGCATGCCGAGGGGCATATTGAGCCTCCTGCACTGTAGATCCCACAAGCCCACACATGCCCAAGGCTTAAGGAAGACACAACAGGTCCTTCTTTTGGACTCCTGTGTCTGGTAGTGGATATTACAGAGTAGGTAGCTGTTAATGTTCTAAACGCATGACCCAGACCAGGGCCATGCGGGCCTTGGAGGGACTCAGAGGCTGCAGCCACAGACGGGGCTGGGCCTAGCTGGGAAATGAAGGGAAGTCAGGCCTTGAGACAGAGGATAATTCCCTCTGTTAAGCTCAGGAGGCAGCAACATCTTTTGGTCAGGGAGTGAGGAACTGCAACATGCCCAGGGCTGACACACCTAATGCCCCAAGCCCACAGTGCCCTTCCTCTGCCCTGGCCCTCATGGGACTCACCATGATGGGGAGGCTCTGAAGGAAGTTTGCCTCACACGGTCTCACTGAGCTTCTGGCAGATGGGCAATCCCGTGGGTGCAATCAGGTCTGAGCACAGTGAAGATGGCAAGCAGAATCTGCAAGAGGTGGGTAACAACATGAACTGCTGAAGACACTTGCAGCCTACTGGCACAGTCATGCTTCCAGCACCCTGGTAATTAGGGAGCTTCCCTAGACTTTGATCTAAGTCCAAACTCTAGAATGTGAGCTGGGGATGGAGAAGAGTTTGGGGCTGACCAAGGTTCACATTCTGCACCTGGCTGCCAGAACACTGATAGATCCATGCTGGACACACATCTGCCTTATGCTCAGGAGTGGTGCCCACCTTATCACCAAGGGGCAAAGTTACCCACAGAGTAACTTCATCTATTACACGGGCACACAGGCAGTGAATATGTTCCTAAAGATCTTCACAGACTTGCTCTTGTCAGTGTTGGCACCTCACCAGGAAGGAGATGGCTGAGTCTGTGGCTCTATCTTCCTCCTGGGAAACCGACCCAGCAAGCTCTGTGATGTGTCCAAGGCCATTCCAACAACAGCCAGGATTCAAACCTATGTTTAGCTTCTCTACAAATCCTGTGTTCTTTCCACTGATAAATTCAGTGCCTCCAAAGTCAAGGCTGAAAGTCCTGGGTGTGGGAAATCACATATGTAAATCACAAAGACCTTTTAGCTCCTTTTGGTTCAGCCAGGTTCAGAGGTGTCTTGAGCTCAAGGCACCTTTCTGCAATGGAAAGAATCCCCACCAGCCTCAGCACCTAGCTCTGCCTCTGATTTCCTAGGGGATTCTGGGTAAACCAATTTGCCTGAGCCTTAGCTTCCTCATTTGTAAAATGGGGGCAGCTTCCTCTACAGCCTTCTGGCAGGTGCTCCAAGCCACGTGGTTCTCCTTCTACTCCTTGCAGAGCCTGTCTGATGTGGAGTGGCTTGCAAGCTGCAGGGCTAACTGACTGCTTTCCTGGGTCACTAAGGTTCTCATCAGGGAAATTCTGGTTTCGTGTTTGAGGTCTGAGTTTGCACAGACCATGGGGGCACTAACTCTGCTGGAGAAGTGGTCTGCTGGGACCTTGAAACACAAAGTTTCAAACACAAACAAGTTCAAAGGAGAGAAGGGACAGTCTAAGTGCCTCCCCCAGACGCCCGCCAGGTGAGATGGAGTGACTGGTCCTTCTAGGATCAGGCAGGGCTGGGTTTAGAGATACTGGGAAGGCTAGGGAGAGGGAGGTACGAACCTCGGTTCTAGTCTGGGAGGTGCACAAATCGATGTCACCTTCCTCTCCTCTCTGGGCCTCTGCAGTATCTTCTGGTTCCAAAATAGGGAACAGCTCCGAGGGCTTCTGGAGCTAAGAAGGGGATGTGGACCGGGTCTGGGGAAGGGCGAGGGGAGCGGACTACGGATGAGGTCTGCGGGTCAGCTCCGGGGAAGAAGGAGGAGTCGGCGAACCTCTGCGACCCGCTCTCGTCCGGGTCAGCCTTTCCAGTAACCACCGCCAGTACCGAAAGACTCGCGACGGGGCGCCCTCATCCGGGTACTCCAAGCTCCGGCGGTAGAGAATGGGCGGGGCCTCAGGGGGCGGGGCCTCCCTTGGTTGGCCGCCTCTGGCGCCTTGAGTCCTCCAAGAGGCCAGGTGAGGCCGTCCCGTGATGCCCCGCGCCCCGGTCGCTCTGGCCTGCAACGTGTCTCTGGGGCGGAGACAGCGGCAGTGGAGTTCGCCGTGCGGGTGGGGGATCCGTCTTTTCGCTCGTGTCTATCCCTCTATCGTTGCGCTTGAGTCCCAGTGGGCTGCCCCAGGCCTCGACATGTCGTACAACTACGTGGTAACGGCACAGAAGCCCACCGCCGTGAACGGCTGCGTGACCGGTGAGGCTGCCAGGGCAGAAGACCCCTGCGAGGGAGGGAGCTGGGGGCAACCGAGGCCTAGGGAAGCCCGCGGCCCCCGGGTGGCCACCAAGCCCGCGGCCAGGACCGGGCCCGGGGAATGAAAGGCGCTGGCTGCGGAAGGACCTCCCACAGTCCCCGACTTCAAAGAAGCTGTCTAAACACACTCCTTTTAGGGGAGTAAGCGCCTTTAGGGGAGTCAAAGCTGCTTTTGAGGGTCCACTTTCGTTCTCGGAGGTCACTTGGCCTCGAGGACAGGGACGGGCCCAGTGGGACAGAGAGTGGGGTATGAGTTGATTGTGCGGTGTTGCTTGAGCCGCGAGATTGGCCTCGCGAAAGGGCGGTGGTGATGGCGATTTGGGGGCACGAATTTTCAAGTGGAAGAGCCTGGGAGGTGCAGGGATGTGAAGAGTGTCCGCACTTAGGCGAAAGAGAGGAGTCCGCTTTGCCTGAGGCTGTTGTTTACAAGAAGAAGCTTCTGGGGAAGAGGGTTTAGAATGGCCCAGCCCAGTGCTGGGCTTGCCTTGTTTGTTTGTGCAAGAATTGTTAAGGACACAGATGTCCAGAACCCTGGAATAATCATCTCGAACCAAATTTTCAACAATAGGAAGCTCTCAAGCTTGTATTTTTATATAAATTCTAGTCATGATTCCAAAAGAAAACTACTGTTTGGAGAGTTGGAGGCGGTGAAGAAGTGTGGAGGGGGTTTTGGTAGATTGCTGGGAGGGCAGGCGGGACAAACAAAGCAATGTTTTAAGGTGAAGCTCTGAGAATTCTCTTCGTTTGATCTGGTCTGTTTGGTAAAGGTTTTGCGAAAATCCAACTAAGGAACTGACAAGAGAGGAACACTTTCTCCAGCATCTCTTGTTAATTAGAGGATGAGTCGGCCGCTGCAATGGGAAAAGTGAAATTCGAGGGCACAGAGCCATCTGAAGGGTTTTCACAGTCATTGTCAGTTGAAGGACATGCTGCTGTTAGGCCCAGGCTAGCTTTTTTTACTCTGATGAAGAAAGTAGCTTTCTTGAACGTATGGAGTGACACTCTTTGAGGATTTGTTGAGAAGGGAGAGAATGGAGGGAGCCAGAGAAATATGTGAAGTAAATGAGAATTCAGGAGGTTTTAAGTAGAAGTGGTAGGATTACTTAGTGCTTTGGCTTCAAAAATTAGAGGATCTGTTCTTGCAGGACACTTTACTTCAGCGGAAGACTTGAACCTGTTGATTGCCAAAAATACGAGATTAGAGATCTATGTGGTCACTGCTGAGGGGCTTCGGCCCGTTAAAGAGGTGGGCATGTATGGGAAGATTGCTGTCATGGAGCTTTTCAGGCCCAAGGTAAGTGCTCTGGGTTGGTTGGGCCCAGCAACAAGGGGAGAACTATTGGTTGTAGTTGAGTTTATGTTGTTTTATGTCATTGCTCGTTTAGGATGGGTGCAATAAGGCCTAGGAGAGAAACTTTTCTCTTTTTGAATGGCAGATTTTAGTTTATATTCTTATTTAATAAGTTTCAAGAGATAGAAGGAGAAATTCACTGGGGAAAAAATTTATTTTATCAAGTTGACTTCTTTAGGAGAGGATATGAAAGCAGTTTGAAATGTGGGTCACCATCCTGTGGGCCATCATAGTGATTCAGAGAGTAGGCTCTGGAGTTAGGGCAGTACACTTTATTCCTTATTAAATCTAACTTTGGGTGTCACCTAACCTGTCAGAGCCTTATTTCTGCATCTGCAAGTTGGGGATAACAGTATCCAGTCTTCTGGGTTATTGTGAAGATGAATAGCACCTAGCACATAATGAGCATTCACTGTCGCCAGTTACCATCGAATTATTATCATTATTATAACCCAGCTGCTTTCTTCAAAATAGCCACCATGTTGCTTCATTATGTGTTTATTGAATCTGATAAGAAAGCAGTGGGTTCAAAATTTAAATTCTAACCCTTTGAACAAAAACTCAGTTTGTGGGGTCTATATTAATAAGTAAGAAAGACTTGGTAGATGCATTTGAGCTTCCCTTGTTCACAGTTTTTTCCTTTTTTCCAAGTACTTGGGAGGGATTAGAGGAGGCGTTACAGTCATCTTTCAGAATTTGAATGGAATGACTGAGATTAGCTGACATGGAACTAGATGAATACATTGTTTGTAGAGCAGAGATACAGAATCTTGAAAGTGGACTAAATGTTTACCAGCTTCAGTTTTGACCTTTTGTACACACCCTTAGGGTGTGTGTAACTCATGTTGTTTATTAACATACATGCTCACCGTGGAGTTTTTTCAGGGAGAAAAGAAAATTCTTGAAGAATTTCATATGCTTAGGGAATGATGAAAGTCTAGATAGGTACTCCTGTTTTCAAAAGAAATCTATTTTGATAGTATGATGTTGGTTTCCAGGGGGAGAGCAAGGACCTGCTGTTTATCCTGACAGCTAAGTACAATGCCTGCATCTTGGAGTATAAGCAGAGTGGCGAGAGCATTGACATCATAACTCGAGCTCATGGCAATGTGCAGGTGAGGTGGCTGCTGCAGGCTGATGAGAGTTTTCCAGGTAGGGTTGTCATGATTTGGTGAAGGAAATTGACGTGCTGTGGCAGCTCTCTCTGTGTGGTTAGAGAAACAAGGAGAAAACACTTTTTTTACTCAGAATCCAAGGGATAAGGTAGGTAATAATACTTCATTGAGATTCAGTGTATTGCAAAAAAGCCCACACTGACATTTGGGCTGCTTGGCATGTCAAAAAGATGGCACTCATTTTACTACCACTCCTGCTAAAGTCGTCCTGGGAAGGTGGTACCCAGCGTTCTCTGTTACCCTAGGTGTTGAGGTTCTTCTCTAACCCCAGTTTTATTTCTCAGGACCGAATTGGCCGCCCCTCAGAGACGGGCATTATTGGCATCATTGACCCCGAGTGCCGAATGATTGGCCTGCGACTCTATGATGGTCTGTTCAAGGTTATTCCACTAGACCGGGACAATAAAGAGCTCAAGGCCTTTAACATCCGCCTGGAGGAGTTGCATGTTATCGACGTCAAGTTCTTATATGGTTGCCAAGCACCTACCATCTGCTTTGTCTACCAGGTATTGGAGCAGGAGGAGAGGGAGCAGCAGCGTGGTTTGGCACAGTGGCGGGTTCATTTTTGTTTATCAGAATGTCTGGATTTCATGGTAGAATGGGCAGAAGTGTTTAATGTATTTGTCCTGAAATGTTTTGAATGATGCAATTAGTATGTGTTAGGTTTTGGTTGCACCTTGAGAACAGTAGTACTTATTGTGGAGGCAGGAAACAGTCAGGGGCTTGTAGCAGGCTTTAATCCTGAGATTACACTCTGGTTGTGCGCCTGGGAGATTGTGTAGGGTGACCCAGTTTATACTTTGTCACTTACTGGCATGCTAGGGGATTATTAAAATTTAGCTGTAGAGAAATGATCTGGAAATTGCCTTTACACGCAGTGAGAAAATGTCTTGGGGATGCTTTATGTGTCTTCCAAGAAGAAGTACACTTTGATCAGCATACAACTTTCTGGTGACTGCTGGCTCTTGACTTCTATTTTAGTCTGTGCCTAAAACTTTTGTAGAGCTGATCCTGGGCAGCTGTTCTCTGGGCCAGATCTCTTGAGGGGGTGGGGGGGGGGGCAGGGTGGCGGAGCACCAGACTAACATGCTTGTATCTTGGTAAAATCTCAGCCTTTTAACAAAGGGCCATACAGCATGAGGTTATTTCAGTAGCATGTGCTTGAATAAATGTTGGAAGGAAGCTTAGTCCAAGTCTTAAGAACTGTGTGTGGGCATGTAAACACTTTGAAAGCTGTGTTAAGTATTGGAAATACTGATGTAGTTTTGTGTATTTCTTAGTGTCACCTGAGTGCTACAGCTTTGATCCTGGTTGGTATATAGTTCATTTGAATAGGTTGAAACCAGCTTTGGAGATTTTGTTTAATCTTGTTTATAATACATTAAATATCAGAGCTGAAATAAAAACTTAGGATTTCTCTCCCTTCTTCAGTTTTGTAAATATCCAGTCATTAAGACATTGATGTTGGTTATTCAGGACTGACTCTGGGCAGGCTCAGGGCTGCCAGTTGTGAATGACCTTCATTTCCATACGTGGGAAATGGAGACCCAAATCCAAACCCCATCTTGAACATATGGTGACGTTGAGTCTTACTCCTAATCATTGCTGGGAAAATCCTCATCAGCTATAAATTATTTTTTTCCTCCTGTTTTGTGCTCAAAAGTTAGTTTGAAAACTACCACGTGAGGGAGTTCCCTGGTGGTCCAGTGGTTAGGATTTAGCACTTTGACTGTCGTGGCCTGGGTTCAGTCCCTGATCTGGGAACTGAGATCCTTCAAGCCCCGCGGCATGGCCAAAATTAAAAAGATAACAGAAAAAGGAAAATACCATGTGAAAGGTAGTCATGCACAGTGCGTCAGGAGCTATAACCGTGATTGAGATGTGGTCCCTGCCTTGAAACACACTGTCGGATTCCTCTCATAACTTCCCAGAGCCGGCCCCGGCCTTTGATGCGGCCGCTCTCCCCTGGCCCCAGGCCAGCTCCTTTAGTCTCTTAAAGGTGACTTCGATGGTTCCAGGTCTGAAGTGAGTCACGGCTCAGAAAAAGGAGGGGACGGTGGTGTTGGTGACGCAGGGTCGGAAGCTGCGACCAGCGTTAGAGGGGCTGCTTGCTCTGTTTTCTGCTGCCGCCCCGTCAGTCTGCGTCTGAGAGTGTGTCAAACAAAGTTTTAAAATTTGTAAATGCATTTCACTTCTCAATGTGTTTGTTTTTCCTCTTTAGCTATTTTGTAAGTTCCTTGAAGGTAAGGAATAGAGGAGATACACACACACAAATACACACACATGTACGTATATGCACATTATATTTCTATAGTGGTTAGTACGGTGTGACATGTTCATTTTTCTATTTTTTAAATCTCTTTGTTGGTTTCGTTGTTAGAAACAGTTGGCCTCAGTCGCAGTCTCCCCAGACTGTCCCAAGCCCAGCTGGTGGCTGTCAGCACGCTCATGGATAAGGATGGGGAGGCTGGTGTGACAGGAGCGTCCAGTGCTGTCCCTTTCAGGACCCTTCTCCAGCCCAGGGTTCACCCTTCCTAGGGTCTAATGATTCTACCTTTCCCCACCTAGGACCCTCAGGGGCGGCATGTAAAAACCTATGAGGTGTCTCTCCGAGAGAAGGAGTTCAATAAGGGCCCTTGGAAACAGGAAAACGTAGAAGCTGAAGCTTCCATGGTGATTGCAGGTTTGTTGGGGGACGTAGGAAATAGGCCCTGCCCCAGTTCTCTGTTGTTCCTTCCCCACCTTCTCTGCCCCTTTATTTCCGTGCTCCAGTGCTGCTGAGCACACGCATTGTTCACCCCTCCCTTATGTCTCCTCTCTGTAAATGTGCTTCTCTTTGCTTTTTGCATTTCCATCTTCAAGATTGTCTTGTTTTTCACTTTTTTCCCTCAAAGTATAGTTTTCCTTTCTTTGCAGTGGTGGGTTTAACTAAAACAATGAGATTGATTTGCCAAGTGGCAAAGGGAAAATAGTCTCATTTTATTGTTGGCAGACATTTTTAAAATCCAAAAGAGGCAATAATGCTTATCTTATCTGGTTCCTTTATTTCCCAGACGAGGAAACAGGGCCGAGGGACTTGCCTGTGCCTGTACCTCACTGGCAAAGCCTGGGCTGAAGTCCAGGTCTCTTTGCTGTTTATCCTATATCCTTCCTCAACATTGTTGTGTGTTTTACCCAGTAGAGAAATTTTAAAAGTCTTAAGTGCAAATTGGTTCTTCTGTATGGTAACCCTGATAATGGGGCAAGTTCAGCTAAGGAACAAGGGGAAAAGTAAAAACTTTTGGATCAGACGTTTAGAAGAGAAAGGGGCAGAATGCATATGGAAGAACACTGGGAAGACTTCCCCACCCTTCAGGCCATGTGAACTTCAAAAGAGTGGCAGTAAAAATATTTATCAGGAGTACAGAGTGGGCAGCTTACAATTTCTAAGACAGGAATCTCAGAAAAAGGTTATCGTGTTCCCTGGACTTTGATGTCTAAAATAATGATTATCTTCCAGTTCGCCTCAGAGATAACTGGCTCAGTGCCTAAGTTGCCTCAGGGTTTGGCAGGGTCTGGGTGCTCAGCATTCTAATGCGGCCCTCTCTCCTGCAGTCCCTGAGCCCTTTGGAGGCGCCATCATCATTGGACAGGAGTCCATCACGTATCACAATGGTGACAAATACCTGGCGATTGCCCCTCCCATCATTAAGGTGAGCAGCATTCCTTTCCTTTTTTTCCTTCTGTTTGTCTCTCCCTCCTTCCCCCCTCATTGATCAGAAGGGGATTCATAACCGTCAGGTTATTCACTGTGTATATGAGACTGTGTCGGTCACTGGGAGTACAAAGAGAGATTGGCTTGGTTTTGCTAACAAAGAGCTTGCTTGCTAACTAAGGGAGAGAGAATAAAGTTCAGATTATCCTTTCTATTCACTGGTGTAATCTGAAGAAAGGAGAAATTCGGGTAATTTTATTGAATGTTAAAGTCTTAAGAGCACAAAGCATGTAAAATAATAAAGTGAAAAATACATATAGACTTAAAACATTAGTCATAAAAAAATTCACCTTAAAATATTGAGTCATAAAAATGAAGCCTTACATGCTTTTTTATCTTCTGAGGCTAAATAACAAAATCTGGTAGCGTAGTCCAGGGAATACTTACAGCCGTTTCCTCTTCTGTATATTTGTTTTCCAGTAGAATAATATGTGAGTAAACAGTTAAAGTATATTGAGCTCCTTAGAACGTTGTCCTCAAACATCAAACGTCCCTGTTTTTGGTCACCTATGTGACTTGAGTGGATTCCTTGCTCATGAAGTGACTGGATTTGGTAAATGGAATGGTCTGCTAGAGTTTACTGTCTGGTGTGGAAGATGCTTTATATCTAATAACTGTGTCTTCCCTCTTGGCAGCAAAGCACAATTGTGTGTCACAATCGAGTGGACCCCAATGGCTCTCGCTATCTGCTGGGAGACATGGAAGGACGGCTCTTCATGCTGCTTTTGGAAAAGGAGGAACAGATGGATGGCACTGTCACCCTCAAGGATCTCCGTGTGGAACTCCTTGGGGAGGTGGGCCTTGTCCCAACTCTTTTACATTCTGCTAGGTGCCTGGTGACCCCAGATGTGTAGTCCCAAACTGCAGCTGGGAATTACATGAGTTGACACCGAATAACAAATGCTCAGTCCTGCTGTGGGAGTTAGTTTTGGAATGAGTAGATTCTAGAGAATCTCACAAGCAGTGGGGTGCTAGCTCAAGTAAAAAGAGAAACAGAAAGATACACTATAGAATTAAAGGTTAATCTAAGGCTGATACTCATTTATGGGAGGACATTCCAAAATCGCACTGTTAAGAACAACTCAGTGAATTTTAGAGGTCTCTAGCTATTTGGAGCTGTTGGGATTAAAATGGTCATTTAGATCAGGCACCTGCAAGACAAATTACATATGTTTCTGACTATAGGGATGCGATAAAGGAAGAATCACAAACTTAAGGGATTTAGAAACGTTCATTGCATGTTACCTGGGGATTTGAAATGGAGATTTATTTTGGGGACCATGGCTGCAGTTGTTGTTTCTCTAGGCACAGGTCTGAGAGATGGATAGGATGGTGTCTGGCTCCCTTGTGAAGTACTTTCTGGTGTCTTTCATGCTACTGATTTTCTTTTAGACCTCTATTGCCGAGTGCTTGACGTACCTTGACAATGGTGTTGTGTTTGTCGGTTCTCGCCTTGGTGATTCCCAGCTTGTGAAGGTGAGAAGACATTTTCTTCTTTCTGGCTTCTATTTTGCAGTCTTCACTGCTTTTTCATCAAGTTTTCCCCCTGTGTTTGGTGCCACTCAGAGTTTCTTCAGTTCATCCATATCCCTATTATACACCATTTTGCTTGATTGATGTAGCATCCTACCTTGATGAGCTTTTTGTCCTAAATGTTCATTCAGCAGTGTGTTAGGTTTTGTGGATACAATGGTGAACCAGACCCAGCTTCTGCCTTCAAATAGATCATAGTCTAATATACTTTATCCCCTCTAGAATATGAGAATTTCAGCCTTCTCTGTAGAAAATGCATGCAAACATTTTACATTAATTTCCAAACTATTCCTCTGAAATCCATCCATGGGATGCCAGATTAGAAATTCCTGGCTGGTTAGTAGGTCACCCATAGGATGCCCATGTCCCTTAGTCAGCATTGCCCTTCTGGAAGCATCCAGTAGGGCACAGGAAAGGCAGACCTAGTAGGGCTGAGTTTCTTTTGGATGATAACTATCTCTCTAGGGTGCATCTGGAGTGTTCTAAGACTAAAGTTGTTCTTTCTTTTTTAGCTCAATGTTGACAGCAATGAACAAGGCTCCTACGTAGTGGCCATGGAAACCTTTACCAATTTAGGACCCATTGTGGACATGTGTGTTGTGGACCTGGAGAGGCAGGGGCAGGGACAGGTAAGGGGTCATCCTGGAAAGGGATAGTTGGTATGGCCACTCAAACTGTGTCCTGGGTCTGCTTAGCTTGAATGGGGAATGTGCACTGCAGATAAGTTTTGAGAGCCTCACTCACTAATTCCAAAAATGTAAGAATTACTGCCACTTATTGAGTGCCTATCTTGGTCTGCCAGGCACTTTACATACATTATCTCTGATCACCCCAGCACCCTTTTAGATATGGATTCTTGGCTATTTCAGAAGTGAGGAAACTTAAGGCTGTGAAGGATTAAACAACTTGTCCAATGTCATGTAACTATTAAAGGGCAAGTGTGTCTGCCCCCAGATCCTGTGTACTTTCTAGTAAACTAGGATCCCAGGAAGGAAACAAGTTTGCTGGGAGCAGTGGTAGGACCCTTTTGCTTCTTGGACTAGGGCGCCCTATCTGCTTGATAAATTTGAGACACTTTGGAGGTTACCCTCTGCTAATTCTGCATCCTCAAACCTAGCTCCCCAGCAGAGGGTGCTTGGATTTAGGTACACCTTGTTTACTTTCTGAGCATCAGTCTAGTTGCCCCATCTCTGGAGGGGGTTATTTAGAAACCTTCTCTCTACTTGCAGCTGGTCACTTGCTCTGGGGCATTCAAGGAAGGTTCCTTGCGAATCATCCGGAACGGAATTGGAATCCACGAGCATGCCAGCATTGACTTGCCAGGCATCAAAGGTAGCCTTTCGGTGGACATAGGATGCAGATCTTATTTGAGTGACTTTGGCCTCATTACATGTCATGAAGACGCTTGGGAGCTAGAGGAATGCAAATCAAATGAAGAGAAAAAGAAAGTTTTAATGCCAGATAAGCAGTGGAAGGTTAAATGTATTTAAAGGTTTCAAAGTAAACTTAAAAAAAAAAGATATTGACCAAAATTGGATAATGGAGTAGAGGAATGGGCAATTTAGTGGAAAATTTAATGTTGTTTATATAAGGGAACTGATAGAATCCCTAAAGAAAGAGGAGACTGAGAATGTCATAGAACGAGGTACATATCAAAGGTAACTTCTAGAACAGAAGTACAAATCTTCCTAAATTCCAGGAGAACTCTAATGATCAAAAAGATCAAAGACAGACTACATAGCGAAAGAGTTTTTTAATATACAAACAGTAGACATAACCTAAAATAATATGATAGAACTCAATGTCGAACATCTGTATGAGTAACTGATAGATATCTACTATCAGTAAATGTAAACAGGCTGAAATCACCTATTATGAGAAGTGGATGATCAGATTGGCTGATAAGGCAAAAATTAATTCAAAGTAGTATATACAACACAACTTAAAAAAATAATTTAGAATATAAAAAAATAAGATGAGAACAGATTAAAAAAAGATATGAACTAGGAAGAGATCATAAAACTACAAAACTCAAGAGAATTAATTGAATAGCTAGAGACAGTAAGAACTCATTAAGGTAGGATATAAAATTAATGTACTGAAATCAATAGCTTTCATGTAAAAACACAGTCAGTTAGAAGGTGTAGTAGAGGGAAAGAGGCAATTTACAATAGCATTAAAAAGATAAAATACCACAGAATAAGTTTAACAAGAATTGTGCAAAATTTATTTAAGGAAAACTTTGAAATACTCTTAAAAGGATTGAAAGGATAGATTGATCAAATAAAAAAGACATGGTAAGGTCTTATAAATTAATACTATAAAAGCTTTTTCTCTCTTTGATATTTATATTAAAATATATTTCAATAAAAAAATATCAGTTTTTTTTTCTTTGACCTGGACAAGTCAAAGTCCAAATGTGAAGCAGAAGATGCAAGGAAAGGTAGGAAAAACTTAAAAAAGAACAATGAGGTGGGTCTAGTCCTACCAGATATTAAAAGGACTGTTAAACCTTAAAAATTAAAAGTGTGGTTTTGGTGCACAAATAGGCAGGAGTCCCATGAGCAAACTCAAATGTCCAGAAATAGACACAATTGTATATGGGGCTTTAGTGTAGGATAGGGGTGGTATCTCAACTCAGTAAGCTTAGGATGATTCTTTTGAATGAACAGTATTGGGATAACTAGAGTCATTTGAAAAAAGATAAGTTTGGGTACACACTGCACAATGTGTAGAATCTAAATAGATCAAAGACTTAATGTGAAAAAATGAAGCCATGCAAAAGCTAGAAGAAAAAGTTGGTGATTTCCTTTCTAATATTGCAGTGGGGAAAGTCTTTTAAACTCTGAGTCAAAAGTACAGAAGCCAAAAGGAGACTGATAAATTCAACAACATAAACATAAAATACTCTGCTTGGCAGAAACAAAACACTATAAGTGGAGTTAGAAGAAATGGTCAGTTAGATGAAAACATTTGTAGTTCATCTTATACACAAAGGCCTAATCTATCTAATTGATAAAAAATTTCTAGAAAGACCACCAAACTTCTTGCCCCCAAATTGACAGGGTACATGAATGGACAGATAACAAGCCAGCTTATAATAAGTGCAAATCAAAACAAAATAGTGATACTATTCTTTAACCAGATGCCAAAATCCAAATGTGACAATGTCTGTGTTGGTGAGGCTGGGAGGAATGGGCGTGCTCATTGGCAGTGTCTATTGAAATTACAGCTGATTTACCCTTCAAGCCCAGTTCTGGGCATCTGACCCATAGACTTTCATATGTATAAGATGACATAAATATAAGGTTATTCATTGTGGTATTGTATATTATGGCAGAATACTGAAAAAGCATCCATCATTGGGAACTTGCTAGTAAACTAGTACATCCATAAAATAAAATACTGTGCAGAGATCAAAAACAAGGAACTGTTTGGTTCTGATAAGGACTCAGACATATATTAGATGAAAAAAAGTGTGTAGACACTTTGTGAGAGGCTACTGTGTTGGCTTGCAATACAGCATTTATCTATTGAAAAGAATTGGAGGGATAAATTATTATTGTTTACTTATTTGGGGGCTAGTAGAAGTATAGGAGTGAGACTTCTGTATTAAATATTTAAAAAATAAATTTTGACTTGAGTTGTAGAAATGAATTATCCCATCCAAAATCAATATAGTCTCACCCCTATACCTCTCCTTCCAACCTAGCTCCCAGATGAAAAGCTTTGAAATATTAAGCTCAAACAGTTTAAAAAATACCAAACTTCTTCAGTGTCTTGAAGCCAGGGAGGAACAGAGTGGGTATTTCATCTTAGGACTGACTCCGAGTTTCTTGCTCTTTCTGTGGGGTTAGGCTGCTCCTTCCTTAGACCATGTGGAGCCGAGTGTTGGTCCATGCTGTGCCTCTTAATCTTTGATCTGTGTTCCAGGCCTGTGGCCACTGAGGTCTGATCCCAACCGGGAGACCGATGACACTTTGGTGCTCTCTTTTGTGGGCCAGACAAGGTAAGACGAGTCAGCTCCAAGCATCCATGTAAAGATTGCAAGGTGGGGCAGCTGGTCCAGCTAACCCCAGCCTTCCCTTCTGCTGCAGAGTTCTCATGTTAAATGGAGAGGAAGTGGAAGAAACCGAACTGATGGGTTTTGTGGACGATCAGCAGACTTTCTTCTGTGGCAACGTGGCTCATCAACAACTTATCCAGGTAGTAACTGAGGAAAGAGCAGGCCCCATTTATGCATCACTTTGACCTGGAGTGTAGTACAGAACACCATTGGGTTTTAAAAGTCAATTTTTATGTCTCTAAAAGTAATGTAAAAAGGCCTGGAAAAAAATGGAAATTACCTAGAGAATCCCAAGGACAGGGGAGCCTGGTGGGCTACCGTCTGTGGGGTCGCACAGAGTCAGACACGACTGAAGTGACTTGGCAGTGGCAGCAGCAATCACCCATTACTGAGAGCAGTGTAACTTTTTTTTTAACTTTGGAGTTACTCCTTTTAGTTTTAATTTTCTTTTGCAAATGTATGTACAGTCGGCCCTTTTTATCTGTGGGTTTTGCATACATGGACTCAACCAACCACGATGAGAAGTATTTGGGGTGGGAATTCCCTGGAGGTCCAGTGGCTAGGACTCGATACTTGGACTTCAATTCCTGGTCAGCGGACTGAGATCCTGCAAGCCACTCGGTGCAGCCAAAAAAATAAAAAATTGGGGGAAAAAAACATCAGAAAGTTCAAAAAGCAAAACTTGAATTTGCTTTGCACCAGCCACTGTTTACATATCATTTACATTGTATTCACAGTTATTTACAGTATTTACATTGTATATTATATTGTAGCTTCCCTTGTAGCTCAGTCGGTAAAGAATCTGCCTGTAGTGCAGGAGACCTGGATTCGATCCCTGGGTTGGGAAGAGCCCCTGGAGAAGGAAATGGCAACCCACTCCAGTATCCTTGCCTGGAAAATCTCATGGACAGAAGGGCCTGGTGGGCTGCAGTCCGTGGGGTCACAAAGACTCGGGCACGACTGAGCAACTAACACTACATTGTATTAGGTGTTATAGATAATCTAGAGATGATTTACAGTGCACTTAAGGATGTGAGCAGGTTATAAGCAAATACTGTTCCATTTTATATGAGGGACTTGAACATCTATGGATTTGATATTGACTGGAGATTCTGGAACCAGTCCCCTGCAGGTACTGAGGGATGGCTGTATGTTGTACTTATTTACATTTATTACATATTACATTTATGTCATATTTATTTACATTTTCTATTATGGATGGGATCATTGTGTATACATACATATATATAAATATATATATATACTTGGGGGGGCAGGGCGATATTGTTTTAGCACTAATTATATCCTGTCATCTGAGACACATTTTCCCACTCATTTTAATAGTAATATATACTTATTTGGAAAATACTGAGAAGCACAAAGAAGAAAAAGATTAGTCATATGCTACCATCCCTATGTGACTTTTGATAGCACTTCCAGTGTACTACTTATAACTAGAGTTCTAACTCTGTTCAGATACTTATTTTAACTTTTTCTGTGATAATGAGGATCATACAGCCCTTTGTACTTGTTAGCCATGAGAGCCTGATTTCTGTGCACCTCTCAGGACCTGGCAGGCTTAAGTTGGGAGTGACCGTGATGCTCTTGGTTTTTGCACACCCTCCTCACCTCGGGAGCTGCTCTCCACACTGAGCAGAGGCAGTATTTGCCTGTCGTGGCTATAGCACTTGAGGGCCTAAGGATTACTGAACTGTCTCCATCGTTTTATTCGCTTGGTCTTCCTTTTAGCCAACAGGCAGTGGTGGGTTTAGTTAAAAACCAGAGGGAAGGTCTGTCACTTTGTTGAACAAGTGTGGGAAGTGCCCAGATACTGACTCAGTGCTTTGTCAGTGTTTTCTAACTGGGACCTGAATTCTGGCCCCAGCTCACATATCTTGTTATTCAAGGACATTCCTCTTTTTTTTTTTTTTTTTAAATTTTCAAAATTACGCTGCTGCACGGGTTTTGTAATTTGTGCTGGACCAGACCCTTCAAAAGCTGATTTCCTATTTTATGCCAGCTCACTTATTACTAATGATGGGTTTCTTTACCAAATGGAAAGACTTAATAACTCCAGGAAGTATTATGTAATCCCATTGTAGTTCATTAGTATCAGTAATAGCTTGTGGTATTTTTCTGCATCTCCCATAGTGTTTATAATTCTAAAGGTCTTTCTTTAAGTAGAAACTCAATTTTGATAAATAAGATATATTGATATTTACTGAAGAATTTTATGTGATTTTAATGGTTCATGCATAGTAAAGAACTTGGATATTTTAGATTCTTTTGGCCGTGCTACACAGGTTGCAGGATGTTAGTTCCTTGACCAGGGATTGAATGTGTGCCCTCGGCAGTGAAAATGCAGACTCCTAACCACTGGACCACCAGGGAATTCCCAGAAATTGGGTATTTTAGAGATCTGATTTTGGGGTTGAGAAAAACAGGGTCCTACTCCATTGATACCTTTCCATAGGGTGCCATTTGTGATACCCAAGCCTTAATCAGAGTGAAACAGGAAATGCCTTCTCTTTTTCGGGCTGTAGGTATATGAGCTGTAAGCTGCTTGAAGCCAGTCTTCTTCAAGGCTTCAGTTTAAAATGACATCTTCATGTAATCAGTCATTGCGGAACTTGGAAAAATCTATCTATATAGCAGAGAAGGACTTCATACCTTATTCTTAGGGTTCCATGAGGGCAGCATTTACCACCTTCTCACCTCTGTGCAGATCCCTGCAGGGGCTTGGAGACATGGCTCTTTTTTCTCTAGATCACTTCAGCATCTGTGAGGCTGGTCTCTCAAGAGCCCAAAGCACTTGTCAGTGAGTGGAAGGAGCCTCAGGGCAAGAATATCAGCGTGGCCTCCTGCAACAGCAGCCAGGTAGTAGTCGCCGTGGGGAGGGCCCTCTACTACCTGCAGATCCATCCTCAGGAGCTCCGGCAGATCAGGTGTGTGTTTCTGTCTCTGCTCTTTCTGCCTCCCCTCTTCTCTGGGACTTCTTTGATTCCTGGAGTCCTTTCTCTGCCATATTCTTTTCTGTTTAGCCACACAGAGATGGAACACGAAGTGGCCTGCTTGGACATTACCCCTCTAGGAGACAGCAATGGAATGTCCCCTCTTTGTGCCATCGGCCTCTGGACAGACATCTCAGCCCGAATTGCGAAGCTGCCCTCTTTCGAGCTACTGCACAAAGAGATGCTGGGTGGAGGTGTGTTTCTTTTTTTGGTGGGGAGGAGGGTGTTTCTTTTAAAGGCCTGAGTTAGGATCAGAATCAGGATTTGGAACAAGAGCTCAATGTACGTCTTTCTCACAGAGATCATTCCCCGTTCCATCCTGATGACCACCTTTGAGAGCAGCCACTACCTCCTCTGTGCCTTGGGAGACGGAGCACTCTTCTACTTTGGGCTCAACATCGAGACAGGTGAGACTAGCGCGTCAGGTGAGGGGCGCTTTGGAGAATCCAGGGTTTTGGAGTTGGCAGAGTGCTTAGCTTCAGGGTGCAGCTTTCGAACCTTGACAGTCCAGCTGTTTGTCCTGTTTTGTTTCTGTTTTTCTCCTGATGCTGTTCTTTCTGTAGGCCTGTTGAGCGACCGTAAGAAGGTGACTCTGGGCACCCAGCCCACGGTATTGAGAACTTTCCGTTCTCTTTCAACCACCAACGTCTTTGCTTGCTCCGACCGCCCTACTGTCATCTACAGCAGCAACCACAAATTGGTCTTCTCCAATGTCAACCTCAAGGAAGTGAACTACATGTGTCCCCTCAATTCAGATGGCTATCCTGACAGGTGAGCCTCTTTTTCTTTCTTCAGTGAGAGCCAGGACGGAAGGCATCATGACCCTTCCCCTCCAGCCTTCTGCAGTGACAAAGCCTGGCTGAGATGGGATGTGTAGAACAGAGATTTGCAGACCTGCAGCAGAAATACCTCGTAAGCCTTTTAAATGTGCTGAATGGGTTTTGAATCTTTCTTAGAGTTTGCTTTGGCAGATCTAGGGTTGGGGCCCAGATCTGAATCTGTATTTTTAGAAAACCTCTTAGGCAATTCAAGTGACTGGCCAAGTTTCAGAGTCCCTGTGGCAGAGATTCATTATGCGTTCCCCTGGAGCAGGGATTCTCAAAGTGGCTCTCTCACAGCAGCCGTGGCACTACATGGGAACTCTCTTTTAGAAGTGTACATTCTCACACCTCGCCCATGGACCCACCAAATCAAGCTCCAGGGGCAGGGCCAGCAGTCTTAGCTTCACAAGCCCCCCAGGTCGTTTTGATGCCAGCGTGGTTTGATAGTTCGAGAATCACTGTTCTATATCCAAATGCTACACGTTAGTGTTAAACAGATAGCTGTAAAAATCTCAGCCTAGGCCCAACCAGACCAATTAAATAAAATCTGGAGAGGTGGGGCTGATCTTCAGGTGTGTTTTAACAGAGCGCTGTAGTTGAGAATCACTGCCCTGTAGTAAACTAGTGTAATTCTGCCTTGTTTTTCTTCCTCTTATGGAGTTGCCTCATAGAATCCTTTTCTTCCTTGGGTGTACTCAGTCTAAACCCAGAACCTTCTTTCCAGCCTGGCACTGGCCAACAACAGCACCCTCACGATTGGCACCATCGATGAGATCCAGAAGTTGCACATTCGGACGGTTCCCCTGTATGAATCTCCCAGGTGAGGGGCAGGGCAGGGGAGCTGCGGGGGAGGGGGCCCTGGGGTGGGCGTGCAGCGCTTCAGCCTTTTCCTGAGGGGCCCTGTTGTTCCATGCTTGTTCTGTAGGAAGATCTGCTACCAAGAGGTGTCCCAGTGCTTTGGGGTCCTTTCCAGCCGCATCGAAGTCCAGGACACGAGTGGGGGTACAACTGCTCTGAGGCCCAGCGCCAGCACCCAGGTGAGGGCAGCGGATGAAGAACAGTGGTGTGAGAGCAGCGGCAGACTGTTCGGAAAGGGTCGGATAGTAGATACTTTAGACTTTGCAGGTCACAGTCACAGCTACTTGCCTCGGCCCTTACAAAGGTGTCTGTAGACAACAGGTGGGCGTAGCTGGGCTCCAGTAAAATCTTAAAAAAATAGGCAGGGAGCTGGATTTGGCCGCCTTGGTAGAGGCTTGAGAAGAACTTTGAATAAGTGTGGCTTCGGTGATGTTCCTACCTGGTGCCCTTGCCTGATGAATAATTCCTCTCCTCTCATTATCATTTTGGGCACTTGGTGTCGGGTATGGGTAGCAGCGTCGTGCCGTAGGTAAGAGCGTGGGACTTGGAGTCTGACAGAACTGGCTGCGGGGTTGTGGCTCGCTGTGTCACCTTGGGCAGCTTCAGTTTTCTCATCTGCGAAATGATAATGAACCGTCTAGAGCCGTACATCACAGACCCGGTGGAGATGTTAGCTGGTCGTTTTATTCCATGTATTCTTTGCCTTTCTTGCTTGCAGACATCCATGGTCTGACTTCTTCCCTTAATCCAGAGTAGGTCTTTATGTATTCGTTTTTATTCGCAGTGGTTTCCTGCCGTTCCCATTGAGAGAGGTGGAAGCCTGTCACTTTATTAGGTCGCCTGGGTTTCTTGTTAGCTTTCTTGATTGACTTAGCATCACTGTTTTAGTGCTCTTAAATGCCCTTAGATTCTGGCAGTGTTTTGGACTGCTGTGTCAATTCCATATGGAGTTTGGATCCTTAGCCTCAGTCCCTGTGTCCTCTCTGAAGCCCTTTGCACTTGGGCTCTGCAGGCGGCCAGCCTCAAGTTTTTCTCGTTCAAACTCTGCCTCTGTTCTCTGATCCTGTCTGATGCTCACACTGCTGTCCCAGCACCCGTTCTTTTGAGAGGGGTGATGTGTGTTCTCTCTGTTCCCAGGCCCTGTCCAGCAGCGTCAGCTCCAGCAAGCTGTTCTCCAGCAGCACAGCCCCTCACGAGACCTCCTTTGGAGAAGAGGTGGAGGTGCATAACCTCCTTATCATTGACCAGCACACCTTTGAAGGTGCAAATGAGCTCTTTCTATCATGTGTACCTACGTCCTCCCTAAGCTAGGCTCTTCTGGGCTCTGCTGTATTCCAGAATTTGATAGACACTGGCAGACTATCCTAGGAGGAGAAGAAAGGGTGGGACCTCAGAGTTGGCTGTGAGTTCAGAGTACTGGGCCTCCTCACGTCAGAATAGGCTGGCGAGGAGATAGGAATAGCAGGAGGCAGATGCCTTCTGTACTGTGCTCCAAGCTGAGCTGTGGACTCAGAGAAGTGCAGAAGCACACATGCGTGGGGTCGTCAGTCAGTCACCTCTCTACTGTTCTTCTTCTAGTGCTTCATGCCCACCAGTTTCTGCAGAATGAGTATGCCCTCAGCCTGGTCTCCTGCAAGTTGGGCAAAGACCCCAACACGTACTTCATTGTGGGCACGGCCATGGTGTACCCAGAAGAGGCAGAGCCCAAGCAGGGTCGTATTGTGGTCTTTCAGTATTCAGATGGTAAGTGGACACAGTCTCTGGCTTTTGAGAAATTTAAAAACTGGGAAAGGAAGCAGACAGACAGTTTTAGGTTTCAGCCTTAGTTATGCAGAAGAACTTGGGGTAATTGCAGTGACACAAGATTCAAGATGTTTCTCTCTTAAGCTCTTGATGGTCTGAATGAGTTTTGGAGTATGTGAGCAGCGGCACAAATAAAATCTGCCCTTTTTTTCTTCCTTTTTCACTCTTTGAAAGGAAGAGAACGGGAGGGGCGACCAGAATGAGAGTTAGGATTTCTGGTAGGACTCTGTGGAGTGTACTCCACTCAGCTGCTCTTAGGCCCTCTTCCCAGCGTCAGCACTTGGTGCTCGTTTCTGCATCTTCTCATCTCCCTACCCATGATGGCTCTGAAGACTAGCTGTCAGCCCCCAAACCTCAGGTTAGATGGCTGAGGTAGAGTCTGGTCTCCATCTTGAGGGGAGATCTGGAGTCCCAGGTGGGAGGCAGAATCTGAGCGCTGTCTGGAATCGCTGCATGTTATGTGGGGGCCCACACTTCTAGAGGTAATTAACCCCAGCATATATGGATTCTATATTCTCTGCTTTGAAATGAGGGGTTTGGAGGGGCAGGAATTAGAGCTGGGGGTGGGGGGAAGGGAAGTACAAGATTCTTCTGATTAAAGTGTGGGCTCATGAAGGAGACTGAAGGGTATCTTTTTTCCCCCAGGAAAACTACAGACTGTGGCTGAAAAGGAGGTGAAGGGGGCCGTGTACTCCATGGTAGAGTTTAACGGGAAGCTGTTAGCCAGCATCAACAGCACGGTGAGCCCTCCTTCTGGCCTCAGCCTCAGGCCTCAAGCCTCTGTCCTGGGTCCCTGTGCATTTTCTCCCTCTGGCCTCGGCCTCAGGCCTCATGCCTCCGTCCACAGAGCCTGGTTTCCTTGCATTTTCTCCCTCTGGCCTCACACCTCTGTCCACAGAGCCTGGTTTCCTTGCATTTTCTCCCTCTGGCCTCGGCCTCAGGCCTCAGGCCTCCGTCCACAGAGCCTGGGTCCCGTGCATTTTCTCCCTCTGGCCTCGGCCTCAGGCCTCACGCCTCCGTCCACAGAGCCTGGGTCCCGTGCATTTTCTGAACTGCGTGTGTGTCCTGATTTTAAGGGTAGCAGAGTAGCGAGCACGGAGGATGGCGCTGGGAATATGGGGAGCTGGGGTTGGACCAGATACCAGGTTTGGTTCTGTGAAGCCCTGTACGTATTGTTCTGTGGGAATTGAGAAGAGGGTAAGAACTGTCGTCCCTGCACTCAAAATGTGTCATGGCCTGACAATATTTCATCTGTGTGGGACAGAATGGGCCAAACTGCATTCATCCTGAGTAAACCCCTGAAATACTAGGCCTGTGAAATTCTCCACTTTTCTTCTGGCATGACTTCACCTCCTCCCTTGCCAAAAAAACACAAAAGTAGTACACTATACACGGTCAAACAAATTTGGGACTTGCTGTATCCTGTATCTTCTGCTTAGAAGCTTCTCAGTGCCTTGTAGCATATGAAAGATTCTGAGAAGATCAAGAGTAGAAAATCATTGCTTAAATACTTCTTTTTTTTTTTTCCCAAAGAAAAAGCAGCTTTATTTATTTTTTGGCTGTGCTTTGCGGCACGTGAGATCTTAATTCCTAGACCAGGTATCTAACCTGCACCCTCTGCAGTGAAAGCACAGAGCCTTAACCACTAGACCAGCAGGGATGTCCCCTTAAGTACTTTAACTTGACGTTCATTCAGAAGTACTAACTGAGCACTTGAAGTATACTAAGCACTGTTTTGGTAGTTGGGATGTAGCAGTAGATGAACTGGACAAAGAGCTAGCCTCCTGGGGCCTGTGAGCAAATAGAATATATATGTGTATGTATGATGAGAAGTACCTTGTGAAAAATAAAAACAGGACAAGAAGCTGACAGGGTACCAGCGCAAGCAGGGAGGTGGTGCTGTTTTGTCATATGCTCAGGAGGGTTTGCACAGTGGCTTTTGGGCAGATGTCTAAGGGAAAGGAGGGAGCCAGCCATGCATTGATCTGGAAGAAGACAAGTGACAGGAGTCCATGGCCGGCCTGCACCCAGTGTGGGAAGGCAGTGCTGGGTGCTGGGAGATAGGTCGGAGAGGCAGCCGGGAGGTAGCACGTGCGGAACCAGATAGGCTGTGTGCTTTAGGTTTGTAAGGACTTTGGGTTTTACTCTGAGGGGATGGGAACCTCCAGAGGGTTTGAGCAAATGCATGACATGACTGTAATTTTTTTATATAAGTATGTATAATATGTATATATATATATATAAATATATATATAAAAAGATGCTGGTTTACTTATTAGGCCGTGTCCAGTCTTAGTTGTGGCACACAGGGTTTTTGTTGTAGGCGCGGGCTTTCTAGTTGTGGTGTGGGGGGGGGTTTCGTTGCCCTATGGCATGTGGGATCTCAGTTCCCCAACCAGGGATTGAACTCATGTCCCCTGCATTGGAAGGTGGATTCTTTTCCTTTTTAAATTTATTTATTTTTAATTGAAGGATAATTGCTTTACAATATTGTGTTGGTTTCTGCTATATGGAAAGTGGGTTCTTAACCACTGGACCGCCAGCGAAGTCCCTGCAGTTACATTTTGAAAAGCTCACTGCACATCTCGGAGAGGGTGGTAGAAGACCAGGGGTAGGAGCAGTGAGGTCAGCTCAGAGGCTCTGGTGATGACCCAGAGAGCAGTGGACGGTGCTGGGAGCATGTGCTGACCGAGGAGCTGAAGGGTAGTCAGATTCCACAGATGTTAGTATTGAGGGCTTGAAGATGAGTCGTGAGAAGGGAATAAAGGGTCAAGAGTTTTGGCCTGAGTAGCAGAGATAGTGTTGCTCTGTACTGATGGAGGAAGATTGTGAGTGGGGCAGGTTTGGAGAGTAAGGGAAAACTCTATCTTTGCTCACAACATTTCTGACAACATGTGTGAGGAGTTTTTATCCCTACGACAATCAGTTTTCCAACTGGGGGTCCTGTAATTTACTTGAATTCTGATTTTAGCTGCCCAGAGTTGGAGTCAGCTGTCATAGGTTCAAGGGCTTGGTCCCACAAGACTGTCTTTATGCAAACCCCAGCCCAAGTAGTGTTCCTCACACTTCTGTCTGACTTGCTCCTAAGTTAGGGGTTCCCACAATTAGGTTTCATAATTTGCTGAAAGGGCTCATGAGACTCAGAATGTTTACTTGCATTTGCCGCTTCTTCACCCCACTCTTGGAAGTCTGGAAGCCCAGTCCAACTTGGCTTATCCTAATCTGTGGTGTTCTGGGCTCACTTGACCCAGAACAGGAGGTGTGGTAGCCATTGATTATTACGAGTGAGCCTTGGAGTGCACACCTGTGGAGCTAGGGTTCTTTGGACACATCTTGAGAAATCATGGCTTAATATATTCTTCCCAGGAGTGTCTGTATGTGCAGAGGTTTGGGTGGGGCTGCCTTGACCCTGAAGGATCTGCTGGGACTGGGCCATGCCGAGTATCTGTTCATCTGTCTGTTGATCGTAAAGCATCTTGTTTCTTTTGGAGATATGGTTATAACTGAAGAAACACTGCAGTGAAAAGAGGTATTTTTTCCCCTTTGGGTAGAGGGGTGGCCAGAGACTCCAGTTCTTTAGAGTAAGTTTCTGTTGGACTTTTCTGTTCTATTTTCTTTGCTCATTGGATGTACATCAAAAGGTGCCAGGGATGTATGTGTTTTGAGAAGGGTTCAGAAAGGGCAGTTTGGTGGGAGGTGATCTTCTTTCTGATCAGGAAATTGGAAATGGATCTTCTCTTTCTAGAGATATTTCTGTAGACAGTTACCAGACTTAAGTCACAAAACCATCTCTTGTCATTTCTGTAGTGTTACTTGCATTACTATTTACTTAGTATTTTTCTTTATCCTGACTTTTTAATATAAAGGAAGACTTTGTAGTATTGTTTCATGTGCTCACTCTGTTTTCATCTTTCATGAATATATAATAATTACAAATGCTCATGCAAGTTCCGCAGCAAACCATTTCACACCCCACACTGCACTTGGGTAAGTGGTGCAGCAGATGGAAGGCCCCTGGGGCTGAGAGAAACGCGCTGCCCACCCTCACACCCCGCCCCCCCAGGTGCGGCTTTATGAGTGGACGACGGAGAAGGAGCTGCGCACCGAGTGCAACCACTACAACAACATCATGGCGCTCTACCTGAAGACCAAGGGCGACTTCATCCTGGTGGGCGACCTGATGCGCTCGGTGCTGCTGCTGGCCTACAAGCCCATGGAGGGCAACTTCGAAGAGGTAGGGGGGTGTGGGCAGTCGGCTTGCTTAAGCTGGCGGTCAGGGGTGATGAAGCCCAGTGTGGGCGGAAACCTCATCCCTGGAGCACAAATTGTGCATCTGTTCAGTCTTTTTAGAGACCCCCAACTTGAACTGTGAGTAGGCCCTGTTTCAGGACGGTGTTGGCCAGGCAAAGGGGAGACTCTCTCTAGAGGGGTGGTTGTTAAACATAGGCAGGGCAGGCACTTGGCCGAGTCCCAGCACTGGCTTGCGTGCAAACTGCTGATTGTATTTCCCCTCTTGTATTTTGTCTTTTTTAAGATTGCTCGAGACTTTAACCCCAACTGGATGAGTGCTGTGGAAATCTTGGATGATGACAATTTCCTGGGGGCTGAAAATGCCTTTAACTTGTTTGTGTGTCAGAAGGATAGGTGAGTGGCCAGCTGTGGGAGTGGCCTGTGGTAGGTGAGGACACAGGGCCCTCACAGGCTCGCATGTGCCTCTTCACAGGGGTAGACGGTATCTGTGAGAGAATCAGGCTGCAGAGATGGATGAGCCTCTTCAGGCCGGCTCCTCTGTGGCCTGGGTGGGCCCACCAGGGAGTCTGTCCATCATTGCACGCGGTCCTTGGGGTCCCGTCTAGGGGGGACAGGAGGCCTGGGTTGTGAGTGTCTTGCACCCCTTGCAGCGCTGCCACCACGGACGAGGAGCGGCAACACCTCCAGGAGGTTGGGCTCTTCCACTTGGGCGAGTTCGTCAACGTCTTTTGCCATGGCTCTCTGGTTATGCAGAACCTGGGCGAGACTTCCACGCCCACGCAGGGCTCGGTGCTCTTCGGCACAGTCAATGGCATGATTGGTAAGGGTGGCCCCGAGGGGGGTGCTCCCATGCAGCCCTCCTTCCCAGGGCCAGGGGAGGGCAGGGTTTCGAGAGTCCGTGGCCGGCTCGTCTGTCCTCCTCCCTGGGCTCCCCTTGGCAGGCAGTGCTCGCTGTGGGCTCTGGAGCGCCCTGTAGCTTTTGATTCCCTTTGCTTCCTTAGGCCTGGTGACTTCATTGTCAGAGAGCTGGTACAACCTCTTGTTGGACATGCAGAATCGACTCAATAAAGTCATCAAAAGTGTGGGCAAGATTGAGCACTCCTTATATCCTTCCCAGAGGTGCCCCCCTTACTCAAAAACATGCCCTGGCCCAGGCAGAGTGCACATTACCGTGAGCAGCCTCTGGAAGTTTGTCCCTCTAGAAAATGTCTTGACTAGATTCCAGTGGGGAACAGGCTACGTAAAAACTTCTCATGGAAAATTTCAAGCACACGATATTGGAGAGAATCGTGTGAGTATAATGAACCCCCATGCACTTATCTCCCAGTTTTATTGGTTCATCTTGAAAATGTATGTTGATGTTCATGCACTGTGTCTGCTTCTGACCTTCTGGCGTTGCATGTCAGACCTAAGTTTAGATCACAACTTAGAACATCCTTTCAGAGATCTTGTTTGGGGCAGCGGTGTTTGAGGACCTTCGCTAGAGAGGCTAAATGGAAAAGGAGGGGAAAAGCAAAGAAGCTGTAAATTCCAGAAGCCCAAGGGTCAGCCCCCTGGACAGTGAGGATCCAAGTACTATTGGAAGTTTGTTTATTATGGGAGAGGGACGAGGAGCCCTCGGGCTCTGGAGGGGATTCTGCTGAGAAGTCTGTTGTAAGGCAGGATGAACCAGCTCTCGCCAAGGAGGGAGGAGGGAGGCTGACTTGTTGTTTTGCTAACCCGCAGGACTTTAGGCACATCTCTTGTTTCACTGAGCCTCAGTTTATTAATCTGTGAAGGCCAGGCTTAAAGAGTGGTTCTTCCTAGGCAAGCATCCAGTTTGCGTGGAGCACTTGTTAAAAAAAAAAAATCTCTACATGTCCATGCTCTGAACTAAGAATCATGTGTATTCTGTTTTTAAAATTTTAATTTTTTAATTGTTTTTGGTCTTGCTGTGTGGCTTGCAGCATCTTAGTTCTGTGACCAGGGATTAAAGAAACTCATGCCCTCGGCATTGAAAGCCCAGACTCTTAACCATTGGGCTGCAGGGGAAATCCCTGTAATTTTTAAAATGTTATTTTGACAATTATTCCAGTTGAGAGGATCATTGGATTAGGTAACGGTTTATAGGTCTTTGAAATTGCAAAACTGTCCAAACAGCTGTGATATTTAGTTGAACCTGTTTTCTGTTCTCCTGATAATTGCTTCAGACTGTGGTCTTGTGCACAGAGGTAGGGATGACTTCGGAGAGGGTATTTATTATTTCCCAGTGATCAGCACATTCCTTAACTCACCTGTCCACTTGGAGATCCTTTCATACTGAACGAAAGACAGAACCAGCCACTGGCTTCATCGATGGTGACTTGATTGAGAGTTTCCTGGATATCAGCCGGCCCAAGATGCAGGAAGTTGTGGCAAACCTACAGGTGAGCTGTGCCACTGTGCAGGGTGCAGCCCTGGGGCCAGTGACTCAAGTCCATTGCAGGGCAAGGCACACCAGGAGGCCTCCCCTCCCTTGGTTCCCAAGTGCCAAGAGCTCTTTTTAAAGTTTTCTTCTACCCACATGGAAAGGTAGTGTCCAAGGGCAAGGAGATAAGGCTGAGGCTCGTGGGTTCCCCCACCAGGCACCAAGCACTGTAACTTTAGCAATGAGGGCACCTTCGGGCATGTCTGGGATCCCTGGCACATCCTTAGGAAAGGGGCAGGGACAGGATCCTGCAGAGAAGAGGAGTTTCCATGGTGCTGGAGTTTGGGGTATTGCCCACTGGAGGTGGTGCCTCTGGCAAACAGCCGGATGGAGGTGGATGTATATACTGGGTGGCAGCCTCTGGGCAGCTTTGCTGTCAGCAGACCATGCTCACCTGGACCCCCAAGGAGAAGCATGGGCTTCTGGTGATGAGTCCTCGCTCCTGCCACGGCAGTGTGGCGCAGGGTACCGTTGTGGGCGTCCCCTTCCCCAGGGAGGGAGAGCCCGCTCTCAGCCCTCACGGCCCCCCCTCCTCCCCTTTCCTCGTTGCAGTATGACGATGGCAGCGGGATGAAGCGAGAGGCCACTGCGGATGACCTGATCAAGGTGGTGGAGGAGTTAACTCGGATCCATTAGCCAAGGGCAGGGATCCCTTCCCAGACCCTCTCTGAAGGCTTTGCCCTCCTGCTCTCCTCCTCCCTGCCACTGTCTCTCGGCTATGGGAAGCCTGTCCCTAAGCCCCAGAAGCCACAGCCTACCTGAGTGGAAATGGGGATTTCGTAGAACGAAAACCAGTTCACTGGAGACCTGGGCAAGGGCTGATGGTGAAATATTTTCTCCCTGGATTTTTACCAGTCTCACATGATTCCAGCCATCACCTTGGGCCACCAAGCCTGGATTGGTGCAGCCAATTGTCCTCCTTCCAGGGAGCAGTTTTGCAGCTCTTTGGCTGAAAGGAAGCTCTGTGTGTGTGTGTGTGTGTATGTGTGTGTGTGTGTGTGTGTGTGTGTCTCCCACACTCATGCATTGTCCTCACTATCTTTTTATTTAGGTTTGGGGTTGGGGAGGGTTGTGGGTAGGGGGGAGGTGGGGTGGGAGGGGTTCGTTGTCTTTGAGGTGAGAGCTTCCTTCACTTTCTTCTGTTGCCTCTGAGGGCTTTGGGTCTGGAGGGCTGACCACCAGGCCATGGGCTGCCTGAGGGTAAGACCTGCAGATGGTGGATGATTTCCAAGCCACAGCCTTTTTGTCTCTGGGGAACTGCCTTCTTCAGAGGAAAGGAGGTGGGGGGCCGTGAATTGGTGGTTAGTTTCTGAGTTTTACCAAATAAAGTAGAGTCTAAGAAGAAAGATTCATTTGTTTCTGCTCTTCTTTTCCTGCTTGGCTCTCCAGCATCCCAGACGCTCTGTGCTCAGGGTACTGCAAGCGCCATTCTGTCCTTCACAGCCATTGCAGCGGCCCCTTTTCCTGGCTGCTGGAACATTCCTTTCAGGTAGAGAAGTGTCCGCTGTACCTCTCCTTTGTCATATGATCACTGTTGGTGGGATCCCAGGGATGAAGGGAGTCAGGTTTCTGAAATTCAGCTGTCTTGGGTTGCCTTTGACTCCAGTCATCCTTCTATTCCCAGTGGCCTCTGTTAGTAATGCTGCTTGGGCTGCCTCTCCTGACGTCATTTTACAGCCAGCTGTATGTGCAGCATTCAGCCAGTTAGCCCCCTAGGCACTGCTCCTCACACTCCTCCCAGCTTCCTGTTGCCACATGCCCTTTGGATTCAGATTTTATTTCCTCTGGTTTCATTGAGTAAACCTTTGGTGCCTTAGGTTTGAAAATACAGGAGTAGGGCACATTTGGGGTTCACCCTTCTGTTCAGCAAACAGAGCCGGTCTTCTTTCAGCTCAGTGGGTCAGAGTGTCCGGGCCCACGTTTCCACCAGTGATCCAGTGGGAATAAAGGCTGCTCTGTCCCAGCAGTGGAGCGAGGTTGATCCCAGGCATATTGGCTGGCTCCTTTAAGACCAGCCTTTGATACAGTGTCAGGAAAATTGTGGTTTCAAGTTCAAACTGTGGTTTGGGGGAGATTCTAGCTTAAAAGGAAAAGAGCAAGGAAGCATCTCTGCTTTGGGGGTCTTTGGGATTAAGTTTCCTTCCCTGGAGGCATTCCTTGAGTTTCATTACTGTTCTTTTCCCCTTACTCTCCTGGGGTTTCTGAGGGTGGAGGATAAGGGTCTTAAGGGAAAAAATAATCATCTCTCAAAAACCACAGTTTGAACTTGAAACTCAACACTGTGATTTGAATTCTTCAAGTCATGGTTTGAATTGAAAAGGCCTGCCCCCATGCCAGAGACCAGCTTTAATGAGGCAGGCAAGCAAAGGCCTCCAGATTGTGATTATTTAAAAAATTTAATCCTAGATGGGAGAAAAACAGAATGTGGCAGGGTTATTATTCTGGTGCTTCTCAGTGGTTTGACCTGCAGCTGCGGAGACCTGCCATGTTCAGGAGAAGGTTACTACCAGTGGCTTCAGTCTTCACTTTGGAAACCAGAGTGCATGCAGCTTTTTGTTTCCTACAATCTTGGGTATATTCACTCTGGATTGAATTCCAGCAATCCTTTGGAAACTGACATCCTGCTGCCACACTCCCACATCCCCTCTTAAAACCATTAATCACCTCTCCCGGGGTGAAAGGTTGCCTTTGGAGCTTTGCTGCAGCCAGCTGGAATGGCTCCTCTCCATGTAGGCGCTGATGAGCTCGCCTCACTCCCGGCCTCTGCACGAACGGACCTTTGGGAGAATAATAGAAACACTGACTCATCACATGACCATTTGGAAGGGTCACAAGCCAGAGGCCTCCTTTCTACAGCCAACAACAACTTGAATCCTCCACCCTCGGTGGAGGGTCCCTTTTGTTACTGAGCAGCCACAAGCCACAGAACCGGGGAGGAAATATTGAGGAACCATATGGGCCCAAACTCGTCCTTGAGGATGAATGATTTTAAGTGAGCAGCTCTCCGGGTCCAAAGTTTGAGACGCCTCGAGGTCACACAAACCAAAACACAAAACAAACAGAAAATAGTGAAAACCAAACTGAAGAGGTGAACTTGGTATGACGAGCAAGGTGAGTGCCATAAGGTCAAAGAAACAGGAAATGAAAGAAAGGTCAGGGGCTATTTAGAAAGTCGTTTCTTTCAAAATTCACTGGTAGGAATTTACAGATTTAAATATCCTGGGCTTCTGTCGAGGGTAGGTAAGGATTTTCTTTATACACAAAGTTATATCTCGGTCATTGCGGCTGCCCACTGACCCAAGTCTGCCAGACTTACAGGGTGAGATGGAGGGGCTGGAACTCCATAAAGTAGTCAAGTTCAGAAAGGAGGTAGCTGAGGTGTGCTGGAGCATGGGAGAAGATGGCATGAAGGGTGACAGGTGTGTAAAGAAAAAACTGTCCTGTGCAAATGTGTTGAGAATCTGTGGGTAGCTTCTAGATCCAGGAACACAGAGCACCTGTTTGACACTGATGGCGGTCTAGATAGGAATGATAAGGACGGTGGTGTGATAGATTTTGCAGGCTCGAATGAAGGAAGAGTTTTCTGTTTATCCCTATTTAATAATTCAGGGCTATGGGATTCCCCTGGTGGTCCAGTGGCTAAGACTCCATATCCCCAAAGTAGGGAGCCCAGGTTCCATCCCCGGTCAGGGAACTAGATCCCACACTCCACAACTAGGACACAGCGCAGCCAAATAAATATTTTTTAAAGAATGATATCAGGGCTAGATTTCTGACTATGTGCCCACTGACAGTGAGCATCGAAGCACTTTGTGAGTGGTCGTGAGGGATGCAGTCTGAACGGCAGAGGGGGAAGTGCACCTTTGGATGTTTAACATAAAGGAAAGATGCCCTAAGACTCTGAGGGTCCTCAGGACTCAGAATGGACATAAATATGGAAGTAGCATTCATTTCCAATACAGAGTATTTTGGCAACCTATCAGCTGAAAACGTGTTGCTTAGATGGGTCAAACTAACAGGATGAGCTTATTTAGTCACTAAGTCATGTCCAACTCTTCTCGACTCCATGGACTGTAGCCTGGCTCCGCTGTCCACGGGATTTCCCAGGTAGGAATACTGGACCGGGTTGCCATTTCCTTCTCCAGCAGGGTGAGGTAACCACCCTGAATTGAACATCTGCAAAAACTCAGCCACACAGGTTCAGGTAAGATCGGCTTAGCAGTTTGTGTTCAATAACAACAAAAAGACATGACAACAAATAGCACCGGAGGCTTCCCTTTACTGTAAATCTTATGTAAGGAACTGACAGCTTCATTGGGTTGTCAAAAAGGCCAAGTAATATCAGGCTGTGTTAATAGAAGTATGGCATCTGGAAGGGAGGAGGCAAGAATCCAGACCACTGTTGGCACCGTGTTCATTTGTGGCCACCAATGTTAAGGACCTTAGTGACAGGCTGAGGTCGCCAGTGGAAGGGCGACTGCACAGGCAGAACCAAAGGCACGGGAGTTATTTAGCTGGGAAGGAAAAACACTTCCCAACAAATGGGAGTCACTCAAAATTGGACTGGGTTGCCCTCTGATAGGTAGTGAGACCTTCATCCCCGCAAGTGTTTAAGTAAAAGCTGGACCGATTGGGTCTGGGTGGTGAGGGGAGGTTCCTGCCCAAAGCTGAAGGTAGAATTTAGTCAGCCTTTCAGCTTCCTCCCAGCTGGATGATTCTGACTTACGTCCACCACCTGCTCACCACCCTCCTGCCTACCATCTCTCGACTGGCCTGGGGCAGCTGCTGAAGGGGACAAGGGGAGTCTGTGGGTTCAAGAGCCGCTAGAGCCCCCAGTCAGGGAGCAAGGGAGCCCACTGACCGGCGCACCCAGGGAGGGTTAGGGTGCAAACCTGCTGGTAGGCTGGGGGCTAGCCTAGAAGTGCCCAGCAGCGAAAGGGCCCAGCATCCCACCTTCTCGTACAACACAGGTATCTCGGGCTCCATCGCGACCAGCAGTTCCTGGGGCGCGCAGCCTCCAGCCTTGTTCCCGGAGTCTCTTTCCTCCCTGGGCCTCCGTCTCACGCCCACAGCCCTTCGCAGGAAGCCGACTCCCAAACCCGGGCAGGGGGTGTGGGCCGAGGACGAAACCCCGCCCCCAGGGGTCCCTGATCTTTGCCCCCGCCCCGGGCTCCGCGCCTCCCCGGGAGGCCACCGGCGGGCCGGCGGGCGCCGCTGCCTTTTGTGTGTTTCGTTTCGAGGTGCGAGAGACCCCCAGCGGTTCGCCGCGTCCCCTCGCGGCCCCCGGCGCCTCCTCTCGGCGTCCCCAGCCCCCCTGCTCGGCTCCGCGTGCCAGCTCGGGGCTCGCTGGTTCGCTCCCCGCGGCGCCAGGAGGAGGGGCGAGGGCCCGCAGCCCCCTCCCCCGCGCGCGGCGCCGGAGCCCAGCCGAGCCGGGGGGACCCGCCGCCGCCGGCCATGTGGGCCGGACTGCTCCTCCGGGCCGCCTGCGTCGCGCTCCTGCTGCCGGGCACCCCGGCCCGCGGCTACACCGGGAGGAAGACGCCGGGGCACTTCGGGCCCGAGAGGTAAGCGCCCCGCACCCCTCCTCTGCGCCTTCGCCGGAGCGCTACCGGCGCGGAGCCCCGAGGCGCGGAGGGGCGTCCCGGAGCCGCGGGTCCGGGCACCCGCCCGGGGCACTGTCGGCGCGGGCGAGCCTGGGAGGTCAGGACAAAGGGACAGCAGCTTGTGGTCCGGGCGGGTGGTCGTCCTGCGCCCCTGACCGGGGCTGTCCTGACTGGGATCTGGCGGGGGGACCGGAGACCCTGACGCTAGGTGAGCCCTTCTGAGTACCGTGGAGCGCGGATCCCTGGCCAGGGGGCCGGGGACATTCCAGCTGGTCTTAGGACTGGCGCGCTTTTCGCTCCCAAACGTACCCGTGGCTCTGCCTAGGCAGTGGGGGGCTTTGCCTGCGTCCAGGCTCCGTGCCCGCCGTGGACCTTGGAACCGCCGCGGTCTCTCTAGGTTATGTTTCGGTTTCTGCCAGTGTGTGCACGCGGGCGGGGGTGGGGTGTCTGTCCCTTGGCTCTTTCCCGATTGATGTCTCCCTCCCCTCGTGTCTCCTCCTGGGAGGGCCGGGTCGCCGCGGGCGGAGCGCGTGTGTGCGTGATGCTCAAAGCGAGGGAACACGGTGTCAGCGGGCGGCCTGGCCCGCGGCCACGGCCTCGAGGGCGGGGGGCGCGCAGGGGGACGGCCCCGCCAGGCTCGCAACTCGCACGTGTGTTCCGCAGCCACCGCCAGTTCCTGCTCAGACCCGCCCCGCTCCGCCGGCGTGTCAGAGCCCTGCTGCCTGCCACCTGTGTCCCCGTCACCGCCCGCCCTCGGCCCCTTGGGGGCGCTCTTTCCCTGCCCACCTGAGGATGAGGCTCCAGTGGCCTCCCGGGCATCCTTCCATCCGCCGCTCTGGTGGCCCCCCTGTCCCTTTGAGAGCCCCATCTGAAGAGCCTCCTTCTCAGGCTGCTGCCATATTCGCTCCCGCGAGGGCAGCGGGTGAGACATCCTTGCCGCACCCCCCACCCCCTTCCAGGGCCCCTTCTGTGCAATGACTTCAGAGAGGGAAAAAACTTTTGGAGGCTCCAGGGACAGTTTTCTGCAGATGTTTCTGTTTTACCCTGTGCCCAGAGTTTCCCCTTCCAGAATACTTGTCACTTTTGACACTGATTATTCTCCAGAAGACCAGACTGACTGTCTTTCCATCCATGTCCCCAGTGTCTGCCGCGCATCATGGATGCTCTGTAGACTGCCTATTGCTGTTGTTTAGTCCCTAAGTCGTGTCCAGCTCTTTGGGGTCCCAAAGGCCCCAGAGGAACCGTCCAGGCTCCTCTGTCCATGGGATTTTCCAGGCAAGAATACTGGAGTGGGGTGCCATTTCCTTCTCCAGGGAATCTTCCTGACCCAGGGATCGAGCCCGCGTCTCCTGTCCTGGCAGGTGGATTCTTTCTCCCCAAGCCACCAGGGAAGCCCGTAGACTGCCCGACTGGCAGGATATTCCCACCAGTCTTCAGTCTCGGGCAAAACACTGTTGGGGGAGATTTCTTGTCCCTGTCCTGTTGGACTAGGATTCCAAGTTCAAACTAGGCTGGGCTTCATCATCCTCTGCCCAGCCCAGAACCAGTTCTTGTCATCATCTCTGACCCCTTCCAGGCCCATGCACATGCCGCTCCTGCCTGGAACATTCCTCCACTCTCACCGGCTGCCCCCATTCTCTCTCCAGCCTCAGTTGAGGAAACCACTCCTGTGCTCCCTGGGGCTCCCTAGCCTGTAACATTGTGGCACTTGTTATACATGGTTCCTTGTCTGCCCCTTGAAGGTGAAGAAAATGGCTTGTTCATGGCTGGACTGCCTCGCCTCACCCAGCCTTGGGTACACTGGGTTCCCCTTCACTCCCTTGGGCAGCTCAGCGGCGCCCTTTCTCCCTTCCCAGAGATGTCACCTGGGGAATGACATTTCACCATCTCCCCCCTCTTCTTTTGTTATCCCTTCTCAACCTTGCCCTCAACTGCCATTGATTAAGCACCTACTATGTGCCAGATGCTGCCCTTGGTGTGGAGTTGAGCAAGAAGATGAAGCCCCTGTCCTCAGGGTATGGTAGGGGAGCCGGGGAGTGAGTACGTCAATAAACTAGGGAGTATTGGGTTGGCAAAAAACTTTAAGATGTTAGGGAACAAACTTTTTGTCCAGCCCAATAATTCACTGTCCCAGGAAGTAAGTGTTATGAAGCAGAATAAAGTGAGATAAGGGTGCACAAGTAGGGCCTCTCTGAGGAGACTTGAGCAGAGAGACTTTTACCGGAAAGGGGGTGCTCTGTGTGTGTGTATGTTTGGGGAAGAACCCTCCTGATAGGGGAAACTGCAAGTGCAAAGGCCCTGAGGCTGTTGTCCCTGGGGTTCTTCATCCATTGCAGTCTTCCCTTCTCAGCTCTGAGGGCCCGCCTTGCTCTCAGAGCAAGTGTCCACATGACAGGCATATACAGGCAGCTAGTGTCTGTTCTCTTACAACTTTGTCTTTGTCCTGCCTCCAGGAGGGACAGACCGTCTGGGTCATTTTTCTTTGGAAACTTCTCATTGTCCATTGGGGGTGGAGGTGGGGGTTTCCAGAAGTGTTGGTTGACTGACTTACTGACTGGCTGGGAGGCTTTCACTGCCCAGGAGATGAATCTTACCCCGACCCCCAGGACAGAACATGGAAGGTACTCTCTCCTCTCTTGCAGACGCCGGCTGGGCCCCCACGTCTGCCTCTCGGGATTCGGGAGTGGCTGCTGCCCTGGCTGGGCGCCCTCCATGGGCAGTGGGCACTGCACCCTTCGTAAGTGCCTGTCCCTATGCCCCAAACGTCCTCCACAGCAGGGTGCGCCTTCCCTGGGCTGGCCTGAGGGGCAGACTGGGGGGCTCCAGCCCCGACTCCCTCACCTGTGTTTCTCCTCTCAGCCCTCTGCTCCTTTGGCTGTGGGAGTGGCATCTGCATCGCTCCCAATGTCTGCTCCTGCCAGGACGGAGAGCAAGGGCCCACCTGCCCAGGTAACTGGGGGCGCGGGCCCTGGCTGATGGGAAGAGCTCTGTTTACACTGAGACTGTGCCGGGCACTGGGCAGTTGTGCCCTAGCGCATCATTTTCAAACAACCCTATGAGGTAGGCATTCTCATTCCCATTTTATAGATGAGAAAACTGAGGTGCAAAAGCTAGTGGCTCGCCCAAGGTTACATGGCCAGTAAGTGGCAGAGCTGCATTTAAACTCAGTCCTGTTTGCTTCCAGGGCCCCCTTCCCTACAGAATTTAGGAGAAACTGGGTGGGGGGGAGGGGGAGCGGTGGAGGCGGGGCGGCTGGGACTGCAGCATGGTGCATGCTCACAGGTGTAGTAATTGTTTCAGAAGCCCATGGACCCTGCGGGGAATACGGCTGTGATCTCACCTGTAACCACGGCGGCTGTCAGGAGGTGGCCCGAGTGTGCCCCGTGGGGTTCTCCATGACCGAGACAGCGGTTGGCATCAGGTGTACTGGTGAGAGGCCTGGGAGCAGCAGGGAGAGGCAGGTGGGAAAGGGGTCTCCTCCCTGTCATCCGAGGCCAGTCTCCTGGGATATGCTGGAGTGAAGCTGAGCTGGGAGTAGCTCTGAAGTCTGCAAGTGGGCACGTGGGCAGCTGACAAGGAATCTGCCCCTTTGGCTATTCCACAAATACCTATCAAACGTGTCTTAGGGACCAGGAACTGACCTGTGGTTGGGGTTATGCGGGCGGTCTCTGCTCATATGTTGCTTCAAGATATAGTGCAGGGAGGTGAGTAAGGACAGTGACAGTCCCACCTAATGGGACCACTACTGGAGGAGTGGACAGTGCCGGGCCCACAGGGGCACAGGGAACTGGGGCTGGAGGTGGGCTGGACCGGAAAAGACTCCCTCGAGAATGTGACGTTTGAACGATGAGGCAGGATAAACTCAATAGTTATTTTGTAAAAGTATTATTTGTTCATGATTCAAAAAATTTCCTATAGGCCAAGTCTGTTACCTTCCCCATAGATGCTACTGTGACCAGCTTCTTACTTGTCTTTCCAGAGAGCTTGCAAGCCACCCCCACCCAGACCCTTGTGCCTTTTTAACATTTTGTGAAAATAAACATTTCTTCCCCTGAATATAAAAATAAAAAATAACTTACTTTGGAACATTTGGAAAGTAAAAGAAGGGTATAAAGGTGAAAATAAACATGTCCCAGAAGTTCCTACCCAGAGATATTTGTTACTAAAATGAAGTTATTTTCTTTTCCTGCCCTCGTCCCCTGGGTCTGTATGTGTACTTGTGTGTGTGGGACTGTGTGTCAGGCATGCCTCTCTGTCTGTTTTATAAAATTGGGATCATACCTTATCTATCACTTTCGTTCGTTGTTTTTCTCACTTTGTTCTGTGAGCAGGAAATATTAGTAGTCCTTACAACATCACTTTTAATGGCTGCAGATGTGGCTTCTGTAATCTAAGTACCTACTTCTGTGCTCTCCATCCTTAGCTTGTCTGCAATGTTTGGCTGCTATGAGTAATGCTGCAGTAAAGTGGCTTCTAGTCGGCCTCTCTGATTATTTCCAGAAGGAAGACTATTGGGTCAAAGGTCCCATGAAGGAGTTTTGGTGCTTATTCCTCCCCCAACCCCTTCCCCGCCTTTTTCGGAAGGTTGAAGTACTTTCCAGACACATTTCTCCCTGCAGAGGCAAACTGGACTAAGGAAAAGCCAGAGACCAATGTCAAAGCAAGTGCAGGGCAGGGGAGTCACAGGGGTGGGATAGGGGGAGTCAGGGGGGATGTCTTAGAGGAAGTGGGCATAGTCCCAAAGTTGCCTGCTGTGGGAAGAGCAAGAAAGGAGAATGGAGGGGACCAGTAGGCATGGGGACCAGGGGTGGAAGGGAGACTCAGGTGGGCAGATTGGAGTGGGAGGAGCTGACCTCGTAGGTCTCCATGGTTCTGAGATAGGAAGGGATGCTTTGAAGCTGGGTGTTGGGGGGAGTGGTTCTGTCTCTCAGCCCCCTTCCCCGCCAGGCTTGAACTTCCCTAAAGCACTATTGGCTCCCCCTGGACAGAAGCCTGGGGGCTCCTTTGTGCCCCACAGCTGAACCTTAACCCACCACCTCTCCAACTCAGCCTCCCACCAGACTGCCCCCCACCCCCAAGTCCTCCACTTTGTTCCCAGTGCTTCCTGGAAGCTCCACTCGACAGCTCCCTTCTTGATGCCACCTGGTCCTCTCAGCCCATGTCTCCTCCATCACACACCTGCTGTGCGGGACGGCCCCTGGTGGGGCACATACATAACCCCTGCCCCACACTGGCCTCTCGTGGGTGTGCGTCATGACTCCTGTGTTCTCAGGCTGCAACCGTCTGGAGAGCCAGCCCTGTGTCTTAGTCACATTTGTGTCCTCGACAGATCCCTTCCAGGTCCACTGCATGCCAGCGGTGCTCCACAAGAACCGAAGGGAATTTAATCAACCTTCCTGCCCATTCCCCTGGCCTTTTTGGGGTTGCCTTGCAGGTGGAACTGTTGGAAATGGTTCTGTTTCAACCAGTCTCTCCCGTCATCTGTTCTATGGGGGTCAGAAGAGGCCTGGCCCTGTGGCCTCTTCTTTCTTGGACTGGGGTCCCCTAAAACCAGAAGATTTACCTAGTGTCTTCTTTCTTCCTGGGGTGGCAGTGGGGCATGCCCCATGTGGGCTCAGGGTCCTTGTGGGATGAAGTCCCTCCCCACAAACAAAACATGTTCAGAGTGAGCTATGCAAGAGTGTTTCCTCTCTCCCCAGACATTGATGAATGTTTAAGCTCCTCTTGCGAGGGCCACTGCGTGAACACGGAAGGCGGGTTCGTGTGCGAGTGTGGGCCGGGCATGCAGCTGTCTGCGGACCGCCACAGCTGCCAAGGTGAGCGGCTCTGGGAGGGGTGGTGAGGCTGCATGCTGTCGCCACAGCTTTTAGGCTCTGATGTGGACCTCGAGCCCCTGCCAGGTCCAGCCTGTGCTTTCCAGGCATGACTGCATGTCACCTTCACCACGGTCCTCTAAGCGAGATGCTGCTCTCTCTGTTTTTTTTTTTTTTTTTTTGCCTGCATCTCTTGGCATGTGGGACTTTAGTTCCCCGAGCAGGGAACGTGAAGTCTTAACCACTGGACTGACAGGGAAGTTCCAGGAGATGGTGCTCTCATCCTCACTTTATGGATGAGGCTTGCCCAAGCCATTCCGACAGCAGGAGGAGGGGGAGTCAGGTTGCATGTCTGACACTAAGGCCTTTGCCCTGGACCACGACTCAGTAGAAACTGCTGCTGCCATCGTTGCAGGGTTGGGGGTAGGGGAGGGAGAGGCAGGGGGAAGGGCCAGGGGCAGGCGGAGCAGACTAAGCAGAGCGAGGAGGCCACTGAGACGAGGGAGGGCTGAGGGGACAGGGCTGTGACACATGGGGGTGTGTCATGTGCAAGGCCATGCTGTGATAGAGTCACCACCTGCCCCTGTGCTGGGCCGGGCTCTGGAGACACACAGCCAGTAGAAAGCATTCTGCCCTCCAGCGCCCCGCCTGATGGAAGAGGAAGAACAGTGAGGTTCTTCAGTGAGGTCCTCATGGCTCTTCTTCTAAGGGCACTAATCCCATCATGAGGGCCCCACCTTCAAGACCTCATCTACCTCCCAAAGACCCCCACCTCCTAATACCATCACATTGAGGGTTAGGGCTTCCATACATGAATTTGGAGAGAATGCAGTTGAATAGCACTGATGAGTGCCCTGCCTGCCTCTCCCCAGTACATGAACAGACACACATGTGCCCTTATAGAGATAGAAGGATAAGAGATGCAGGGAGTTAATAGTTATTCAACTCCTGTGTTCCAGGCACCACATTAAGTACTTAACACACATTTTCTCATTTCATCCTCAGAATTGTCCTATGGAGTTGGTACTGTTTTATTTCCATTTTCCTGGTAGAAATAGTGAGGTTTAAAGAAATTAGTTTGGTCAAGATCATATTAGAGTTGAGATCTGAACCCAGTCATTCCTCCATCAGCTTTTTCCCCCTCAACAGTCCATCTTGAAGATATTTCCACATCAGGGTCAACAGATCTGCTTTATCCTTGTCAACTGATGCCTAGTGCTCCGCAGTGCAAGTATCTCACAGTTTACTAACTCTTCTCTTATTGATGAATATACAGATTATTTTCAGTTTTTTTCTAATTTCAAACAAAATTGAAGGGGTGGCTTGGAGAGACTTTGACAGAGGAGGTGGTATAGAAGCTGGGTTTTGAGGTATGAGTAGGAGTTTTCCAGCCAGACAAGATGAGAAAACATTCTAAGCAGATAGGAGAACATGTGTAAAGGAGGAGGGCCACAAGAGCATGGTGCATTTGGAAAATGGCCAGAATTTAGGCCAAAGTAAAGGTGAGGGGGAAGGAGGGAGCTTGGAAAGGCAGCCCTGGGCTTGTGAGCTATGGTGTAGCATTAGTACTTGTGGGAGCCTTGGAGAGATTTTAAGCAGAAAGTAGCCTGATCAGAGGCACTCTTTGTCAGAACTTCCTAGAGGCTGTGTAGAGGGTAGCTTGGGAGGAGCACAGGGGGAGGCAGAGAGACACACAACACTTGTTATCCTCCAGACCAGAGACAAAGGTGCCCTGGGCTAGGATATGGCAGTGAGGATGGAGAGAAGTGGGCTGGTCCACGGAGAACTTAGGAGTTGATAGACTGGATGTGGGTTTTGAGAAGGAGAGGGGTTAAGAGTCTGGTAGGAGATGGTGATGAGAGAGGTAGGTAGAGAGGACTGTATGTTTCCAAAACCCCACAGGGAAATGAGCTCCAGCCATGTCCTGTTCCCTTCCAGACACTGATGAATGCCTTGGGACCCCCTGCCAGCAGAGATGTAAAAACAGCATTGGCAGCTACAGGTGTTCCTGTAGAACTGGCTTCCATCTCCATGGCAACCGGCACTCCTGTGTAGGTAAGGGCAGGGACCCTGCTGTCTTCATATTTAGGTTGCCAATCAGGAAGACTGACAGGGTGAGCCCAGGGACAGGGAAAGGTCAACAGGCTGGACCTCCTTGGTTCCCTGGAGCCTGCAATCGCTTGAGCCTTTGCTCAGAGCCTGCCTTGCCCTGGGGTTGGCGTGGCTCCTGATGGAAGACCCTGTCTTGGACTTTTCCTGGCCACATGCCACTTTCATCCTGTTATGTTCCTCTTCCACCCTCTCCCAGATACACCCCAAGGATTCCTCTCTGCTCACCCATTTTCTTGGCTGCCTTTGCTCCCCTTGGTAAATAAAGCACGTTATGTCTTGGCTGCTCTGGTTTAGAAGGAGACCCCTGTTTTCTCAGCCCATTAGCAGAAATTTCCAGAAAGGGATTGGCATGTTTGGCTTGAGCTTGGCTCATGGGTTGAAGGTGGGGTCCCATGGGCCTGAAAAAAGACCTTGTTCTAGCAGAGTTGGGTGTTTGTCCTGAAGCCTGCCCTGAGCAGTGCAGTGATTTTTTTGAGACTCTTTTTTCAGAAGGGCCCACAGCACCTGATGCCCAGCACTGGGATGGTGGAGGGTTTGGAGCCGAGATTCCCAGTGGGGGCCCATCCCCACCAGCCAGCACTTAATTGCTGCTGCACAGTGCTGGAGTGTGAGTCACTGGTGCATCCATTAAATGCCTACTGGATGTACAGACCTTCCAAGGGGACCAGCACTAGACTTCAGCCCCATTCCCAGACATCTGAGTCACGTCATCGCCCTGGGGCAGGGAGACTTCCCCGGTCTTTTGGGCTAAGAAGTGGAGGAAGGATAGCTTGGTAGCCCCGACAAGGCAGCCGTCGGTAGCGAGGCTCTCCCTCAGATGTAAACGAGTGTCGGAGGCCCCTGGAGAGGAGAGTCTGTCACCATTCCTGCCACAACACCGTGGGCAGCTTCCTGTGCACCTGCCGACCTGGCTTCCGGCTCCGGGCTGACCGAGTGTCCTGTGAAGGTGAGCGCCTGGCCCCGCCCCCGGCTCTAGGCCCCGCCCCCAGCCTCTCCCTGCTCTCGCTGAGCGCGGGAGACGCGGTGCCTCTTCCTTCCGCAGGAACTTTTTTTCAGTTTATCTTTGTTATTTCCACCACCGACCTTTCATCTTCTCTGTCTCTTTCCCCTTTACCCAGCCTTCTTTTGTTTTCCTTTCACTGTTTCCCCAGCCCTACTGTTTTCCCCCAAATAGTAAAGGGAAAAAAACCCACCGAAAAACAATCAGTGATAGAGAAGCCTTTGATGTAGGAGTCCCAGTAACCTGGGCTCCGCGGGACACTTCGGACAGTGTGGGGTCAGTTCTCTGCCATGCTTTAACAGCGTGCCTGTAAACGTCTGTGTAATATCGTGTCAATATCCAAGGCGTTCTGTCTAGTCCCGGGGCCAGTTTTCCATGGTGTGACTGCCCGTGTTGGTCTGAGCTTGGCCACCCAGGTTCCCCTTCCCTGCCCAGCCTGTTTTCTCCCGGGAGCACTCTGATTTGTGATTCTCCGTTTTTCCTCTTACCTTTGCCCCACATTTGCCTCCTCTCTCTCATGGTGGTCGGATCTCTCTTTCAGATTGTTGGGCAGTCCATCTGCAGGGAAAATGTGCACTTTTCTAAGCATGTATGTGAGTGTGTGTGTGTGTGTGTGTGTGTGTGTGTGTGTGTTGGAGGAGGCAACATCTTGTAAGCTGGCCTGTCTAGGGTGGGACCAGAGAGGACCCTGGGCTCTTCCTTCTCCTGAGCCTCAGCATCTCCTCGTGGGAAGCCCCATCTGGGTAGGGGAGCAGGGGAGACACTGCCAACCTGTTGGGACACAGAAGTAGGGAAGGGTCATTCCCGGGATGGATCCCTGAAGGCTTCAGGGATCCTGAGTCTCCTCTGTGGCCAGCGAGGAGGGGAAGGGAGAAGACTGATTTTGCAGTGGCCGAAGCTTCTGACTGCCAGCATCACCAACTCATAACTTCAGTCTGCTTGTTTGGTACTTTTTCATCAATCTTCTCTCCTGATTGTCACTGCAGCCCCATTAGTCTGAGGTTGAACTGGTGGCGTTAGACCCGTCCTGCTGATGAAGAAACTGACCCAGAGACGTTCAGCGCCGTGTGATGGTGGCCCCGAGTCCACGCCCCGCGAATCGCGCCTCTTGCCCCTGCTGCCTCCTTCCAGACCCTTCTGTGTTTCTGTTTCAGCTTTCCCCAAAGCTGTGCTGGCCCCGTCTGCCATCCTGCAGCCTCTACAGCGCCCTCCTAAGATGCTCCTGCTGCTTCCAGAGGCAGGCCGGCCCGGCCTCTCCCCCGGGCACAGCCCTCCTTCTGGGGCTCCAGGGCCCCCGACTGGAGTCAGGAGCACACGACCACCACCTCCCTCGCCTGCGCTGTCCACGTTCTCCCCTTCCGCCTCGACACCGCTGCTGTCCACCCCGGTGGCCACCCCCGTGCCGCATCCCTCTCTGCTGGGAACCCTCAGACCTCCCGCACAACTCCAGGAGAAGACGGCGGTGACCCCTCCCTTGCCCAGGGGCCCCAAGACCACATGGCTGGCACCAGGACCCTCTGCCTGTTGGCACCTAGGGGCCACGTATGAGTCAGGGAGTCGCTGGACAGAGCCTGGCTGTTCCCAGTGCTGGTGTGAGGTGGGTGTGAGAGGTCCTTGGGGTTTCCCTGGTCTGGTGTCTGGGGCCTCGTGGTGGCTGGAACTTCCGTTTCTGCTTCTAGGATGGGGAGGTGACCTGTGAAAAGGTGACGTGTGAAGCTGCTTGCTCCCACCCGATTCCCTCCAGAGATGGAGGGTGCTGCCCATCGTGTACAGGTGGGAGCTGGTCCAGGGAAGGCTGTGAGTTTCCTGCAAGGTCCTGCCACTTCCTTTTTCCTGCCTTTCTGCAACTGAAAGACAGTTATCTAACTTTGATATATCACCTGAAGGGTGATCCCTGGGCCTAGCCCCGAGAGCTTCTGATTTAGCAGGTATAGGATAAGTCCTGGGAATTTGCATGTCTCACAAGTTCCCAGGTGAAGCTAATGCTATTGGTCCAGGGACCTCACTTTGAGAACCACTGGTATCTGTGTTCCCAAGGGGAAGGTTTCATCTTAAGGACATCCTTTTTTAAGCTTTATTCATTCATTCAGCAGGTTTCTCCATATCCAGTTTGCAGTCCCCTCCCCTGTCTCAATCCCCCTCCTAACTGCAGGAAGAGTAATTGTTCATAAATTGTATCGCTTTCCTGATTCCCTCCCACTATCTGCTGACAATTTTTAAAATTTGCTTTCATTGCTGTTAGGATAAAGACCTCAAATCTTAACAAGTCCTTCAGCAGAGTGCTTTAAGACTCACCCTGCTCAGGAATTGCTGGCTTCCCGGGTGGCTTGAGTGGTAAAAGAATCTGCCTGCAATGGGGGACACCTGGGTTCTATCCCTGGGTCAGGAAGAGCCCCTGGAGAAGGGAATGGCTACCCACTCTGGTATTCTTGCCTGGAGAATTCCATGTACAAAGAAGCCTGGCAGGCTGCAGTCCATAGGGTCGCAAAGAGTCAGACACGACTGAGCAAATGAGCACACACGCATGCACATGAATCACTGGGGATCTTGTTAAAATGCAGATTCTCATTCAGAAGCTGTAGAGAGGGGCTTGAGCTGCTACATTTCTGTGAAGCTCCTGGTGATAAGATATTGAGGCTGCTGCACTTTGAGCAGCAGTGAAAAAGTCTTTCTAAGGGTGACAATGAAAATGCAACTCACTGATTTTCTTAACGATGATTGTTATCTTTTACTGTTGTCTCTACGGTGTACTAAGCCCTAAATGTCAGTTGCTGTCTACATTACATCTGAGGTTGTGGCTCCTTCCAGGTTCCCTGCGGGGCATGTGGTGGTGTTTCCATTTAACAAAAAAGACAACCGAGTCCCAGAGAGGTTAAGTGACACATCCAAGTCCAAGGCCACTCAGGTGACAGGCCAGGTTTGGAACCTGGGGCTGTATGGCTGCCTTTCTTGCTTTATGGGAATAAAGGGCCATACTTTCAACACAGTTCTGGGCTTATCAGACATGAATAGGACCTTCCCAGGGCACTGTAAGTGGGTGTCTCCTGTGGTTTTCCAGGGGTCTTAGGACCCCACAATTCTAAGTACCTAGATCTGGCCACTGCTGAGGCATCAAAGCCAGTGAGAGAAGGTTCCGGATACGTTATGCCTGAAAAAGGAACGAGACCTCCAGCTTCCTCTCCTTTGAAGAGGTTTGATGCCTCCACTCCTGTTTGTCTTTCAAAGGCTGTTTTCACAGTGGCGTCGTCCGGGCTGAAGGGGACGTTTTTTCACCTCCTAACCAAAACTGCACCGTCTGTGTCTGTCTGGTGAGCATCCCAAGCTTCCTGAAGCCTCTTGGGTGTTTTCTTAACCTTTGGGGGCTTTAGAGGAAGAGGGAAAGACGGGATGTTACAGGTGAGCTAGTTGAATGGAGGGAGAGCTCTTAGGCTGTGGATTTGGGTTGGAACTTGTCACAGTTAAAAGCATGGGGGATGGGAAGGCAGTAGTCTGTGGGGTCAGGGAGGCTTCTGCTGAGCAGAAAAGAGCCAACAGGCAAACAGGGTCCATCTGTCTGGGAAGGGAAGGGGAGGGTACTCCCTCGGAAACTTCCTACCAGGGAGGCTGTTTTTCTCTCCAGGCAAAATATTTGCCAGCACAATAAAGGTGTCCACATGGGGAGGGAGAAGGCCCGTTACCAGACTCAGCTTCTTAGTGTTTTGCAAGAGGCAAGAGCACACCTCCAAGAATAGTTATTAAGCTCCTACTATGTGCCAGACGCAATCAGGTGCTGTCCTGAAGACTGGCTCATGAGCACCCCGTGCGCACAAGTCTGGGGGCTTGGTACTTTCCATCTAGTTCCTCACCTGCGGCTCCTGGCAGCTCTTCAGGGTTGGCTCTACTGTCCCCATTCTACAGATGCAAAGACTGACGCTGGCAGGTGGCAGAACTGGAATCTGAGCCAAGGTCTGTCTGCGTCCAAGCCTAGGCTCTGCCCACCAGTCCTCACTGCCTCTGGTCGTCTTTCAAAGTGGCCCCAGCCTGGCAGGGATGATGGAGCTGCAATGTAAAATGGGGGAGGGTGGCACGTAGACCGCTACCACCACCCTTACTGAGCCCTTCCCATGTGCCACACTCTTGTAGTGACCAACTACTTCTGTGCCTGATCGCATCTCACGCGATCCTCAACAACACTGGAGACAGAGGCTCAGAGAGGTGATATGCTCTGCCCAGAGTAGGAGGAGCAGACCCTGGGCCTCAGGTCTGGCTGACTCCAAAACTGGGGACCTTTTTTTGGTCTTAGCTTCAGTTTTTAAAAACTGAATTTTAATTCTCTGGCCAGTATCAGTGACTTGGTTCAAAACTCACATGCACAGGAACATGGAGTAACCTCTTCCTCACTGCCTAGCATCCTTCCAAGAGCTTCCGAATGCTATAGGAGGGAATGGCATGGGGGCAGTGCCATGGGAGGGGAAAGTGCCATGGGGGACAGTACCATGGGGGGCAGTGCCCCTGGAGGAATGCCATGGGAAAGAATGCCATGGGGAGGCAGTTCATGGGAGGGAATGCCGTAGGGGGATACCATGGGGGTAATCAGTGGGGGGCAGTGCCATGGTGGGGAAGTGCCTTGGGGGGATGCCATGGGGAACAGTACCATGGGGGTCTAGGCTCGTCCATTTTCGTGAGGAAGGCAGCATGCTCTGCTTTCTGTTCTGCCCCTCGTCTTGGAAAGTGGGATATTGGAAACCAATACCATAATAAACCCTGCTACTGGGTCCCTGCCTGCGTCCCTTTGTGTCCATGGTGGCATTTAAAGGTCTTGGATGGCTTCCTTTAGGAGACTTTCGTGTGGGAGAGGAGTCCTGTAGGTGGTGTGAAATAGGGAGTGAGCTGGTTCTGACGGGCCTGACGGTGCATCCTCCTCTCTCCATGCCACCTCTCACCTCCCCAGGCTGGAAACGTGTCCTGCATCTCCCCCGAGTGTCCCCCTGACCCCTGCCAGGCCTCCCCGAAGTCGGACTGCTGTACTTGCATCCCAGGTAAGGGACTCTGCAGGATGAGGACGGCAGCGTAGGTGGGGGTGGAGGGGTGTATTTTGAGTATGTTTTTTTTGAGGGGGAGTGAGCACAGAGGATGAGATGGTTAGATGGCATCACCAACTCTATGGACATGAGTTTGAGTAAGCTCCAGGAGTTGGTGATGGACAGGGAAGCCTGGTGTGCTGCAGTCCACAGGGTCACAAAGAGTCGGACACGACTGAGCTACTGAACTGAACTGAACTGAGTGCAGGAGAGAGCAAGGACTTTGATTTCTGCTCTAGAAACTCAGATTAAGTGAAGCATTTTAGGGTGCTTTTTTTTTTTCTTTTTTGCGGCACCACCTGGCATGAGGGATCTTAATTCCCCAGCCAGGGGACCAGGGATCGAACCTGTGCCCTGTGCATTGGAAGGTGAAGTCTTAATCAGGGAAAGTATAGTCCCTCGGACCACCAGGGAAGTCTCAAAGTGCCGGTTTTAATTGATCACCTACTGTGTACACAGCAGTTTGGATGCTAGGTTGGGCTCAGAGCCTGGCCTGCCCCCAGACAGGGGTGGTGCGTTCAACACTGACAGGAAGGGGTTTGGGTCCACCCTTGGCATGGCTCTGCCCCGACGCTGGGAGGGGGTCTCCCTTGCCCCACTCATGAGTTGCTTCTTTGTTAAAATGGGCTTCTCTTTCCTGAAATGACGTCATGGCTGTCACTGCTGGCTCTGGGCTGCTGCTGTGTGGGGTGCTTGCCAGCCCTTGATCTCATTAATCCCTGTGGTGCGGCCCTGAGGGAGTACTATTCATAGCTCCATTTTATGGATGAGGAAACTGAGGTTCAGAGAGGTCATCACTGCCCAGAAGCACATGCCAGTTAGTAAAGGAGCAGAGCTTGCTGTCAAGTTTACCTGACTTCAGAGCTAGTGTTCTTATTAAATACTACTTTTCCTCTTAACTTTTGAATGTTATTTTTAGTTAAAACATTTTTTGAATAGGCAATATGCTCCCCTTGAGGTAGGAACTGTTAACCCCATTCTACAGATGAGAAAACTGAGGCTTAGGAGAACTTTAGTATTTTGCCCTTAGCGAGTTGAGAAGCTAGGTTTTGAACCCAGTGCTCTCTGACTGAACCCAGGTGGAGCCTGGGCCAGTGTTTAAGGTTGTTTTTTTTTACCATCAGGGGTGAGGGATGTTCAGATAAGATGTTTTTACTGAATCCTCCCCAACCCTATCCAGGGAATGATGGCATTCCCAGACCTGGCTGCAGGTGTCTGGGGCCCTCTTTTTTCATTTCTTCTTTTCTCTTACTCTTTTAAATTTTTTAAAAATGTGGATCATTTTTAAAGTCTTTATTGGATTTGTTACAGTATTGTATCTGTTTTATGGTTTTGGTTTCTTGGCATAAGGCATGTGGAATCTTAGTTCCCCAACCAGGCATTGGACCTGCACCCTCTGTGTTGGAATATGAAGTCTCAACCACTGGACTGCCAGGGAAGTCCCACTTACTCTTTAGTTATTCAGGGCTTCCCTGTCTTCTTGGTTAAGGACCTTATTTTGTGTGTGCTTCATTCTCCATCAGTTTTTAAGCACCGATCTAATTTTATTTATAGTTGAGGGTTTGGAGGGTAGCAGTGGTTGGGCTCTTGGGTTTGGGCAAGCCGTGGAGTATTGTAGGGGTGCATTTTCTTTCCAGAGACCCCCTTACCTGTTTCTTTAGCTGCCCAAAGACCTTAAGCTGTCTCTTCCTTTTTCCTCCACAGTGAGATGCTATTTCCACGGCCGGTGGTATGCAGACGGGGCCGTGTTCAGTGGGGGTGGTGATGAGTGTACCACCTGTGTCTGCCAGGTAGGGGGCTGAGTTGGTGGGTGACGGGCAGGGGCACAGGACTTTCCCAGGAGCCCTTGACTGGGAGAAGAGGAGACACTGGACAGCAAACGGGAAACCAAGTCAGGAAAGAGACTAAAGGGACCTTAGCATTCCCCAAGGCCTTCCCGCAGTCTCCTTGAAGGTTGTCCTTCAGCGTTGTTATTATAGAGCACCTACTGTGCACCTGGGACAGTGCTGAGTCCTGGGGCCACAGCTGAGCACAGGGCAGCTTTGAGCCCCTTCATCAGGAGGCCCACAGCTAGGCGGGCAGTGGTGTGCCTGGCAGAGGGCACAGTGTGAGCAGAAGGCAGGAGGCGGGAGAGAGTATGGCATAGTCTGAGGCCTGGTGGTGTCCATTCTGGCTGGAGACCAGATGGCGAGAGGAACTGGAGATGCAGCTGAGGCAGGGATCCTGTTTGGCTGGGTTCCAAGAAGCAGGGCTTGGGGTGGGCCTCTTGTGTAAGTGGTTTTCTGGCGGTGGTGCTCTCAGGAGGAATTGGCTAGGGAAGCAGGCCAGGTGGTGAAGGGGCCACGTGGAGACGGGGTCTCGGGCTGATCCCATGGGGAGCTCTGGAGTGGGAGGACACCAAGGAAGTAGGTGTGTCCAGAGGCCAGGGAGCTGGGCTCTTACACCCCCAGCATCAGGTGGTTGTATATAGTCCCTTGCTTCCCAGGGAGTGTTGGGGGAAGGAACGCAGAGGACACTGTTCCCATCGGCCAAGGGCAGTGGCAGGGGACCGACAGGGTCTGTATGTGGGGGTGACAGCCTCTGCTTCAGACTCAGTCAGGAAAGGCTTTGCCTGCCAGGCAGAGGGTTTGGACTTTGCAGAGGTGTCGGGTTTTAAGTGATGGAGGGGTGCCATCAGATTGGTGCGTGAGAAGGTTCTGCGGCTGCATGTAACAGTGGGTTGGAGTCGGAGCAGAAAGCTGTTGGAGAAGCGAGGGGAAGAGATGCTGGAGGCTGCAGCTGGGGCAGCCTGGGACCCTGCAGCCACACAGTCGATGTGTTCCAGGGACCCTCTCCCAGCCTGACCACCAGCCCCCAGGGAAGGACTCACCCTTCCTTCCCGTCTTGCCCCCTGGAGATCTGTCGCTTTCAGGGCAGGAGATGGCAGCCTGCTGGCCTTCTCTTGCCCCTCCCTGGTTCATGCCTTTGGTTCTCTTCCAGAACGGGGAGGTGGAATGTTCCTTCACACCATGTCCGGAACTGGACTGCCCCCGCGAGGAGTGGTGGCTGGGCCCTGGGCAGTGCTGCTATGCCTGCAGGGAACCCGTGCCCATGACAGGTGAGGGCCACCCAGCCTGCATGCCAGGCCGCACCCAGCACCAGGCCTGGAAGCGGAGAGGGAGGAGGCTGAGCTTCACCCGCTGAGACACGTGTGTGTGTATGTACTCTGTAAGCATGTGTGTGTGTGTGTCAGTGAGTGTGTATGTTTGTGTGTTTCAAGTTTGTATATGAGTAGCATCTGTGTGTGAGTTTGTGTACATGTTGTCTGTGAGGGCTGTCTGTGTGTTTCATTGAGTATAATTGCTTTACAATGCTGTGCTACTTTCTGCTGTACGATGAAGTCAATCAGCTATATGTATACATATATCCCCTTCCCTCTTGGACCTCCCTCCCACCGCATCCCCCGTTCCACCCCTCTGGGACATCACAGAGCACCGAGCTGAGCTCCCTGTGTTGTGCAGAAGGTGCCCCCGGGGTATCTGTTTTGCACTTGGCAGTATGCACACACATATATGTCAGTCCCAGCTTGCCCCACCCTCCCCTCGCACCCTGTGCCCACATGTCCGCTCTCCATGCCTGCCCTGGAAATCGGTTCATCTGTACCATTTTTCTGTCTCTGTGTTTCTGTTGTGTGTCTGTTGTACCCATATGAGCGTGTCTCTGTGTGTGAATGGGTGTGTTCATGGATATGTATGGACGTGTACATTTGTGTGTGTGTGTCCGTGTATACCAGGTGCATGCTGCGAGGGAAGAAATTGCCTAACACGGGGAGCCAGGCCGCAGCTGCTGGGGCAGGTGGCTGCATGGACACAGTGCGAGTGAGCGGAGTCATCTGTCTGTCCTCACCGGGCGGTGCTGTGGGTCCCTCGGGCAGCAAGACCGCCCCTTGGCACTTCTGCCCACTCGTCCTTTCTCCCCCGCTGCCCCCCGCCAGGCTGCTCTCTCGACGACAACGGGGTTGAGTTTCCGGTTGGACAGATCTGGTCTCCCGGTGATCCCTGTGAGTTATGCATCTGCCAGGTGAATGACAACCTGCGCGCCTTCAGCTGCTTTCCCCGCCTCCCCGTCCCGGCCAGCGCAGCTGCCCCTGCAGAAGGCGGCCACGTCAGGCCCCGTCCCCATCTCCCTTCTGTGCTGTCGGCTCCTGTTTTTGTAGAAGAGCTGGGATCCAGGTTATTTTGTCCTCCGTAGATTTTCAGGACGGCAGAGCTTGGCAGTCTGTCTGTCGTAAGAGTGGAATGTGACCCATGGTGCATGTGAGGGGACCTGCTGGCCTAAGGAGTCAGAACTAGGATTTGTGGGAGCAGGTTTTTCCTGGACAGGATTAACAAAGGGAGCCAGGCAGCCCGAGGTCCAGTAGCTCAGGCCTTTTCTGTGCAACTGTGATGCTTCCTTCATTAACATCAATCCTACGACCTCACCTCTTCAGAAATGGATAAGGTGAGGGTGTGTGAGTTTGAGAGTCAGATCAACAGAAATGCAAGCACAGCTGTTTACCAGCGCAATCGTTTTAGCCCCTGTTTGAGTATAGGTTGGCTTTCCTTTCTACTTTAAAAAATATTAAAAAAAATTTTTTGTCTGCACCATCTGGCATCCGGGCTCTTAGTTCCTGACCGGGGATCGAACCCATGCCCCCTGTAGAGGAAGTGACAAGTCTTAACCACTGGACCTCCAGGGAAGTCCCCAGTTTCCTCTCTACTTTGAAAGAATTTTTAGTCCCTTTGAATTTTATTTTTTAAAATGAGGTCCCTGCACTGGCTGTGGGCTTCCCAGGTGGTGCTTGTGGTAAAGAACCTGCCTGCCAATGCAGGAGACATAAAGGACGCTGGTTTGATTCCTAGGTTGGGAAGATGCCCTGGAGGAGGGAATGGCAACCCACTCCAGTATTCTTGCCTGGAGAATCCCATTGACAGAGGGAGCCTGGCGGGCTACAGTCTATAGGGTTACAAAGAGTTGAACATGACTGAAGCTACTCAGCATGCGCGCACGTACTGACTGTGTCATTGATATCGCTGGGGGGTTTGGTAGAACCTTGGTTCTAGCTGCCCAGGCCTTGGACTCAGCATCTGCATTTTAATCCCTGGGTGACTTGGGTACACACCAGCTCGTGAGAACCACGGCCCTCACATCCTCTTGATGTGCCATTTGTTAAAAGGCCTTAGACTCTTAAAAAATTTGGAAACGCTTCGTTGGAATTAGAGTGGGGAGGAAAGTTACCTCCGCTACCTTTTTCCTCCTTCAGGACTGGTCTAGGGCACTCATATTACAAGAAAATCACACAAAACTTCAGCTTCTTTTGAAAGAAAAGAAACAGTGTACAGTGCTTTCATCTTCTGAAAGACATTTCCAGTGGAATAGCTTTCTATAAAAATGGGATTTTATTGTACTCCATAGGTTTGGGGTGAGCCAGGGTTTCAGGGAAATGCTGAGAGAAGAATTTGGGTGGGGTCGTGGCACAGCCTTGGCTGTTGGGGGAAAGGATGGGAAGCTGAGGAGACCAGAACCCCAGCTCTGACCTTCCCCCTCTGGGGTATGGGAAGGCTTTCTGGAAGGCTCAAGCCCCCTCTCCCAAGTAGCTGGTTCTCTTTGGGGGAACCCTGCCACCTCCTAGCTGCATTGCGATGCCCCTTAGGCCAGGTCCTGGCCAATTCGCAGCACTGCCCTTTCTTTTGGGGGGCTGGCAGGGTGGAGTAGGGTGGGGAGGTGGGGACTGGTGGGCAAGTGGGGTCTTGGTGAAGTTATTCCTTCCTCCAGGCAGATGGCTCAGTGAGCTGCAAGAGGACAGACTGTGTGGACTCCTGCCCTCACCCGATTCGAATCCCCGGACAGTGCTGCCCAGACTGTTCGGCAGGTAATGTTCTGTCTTGGGGTGGGGGGGGCAGCATAGAACCCCAGCCGCCACATCCGGGCTCACCCTGCACCGGGCTTCTCTGTGCAGAGCACCACTCCTGCTTCATCTCTGCTCGTTCTTGCAACAAATCCATGGGGCAACCCCATTTTAGGGATGAGGAAACTGGGGCTCAGGGACGGAAAACGGTTTGCCCAAAGGAAGCTCCATCTGGGTGCTGGAAGCAGACATGAGGATGTGCAGAGCTTGCAGCCTAGGTGGGGTGATAAACGAACATCCCTGCGAGACAGTTGGAGAACAGGGAGAGGAAATTAAAGCGATCTTTTATATTTTAATAGTAATTTTCACCTTTTCCATTATTTCACAAGTAACATTTTGTTATAGAACATTTAGAAAATACAGACAGCAAAGGAAAAAATTAAAAAGCAGCCATTACCACTTTTAACTTTATGGTTTTGTCTTTCCAGTCTCTTTTCGTGATATAACATCAATATCTATGTATCTCTATAATGTATCTGTAACATACATTTATATATCTATCATGTCATAAATATATAGCATATCATAGATATATATTACATATTTTTTCTTTTTTCTTTTCTTTTTTTTTTTTTTTACTGTGCCACACAGCTTGTGAAATCTTCAACCAGTGATTGAACCGGTACCCTTGATAGTGAAAACACAGTATCCTAGCCACTGAACTGCCAGGGAATTTCCTATATAATTTTTCTTATAAAATGTTTCTCTACTATCCCATCACCTGCTTTTTTATACTTACTTGTGTGTGATAAAGGGGCTTCCCTAGTGGTTCAGATGGTAAAGAATCTGCCTGCAGTGCAGGAGACCCAGGCTTAATTCCTGGGTTGGGAAAGATCCCCTGGAGAAAGGCATGGCAACCCACTCCAGTGTTTTGCCTGGAGAATCCTGTGGACAGAAGGCCTGGTGGGCTACAGCCCACGGAGTCACAGAGAGTCGGACACGACTGAGTGACTGACATGGGATAAATATCAAGGTGGCCACCCTTGGGCGGGGCCTCTGCAGGCTTTGGGAAGCAGAGAGGGGAGCTGTGGGGGACCCTCCTGGAGGGTGGGGTTTGGGGTTTGGCTGAGTGCAGAGGAGCAGACAGGGTGGCTGTGGCACACAGGTTGGTTGAGTCCCCGAGTCCTTCATCCTGATCCTGCCTGGTGAGGGGTGGGAGGAACGGCCCCCTTGCCCGGATGAGAACCCTGAAGTGAAGACACTGTGATCCCTTTGCTGAATCCAGTGAGAAAAAAGTCAGCAACCGATCCAGGAGTGTGTTCTGTCCCTTCCCCCCTCCCCTGGGCAAGTGCCTGCAGAGCCCGCTGGCCTGACCTTTGCTGCCTGGATAGGCCTTGGACTTTGGCCCAGGCGACGGCGGGCCACCGCACCCCCTCCCCCCGCACCTCCTCCCCCTGCCCTCCCTGTGCCCCCCCCCCCCCCCCCCCCCCGCCCCCGGCCAGCGCTCACCATGTGCTCTCTCTGGCAGGCTGCACCTACACAGGCAGAATCTTCTACAACAACCAGACCTTCCCATCTGTGCTGGACCCGTGCCTGAGCTGCATCTGCCTGGTACGACCACCCTGACCCTGTTCCCATCTGTAGAAGCTCCCCAGGAACTGCCACCAGCTCTTGAACTCTGGAGGCAAACATCCAGAGACTTCCAAGAAAACTTCTGGGTCGCTTCTGGGTCATGCTGAAAGGCGGCTCCCTCCAGCCCTGCCCGGGGTGAATCTTCACCCAAGGCCAGAGAAATACTTTTACCCCTGCCCAGCAAACGTCCTCTGCTTCTGGGTGACCAGGGAGGGTCTGGGGGGCCCTTAAGGTATAAAATGTGGCCCAAGGTTCTCCATGAGAGTGAAGGTGAGGAATGAAAGCCCAGGACTCTGCATGGAATCTTTAATATACTCACGTTTCTTAGCCCCTGCAATGTGCCTGTCCCTGAGCGCAACACAACCTCAGTTAATCCCCAGGGAGGCCTATGAGGTGGGGAGCACCGCCGTCCCCAGCTGATGGGTGGGAAAACCAGTCACAGAGAGACAGTCATTTGCTCAAGACTCCATAAGTAGTCAAGTGAGGTACCGGGAATCAATCCTAGCAACCTGAATCTCTTTCAGAAAGCACATGTTTACCCTAAGCCATATCACCAAGGCCATATCTCAGTCTACGTGACAGGAGTATCGTTTGGTATTTGGAAAATGGAAAAAATAAGCCCTCATTGCTTGTCATGCTGGATATGTTTCATGCTGATGAGCCTTCTTTGTTGATGGTGGTCTGCTGAAAAAAGATTGAGGCACTTGGGGTGAACATCCCTGGCCTCTGGGTGACCGTGTTCATCCATAGTTGTTTACGTTGGGGAGCTTTGACTTCTGGGTCCTTTCTCCTAAACTGAAATGATTAGTTACTTGATCTTTGGTTGCGCTGGGTCTTTGCTGCTGCCTGTGGGCTTTCTCTAGTTGCGCTGAGCAGGGGCTCCTCTTGTTGCAGGTGGGGACTACTCACTGCGGTGGCTTCTCTCATTGTAGCCCACGGGCTCAGTAGTTGCGGTGCATGAGCTTAGTTGCTCCAAGGCATGAGAATTCTTCTAGGATTAGGGATCGAGCCCGTGCACCCTGCACTGACAGGCAGATTTTATCCACTGAGCCCCCAGGGAAGTCCTTCCTAAGTTCTGGGTGCTCAGCTTCCCTGGGCCATTCATGACTCGTTCAACAGGTACCCGTTGACAGATGAGCTCTCAGGGCAAGGCCAGGCCCTTGGCCTCGGAGGGCTTGCGTTCTAGCAGGAAGACAGGCTCCTATTCAGTCTGTCCCCTCACCATGGACCCCTAGCCTGACCCTGGTGGCTCCAATGGGCACTCAGTGGCTGTGTGGTCTGTCATTCCCGAGTGTCCCTTCAGCCCCCAGAACGAAAGGCCTTGCGAGTTTTCTGTGTCCTGCAGCTGGGCTCCGTGGCCTGCTCACCCGTGGACTGCCCCATCACCTGCTCCTACCCTTTCCACCCTGATGGGGAGTGCTGTCCAGTGTGCCAAGGTGAGTGGGACCAGCCGCCCCCCTTCCAGGGCTCCCGGGTGGGCCTTGGCTCTCACGGCCCCTGTCTCTGCTGCCCCCTACAGACTGCAACTACGAGGGGAGGAAGGTGGGGAACGGCCAGGTGTTCACCTTGGACGATGAGCCCTGTACCCAATGCATATGCCAGGTGAGCTGGCCCTGGGGACCCCGGAGCTGCCCAGCTGGGGGCTGCTTCCAGCCTTTAGTCCCTTTGCCAAACCTGGAGCCTCTTAGCCAGTGTACGCCCATCTTCTGCCCGCCGTTTTGCAGCTTTAATTACCTGTGGGAATACCTTTGGGTTTGACGGTATCCTCTGCCTGCGTAGTTTCCTTAAGGTGGCCCCACCGGGCCTGGCTTCACCTGTTGTTCAGGTGAGGACCAGGCCCTGCAGCTTCTGCCCGAGATCTTTCTGTGGGTCCAGCTGCTGGTGTAAGAGTTCCTCAAGGGTCCTGCTCTGGGCCGGTGAGATGCTCTGGGTGGATCAGATGCTCTGGGCTTCTCACCTGTCTCCTTCTGTTTCCCCAGCTGGGAGAGGTTACCTGCGAGAAGGTGTCCTGCCAGCAGGCCTGCTCGGACCGCACCACGCCCCGCAGGGACTGCTGCTCCTCCTGTCCAGGTAGGCGGGCCTCTGCGACCTGGAGTCTCACCACCGTCTTTTTCCCACTCTGCTCTTCTCAGAAACACAGAACTTGTACCGGGCTGGATGTGACAAACCCAGGCTCAGAGAGGGAACGTGGCCCACCTGAGGTCACACAGCTGGCTCGTGCTGCGCCCGGGCCCACGCCTGGGCTCGCTGACCCGTGTGCTGAGCCGCGTCGGTGCTTTTTATTCTACACTGTGCCATGCTGTTAGACGAGTCTATTTACTGCTCCTTTTTCTTCATTTCCTCCTTTCTGAGTCTCTTCCCCTGCTTTCTATTTTTTTTCTTTCTTTTTTCCTTTGTGCTTTTTTTTTCCCCTCTGTTTTCTAAATCCTTTCTCTAAAAATTAGAATTTAGGAACTAAATCAATTTTGCAAAAGAATAATTGCTAATATGTATTGAGTACCCTTTATTTATCAGGGAACATCATATATTATTATTTTTTAGTTAATGTATAATTGACACAATACCTGATATTTTTGTTTCAGGTGTACGACATAATGATTTGATATTTTGTATATTGTGAAAAGATCACCAGAGGAAGTCTAGTGAATATCTCCCTACACACAGTTACAATGTTTTTCTTGTGATGAGAACTTCTAAAGTCTAATCTCTTAGCAACTTTGAAATATATTTCAATACAGTATTATTATCTGTAGTTATATTGTACAGTACCTCACCATGACTTATTTATTTCATAACTGAAAATTTGCACCTTCTGATCGCCTTCACCCATTGTGCCCATCCCTCACTGCCTATCACTGTCAACCACTGATCTGTTTTCTGTATCAGTGAGCTCAGCTTTTTAAAAATGATTCCATATATAAGGGAAATTATATGATATTTATCTTTCTCTGATATATTCATTTAGCATAATACTTTCTAGATCCATCCACATTGTTGCAAATAGTAAGATTTCACTCTTTTCTGTTGTTAATATTCCATTATATATATAAATATAAGTATATATATGTATTAATATAAGTATATATAAAAAAAATATAGATATAAATATATGTATAGACCCTGATGCTGGGAAAGACTGAAGGCAGGACGAGAAGGGGATGAAAGAGAATGAGATGGTTGGATGACATCACCGAACTGATGGACGTGAGTTTCAGCAAACTCAGGAGATGGTGAAGGACAGGGAAGCCTGGCATGCTACAGTTCATGGGGTTGCAGAGTTGGACACAACTGAGCAACTGAGCTGAACTGATATATATATATGCACACACCACATACTTATCCATCTTTATCTATTGATGGATACTTAGGTTGTTCCCATGTCTTGGCTATTGAAATAATACTGCAACAAATCTGGGGGTGCATATATCTTTTTGAATTAGAGTTTTCATTTTCTTTGGATATATACCTGGGCATAGGCTTCACTGGTAGCTTAGCAGCTAAAGAATGTACCTGCAATGCAGGAGATCTGGGTTCGATCCCTGGGTTGGGAAGATCCCCTGGAGGAGGGCGTGACAACCCACTACAGTATTCTTGCCTGGAGAATCCCCATGGACAGAGGAGCCTGGCAGGCTGCAGTCCACAGGGTTGCACAGAGTCAGACACGGCTGAGCGACTCAGCACGCACGCATACCCGGGTATGGGACTGCTGGGTCTTGTGGTAGTTCTAGTTTTCGGTTTTTGAGAAACCTCCATACTGTTTAACGCAATGGCTATGCCGGTTTCTGTACCAGTTTCCATTCCCACCAATAGTGCATGAGGGTTCCCTTTTCTCCACATCCTCACCAGTGCTTCTTATTGCTTGTCTTTGTGACAGTAGCCATTCTAACAGGTGTGAGGTAGCATCTCATTGTGGTTTTGATTTGCATTTCACCAAAAATTAGTTATGTTGATTATCTTTTCATGTATGTGCTGGCCATCTGTCTGTTTTCATATGTGTTGTTTCATCCCCTGTTCACAGCAAGTCTTTGTGATAGGTACTTTTGTGTGTGCTAAGTCGCTTTAGTTGTATCCGACTCTTTGCAACCCTATGGATTGTAGCCTGCCAGGCTCCTCTGTCCATGGGATTCTCCAGGTAAGAATACTGGGTGGGTTGCCATGCCCTCCTCCAGGGCTTCTTCCCAACCCAGAGATCGAACCCATGTCTTTCATCTCTGGCATTGGTAGATGGGTTCTTTACCACTAGCCACTTGGGAAGGCCCATAGGCACTCTTAGCATCCCCATTTTCCAGGTGAGGAAACTGAGGCTCAGAGAGACGAAGTGAGGTGCTCAGGGTCACACAGCTGGTTGGCAGTAGAGCCGGGATTTGAGCCCAGAGTCAATGCTTTTTGCTACTCTGCTGCATTAACTCCTGGACATTATTAGGAACTCTATGTCATGAGTGTTCATCCATGTAGATCTTTTTGCAGAAGTATAAATGAGACATGGACATCCTACTGTAACACGTGCCTGTGTGCATGCTAAGTTGCTTCTTTTCAACTCTATGAACTGTAGCCTGCCAGGCTCCTCTGTCCATGGGATTCTCCAGTCAAGAATACTGGGTAGGTTGCCACGCTTTCCTTCAGAGGATTGTCCTGATCCAGGGATTGAACTCACATCTCTTATGTCTCCTGCATTGACAGACGAGTTTTTTACCACTAGGAGTCACCACACAGTTTCAAAGAATTCATGTAGCCCGCAGTTGGCCATTTAAAAAGTTCCTGAATGTTGTGGCTTGCTTACCCCTTGCGGCTTTGGTTGACATTTAGGTGGTTTTCTTCTTCTTCTTCTTTTTCTGCCCATAATGGACCTACTATGAAACATCTTTGGTCAGACACTATTTTTTCCCAAATTTTGTGAGTTGTGTTCAGACCCTGTGGTTAATAGGTGGCGTAACTGCGTCACAGGGTGTCAGGAGTTGTTTGGTGATTCCCACGGCATGACAGCATGTTACCAGATGGGGTTCTGGAGAAAGAGGAAGCTTACAGAGATGGATATAACTGGTTCCCCATTTACCCACCAACTCTACACTGTGTGTTTTGAATTTAATTTTTCCAGTTTAGCATGTCTGTAGAGTACCTCACATGTGGCTATTTTGCACTTTTTTAAACTTCCAGGAGGACAGTGAATTTTTCCATGGATTTGTGGCCTGAAGTTCCTCTTGTATAAAAGACCTCTTTAATTCCTTTGACCTTTTGAAGAGGACATTCTGTATTTAGAGCAGCTTTTCAGATCTGTGGATGAGCAGCTGCTGTCAGGACTGGAGGGATTGGAAACATTCTGATCCTGTACAGTCATTAAGTTGGGAACTGTTGAGTAATTGTAGATTCCACTTTAACCAGCACAAACCACTCTGCAACCTGATGGCTATTATTCCCCCAATTTCTAGAGACTAATCATTAGCTAAAGTGCCAGGCAGTATACGGAGCATTTTATGTGTATCATTTCATTTAAATACCCCAAGAATGTTTCATGCATTTTGTAGTTCAGTCACTGTCATGTCCGACTCTTTGCACACCAGGCTTCCCTGTCCTTCACTATCTCCCAGAGTTTGCTCAGACTCATGTCCATTGAGTCAGTGATGCCATCCAACCATCTCATCCTCTGTCTCCCCCTTGTCCTCCTCCCTTCTATCTTTCCCAGCATCAGGGTCTTTTCCTATGAGTTTGCTCTTTGCATCAGGTGGCCAAAGTATTGGCGTACTCAGCATCAGTCCTTCCAATGAATATTCAAGGTTGATTTCCTTTAGGATTGACTGGTTTGATCTCCTTGCTGTCCAAGGGATGCTCAAGAGTTTTCTCCAGCACCACAGTTCAATTCTTTGGTGCTCAACCTTCTTTATGGTCCAACTCTGACATCCATACATGACTACTGGAAAAACCATAGCTTTGACTAAATGGAACTTTGTCAGCAAAGTTCATGTATGGGTGCTTTTATTATCTCCATTTTGTAGATAGGGAGGTGGAGACTCAGAGAAGTTCAGTTTCTGTCTTTTTAAAAAAAAACTATTTATTATTTATTTATTTATTTTTGGCCATGCCACCAGGATTTCTTTGGTAGCTCAGACAGTAGGGAGTTTGCCTGCAATGCGGGAGACCTGGCTTCCATCCCTGGGTTGGGAAGATCCCCTGGAGAAGGAAATGGCAACCCACTCCAGTATTCTTGCCTGGGAAATCCCATGGATGGAGGAGCCTGGCAGGCTTCAGTTCATGGGGTTGCAAAGAGTCAGACACGACTGAGCGACTTCATCTTCTTTGCTTTACTTTATTTCTTTACCCAGCCTGTAGTGTCTTAGTTCCCCAACCAGGGATCAAACCTGGGCCCCCAGCAGCAAAATTGCCAAGTCCTAATCACTGGATTGCCAGGGAATTCCCAAGTTTCTGTCTTTAAGGCCATGCTCTAGGTGATGGTGTCCTCAGACTCAGGGCCAGGTCTCTGATTCCTCACTCCCTACTCAGTCCCATTCTGCTCTGTAGCCCCCTGATGGGGAATCAGGCCCAAAGAGGCGAGATGCAGAGCCCACCCACCTCCTTCTCCTTCACCTGTCTCAGCTGCAGTCACCTCTTCCTAATGAGATGTATTTTTAAGGAGAAATTGCTTTTTATTGAAATACAAGGTGAATTGTTTCCTTTTGATAATTCAAAAAAACCACAGCTTTCTTGAGATATAATACACATACCATACAGGTAACACACTGAAAGTACACAACTCAGTGGTTTTTGGTAGAGTTGTATGATTGTCCTTCTGATGGCTTATATATATATGTATATGTATATATGTATTTACTTCATTGAGGTATAGTTGATTAGGGCTTCCCTGGTGACTCAGATGGTAAAGAATCTGCCCTGCAGTACAGGAAATCCGGGTTTGATCCCTGTCAGGGAGATCCCCTGGAGAAAGGGATGACTTCCCACTCTTGTTTTGCCTGAAGAATCCCATGGACAGAGGAGCCTGGTGGGCTGTAGTTCATGGGGTCGCAGAGAGTTGGACACGACTGAGCAACCAACACGTCATAGTTGATGTACAAATTTCAGGTGTACAGCATGGTGATTCACAATTGTTAAAGGTTATCTCTCGATGATTTTTAACATTTAATCGTCCCAGTTTCTAATGTGTTTGCCAGCCTCTGTCTCCTCCCTTGATCATACCTTTCCCAGTAGTTTTTTTCCTTCCACCGTGGATTAAGTCCTTATGATATGCTGGACTCCAGGTTGAGACTTAAAAAATGACTATTTTTCAGTAGACTTTTTTTTTAGAGCATTTTTAGATTCAAAGCAAAATCAAGCAGACGGTTACAGAGAGCTCCCCATGTACCTACCTCCCGCCCTCCCCCAGGCACAGAGCCACTGCACCCTCCATGGTCAACACCCCCCACCAGATGGTGCCCTTGCTACAACTGATGAACCCACTCTGACCCACATTTGTCACCTGAAGCCCACAGTTTACATCCGGGTTTAGGTGAGCCCTCTCCGGCTCCATTCCATTCAGTCCTCACTGTGTAGCTTCTATGATCATCACTGTTATTATGAAGCCCATTTTACAGATGAGGAAATGGAGGTTCAGGGAGTTAAATGCCTTACACAAGGTCACACAGCCAGTGCCTTTGGGGCACTGCCTCTCTCTGTTCATGGTTCCTCTTGGGTCTTCCCTTCCTGGAAGCAGGAGCTGGCAAGTCCCCCTCCCCGCTGGGCCCCCAGCTGTGCAAGGACCCTCAGAGGACACATACTAGGCATCGTCCCGGGGCAGCTCATGCCAGACCTGCCTCAGGGAGAACCACTGTGCATCTTCTCGCCCCCGCCCCTCTCTCTAGAGTCCCTGGAGGAGAGCCGGGCACTGTCCCCTCGTGGAGACGTGGAGCTCAGCAAAGCAGCCCGGAGCCCCCGTGGAGACCCCGAGGCCCCCATCAACTGCAGCTCCTGCCCAGGGCCCCCAGCGGTGGCTCCTCAGAGGCCAGCGCTCCAGCTTCTCCAGCTCCTCCTGAGAATGAACCTGTCTAACACCCAGACTTTACCCGTGAGCCCCTCAGGAGCCCAGGCCTCACCCTCACCGTCTTCAAGGCCAGGGGGGCCCGGGGCCTCCCAGCCTCCTCAGCCCTCAAAGGGGCCTCTGATCCCTCCAGGAGCCTCCTCTCTACCTCCGGCCTCTCCCAGGGCTCCCGGACCCCCTCCTTTGACTCCAGCGCTCCCGTCCTCTGCCTCCGGGGCCCACTCAGCGTCCAGAAGGCCTTCTCTGCCTGCCGCTGTCCCTCGTGGAGCCTCAGCCCTTTCCACAACAGGCCCCGGCGCTTCAGAGACCCCCGTCACTGTCCTCAGGCCTCGCAGGTCCTCTCCAGCCACCTCCAGACTCTCTGCAGCCCTCGTGGCCACAGCCAGCCCCAGCCCCCGGCAGCCCACCCTGGGGACCTCACAGGAGGAGGAGTCCACGGTGTAAGCAGGCCTCCGTTTCAGGGTCATGCCCAGGGCATGCGGGACAGAGAAGACTCTGCCAGCGGCCCTGGGGGTTTGCAGGGCCGCTCTGGGGACCAACGAAGCTGCTGATCCTGCAGGACTCCTGGCACGGCAGGAAAATCCTCAGGGCCTGATGTAGCCTTGTTCACAGGAAGCATTTGGGATGTGTTGTGAGAATCTAGCAACGTGTTCTCCATGGTCAGCATCCTGCCTGGACCACAGCCCGCCTATCTTTTGAGAAAGGTTAGGGCAGCTGACTCCCTGCCCCGGAGGAGGAGGAAGGTCCGAAGGGCCTAGGATTCCACTGGGATTGTGCTACCAGCCGCCACATGTCCTCACCTGGGGTCTCCTGATTAAAATCTGTCTGGTCTCCTGCAGGCTGCCCTGCTCATTCACTTCTCGCCTTTGGAAAGGGAGAAGTCACTGCCTCGTCACTGCCAAGCCCATGGGGGATGAACTAGCGCCCACTTCAACCCCCAGCTTGGGAAGAAAGCCTGCATGGGTCTGGGGCTGGATTGGGAGGGGTCTTAAGTGAGCGCCTGGTGACCTTTGATTCTGGGGGACGTCTAAAGTGAGAAGGGGGAAAGACAGATGGAGAGGGCTTTGCAGGGTGGGTTCTCTGGGAGGGAGCCTCTGAGTTGGAGTAGGAGGCGGATGGAGCCTTACGGCCCATGCTCAGCTTTAATATCTCTGGGCGCGAGGGAGGGAAGCAGGAGGCTGAGGGGGTGGGGCTGGGCAGTGCCAAGGTCTCAGCCAACCCTCTGTGGAGCTCTGAGGCTGAGATGGCCCTCAGAGTCGTCCTGAGTTGGAGCAACGGCACAGAGCTTCGTGCTTCCATGTTGACTGGTAATTCTATCTGAGCTGCTCCCGGAAAGGGGCGTCAGCCAGAGCAGTTCTCTGTGAGGGCTGGTGGCCCAGAGCTGCCACTCAACAACCTTCTTTCCGACTGAGGGAGTAAATGTGTCTGTCCTGAAGGGGGCCTCTGGGTGGTGCAGCCCAGTTTCCATGACAGAAAGAGGACAGTGTTGTCATTGATGGGGAGAGGTGAGGTGGGAGTGGAAGACAGAGAACTACACTGTCACCAAGTCACCAACTTGCTACCCCTGAAACCTAAGAAGGCTGCATGATCACGTGCAGCCCCTGGTGTACGGACCCCACTTGCGCTGGCCCAGGCCACCCTCCCCTTGGCTCTTCTCTGCCCTGCTGTTCACCATGTATCCCAGGAGGGGGATTCCCAGTGGTTATTGACTGCAAAGGCCACCTGGGGGTATCCAGCCCAGATGTTGGTGTAGTTGTTTAGTCGCCATGTTGTGTCTCTTTTGTGGCCCCATGGACTGTAGCCTGCCAGGCTCCTCTGTCTATGGGATTTACCAGGCAAGAATGCTGGAGAAGGGAGTAATTTCCTTCTCCAGGGGGCCTTCCCTACCCAGGAATTGAACCTGTGTCTCCTCTATTGCAGGCGGATTCTTTACTGTCTGAGCCCCCAGGGAAGCCCTCATGTTAGTGTACAGGGAAGTCGCTCAGTCGTGCCTGACTCTTTGCTACCCCATGGACTGTAGCCCACCAGGCTCCTCTGTCCATGGGATTTTCCAGGCAAGAATACTGGAATGGGTTGCCATTTCCTTCTCCAGGGGCTCTTCCCAACCCAGGGATGGAAGCCAGGTCTCCCGCATTGCAGGCAGATGCTTTAACCTCTGCGCCAACAGGGAAGCCCTATGTTAGTGTAAGGAGGGGTCCTAATCCAAGCAGGGTGGCAGAAATAATGAATTTGGAATTAGGAGCCTGAAAACCAAAGACTGTAGAGATGCAAAGGACTTAGAGACCATCAAGTGCAGTGAGACCCAAAATATGTGGTATAATGAGGCCTGGGGTAGCATGAAACCCAGGTTTGAGCCCTACGCTCTGACTCGCCGTGGGACCGGAGGTCTTCGTTCCCTCATCTGTATAATGGGATTATGGCAGTGCTTCCTCCTGGAGTTGAGATGGTTGCATGTGACACAGACTCCACTGGTCTCTCTGCTTTGTGGTGGTGACCTTGTGCAGCCTGCCAAGCTTCACTGCGCTGCCTGGGATCTGATTTCAGGATGAGAGTATGGAACACTGGCTGCCCCTCCTCAGACAAGCCAGCTGTCAACATGGTAGAGGCTCAAAGTCAGTGCCAGTTTTCTCATCATTATCCCTGTATTCAACAGAGGATGCGATTCAAGTTTTAGTACTAGTCCTCCCTGTACAGAACACTTAAGTATAATAAATGGTATTCATTTTGAACATTAAAAAAAAAAAAAAAAAGCTGGGGGATAGGGGAGTGGGAGGACAGCTGTGAACACTTCCTCCAAGTTGGTCTAAAAATAAAGACATGCTTATTTGAGACTCCCCCATCCCCTACTTACAGCTGAGACCACAGAGGCCCAGAGAGGTCAGGAGAGTGTCCTAAGGTTGCACAGTCTAGGAAGGCTGAGCTGGGAGGAGGGCCCAGCCTTCTAACTCCCAGTCTGGGCTTTTTTCCTTCGCGTGGCATTTTGTTGGCTTCTTCCGTTGGAGTTGCAGAGAGGCAGTTGATGGCTGCAGTTTATGCTAGGGTGCTGTGATCCCTTGTCTTAGTTGGAACTCTGTGAGAGCAGACCCAGAGAGAGAGACTGGGTGAGAGTCACCGCCCTGGAGGGGATCCCAGGGAGCATGGTGGGGATGAGGGGGAGGAGGAGAGAAGGGAAGACAGCCAGTCAGCTTTTGTTAAAGAGTGGGTCACTGCTGTGGGCCAATGGCACCCTGTCCTTCTGCGGACCCTCTGGGAGGCCATGTGGCACATGCTTCAGAATTGTCCCCCAAAGCCCTGAGGATGTCACTCTTGTCCCTGTCTTGCTCTTGGACTGTCTGCTCCCCAGTGAGTCTGGCTGTCCCCACCCAAGGACCATGCCTGCCTCCTGTCTGCTTGCTCCAGGCCTAAGAAGGCCTGGCAGGGGATGGGGGGGGGTGCGGGAGTGGGGAAGGGAAGGAAGAAATGCAGGAGCTGCCGGCAGAGCACTCCAGCCATCCCCCAGCTGGGCCAGGGCTCTTACCGCCCACACTGCGGTCACCACAGTCCCTTCTCAGGACCCCCGAGGTTGGAGCCTCGTGGTCTCCCCACCCCTGGTGGGCAGGCAGTGCCAACTGAGACATGTGGGAGGTCTTGGGGGGACTTGGTAAGAGCATGCTCTGCCGGCAATGAGCCCAGTATGATGCCCCTTGCCCACGGCTGGCATCAGGAAAACCACTTTCAAGATCCCAAATAGGCACAGAGTGCTTTTTTTTTTGGTCACACCGCTTGGCTTGTGGGATCTTAGCCTCCTGAGCAAAGATCAAACTGGTCCATGGCAGTGAAAGTGCAGAGTCCTAACCGCTGGACTGCCAGAGAAGTTCCTGGCACAGAGTGCTTTTCGCCAACAGATGAACTGGTCTGAGTTCTCAGCAGCCTGCGCTCCAGTAAGCTCACTTGTTCTTGGGTGAGTTCACGCTGCACTCTCTCTCCTAGGAGTCCATCTGTCGGGTTCTGAGCAGTAGAGGACAGCGAGGGTGGGCTGGAGCCTATTCCCTCTGAGTCAGTTTTACTGCACCCAGGGAATTCCTGAAGGGCCAAATGATCAGACGTGGTTCAAGAGACTTGCTTTTGGGGTTTATTAGTATTCTTGCCTGGAGAATCCCAGAGACAGGGGAGCCTAATGGGCTGCTGTCTATGGGGTTGCACAGAGTCGGACACGACTGAAGCAACTTAGCAGCAGCAGCAGCAGCAGATAAACATGCTTGAGGACAAGCCATGGTAGGTTTTGAACTGGGACAAACTCTGAGGTTTAAAAGTACCTTTCATTAACTTATTTTCAATGTGTGGTAACCCGCATCATTAGAAATAAAGATCTGTAAAATTGTATGCGGGGCTTTCTTGGTGGCTCAGATGGTAAAGAATCTGCCTGCAGTGTGGGAGACCCAGGTTGGATCCCTGGGTCAGGAAGATCCCCTGGAGGAGGGCATGGCAACCCAATCCAGTATTCTTCCCTGGAGAGTAGTGAGGCATCTCTCCTCACCATATCCACCAAACACCCCCTCCCATGCCACCCCTTTTGTGGTTTCTGGTTCTTGGGCACCATTTCTCTGTTTAAATATGTGCAAGCAAATCTTATGCTCTTTATAATCCAAAGATAGAATTGTCTAGGCTCCGTTATCACCTGTTGTTCAGCATGTGTGTGTTTTTCTCACCTAATAATCTCTTCTTGAGATCTTTCCATCCCATCCTTAGCTCGCATCTTTTCCTTTGCTTTTTACAGCTGCACAGCAGCTCACAGCAGCACACAGCAGACTTTTAACCGTCTCCTGGGGTGGACTTTGGGTCGGTTCAAATCTTGCCTTTACAAAAGATGCTACAAAGAATAACCCTGGCCTTACATCATTTTGCACGTGTGCAAGTCTGTCTTTAAGATGAATTCCCAGAAGTGAAGTTGTTGGGCCAAAAGGTATATGCCTGTCTGATTTTGATGGATAGTGCCAAATGGCATTCCTTAGGGGTTGTACCAGTGATGTTTCCACCAGTGGTGGGCAGGTATCTGAGTCTGGGAGGGTCCAAGTTCCCCAGATCAGAGCAGAGACTTATGAGATGAAAATAACATTCCTGGGGAATTCCCTGGAGGTTCAGTGGTTAGGACTTGGTGCTTTCACTGCCATGGGCCTGGGTTTGATCGAACCCATGTCGGGACCTAAGATCCTGCAAGACACATGCTGCGGCAAAAAAAAAAAAAAAAAAAAAAAAAAAAAATCAAAACACTCCTGGATAAGTATGAGTGGGAAGGATGGATTGAGCTAAGTTTAGACCCCCGAGGCTCTCAGGAAGTAGGGAATGATGGATGGGAAAGAGGCCTGAGACCATAGAAACGGAATGTGAATCCATTTTATCTCATAGAGGGATGTCAGATCAGACAAATTAGCTTGGGGTTTTCTAGTATGAATGATCTAACGGGGAGCCTTTTTAGACTCTGTGTGGATCCAGGAGTCCCAGGGTGAGGGAGTGGAAGAGGGGCTGGGAAGGAGTGGCTGAGCTGCAGCTGCTGGGCTGAGTAGGGAGAACTCGGCGGAAGAAGTTGGGAGGTTGGGGCCAGGAACAGGAGAACAGGAAGGGTCTGGGGAGACCTGGCTGTATCCCTGGAGCCTAGAATACTGCCTGGGGCATGCGAGGAGGTCAGGAAATAGCAGAAACACAAACAGAGCAAAGAGCCAGGACATGGTGAAATTCACCCCCAGAAACCTGAGAATACACCTGTTTGTCCTAGGACCAAGTATGACTAGGACAGACTGTCAGCGCGAGTGGGAATGGACCCATCTGTGGTCTTAACCATAGCCTCTCTCAAATCGGATCCACTCTCTCATCTTATCCTAGTTATTTCCTTTTAAAACATGATCTCAAATTCATCGCTCAGTCAATAAATATTTATTGAGCACGTCCAGTGTGCCTGGCCCTGCTCTGGCTGCTGGTGCTTCAACGGTTAAATATTTGATCACAGTCTCTGCCTTGGTGGATCTGAAACAAGTACTCCTACCAAGATATCATCACCAGCTGCGCCCAGTGCCATGAAGTAAAGGAGGGCCACCCTGTGAGAGGGTGGCCAGGGAGGGCTTTGCCGAGAAGTGGTGTGTAAGCTGATACCTGCAGGATGCTAGGAGGGAACAGTGTGTCTGTATAAAGGTCTGAAGTGGGGAGAACTTGTGCAGGCGGTGGGCAAAGGCTAGGGCAGTGGGAGCTAAGGGTATGAGGGATCAAAGTGAGACAGGGTAAGTCCAGGGGTACCAGAGCCTGCAGGGCTTGGAAACCACGCCAGAGATTTATTGTCTTATTCCAAAAGCAATTGCAGAGCATTGATGAAAGAGTTGAAGCAAGGGAGGAATGTGATCAAATTTATGTTTTAAAAATATTGGGACATCCCTGGTGGTCCAGTGGCTAAGACTCTGCCCTTCCAATGCAAGGGGTCTGGGTTCGATCCCTGGTCAGGGAACTAGATCCCACATGCCTCAACTGAAAGGTCCTGCATTCCATAAATAAAGACCCTGCAACAAAGATCGAAGATCCTGGTGCTGTAACTAAGACCTGGCACTGCTAAAGGAAGAAAGAATAGGTTTCATGAAAGGCTTGTATAAAATTAAAAAAAAAAAAAAGATCGTGCAGCTCTGGACAATAGTCTAGAATGGGTATGAATGACACTGGGGAGGCCTGGGACATTGACTGGGAGAGTTCACCCCACCCCTTTGTTGATTCCAATATCTTACATTTATGTGATAAATTACAAATTGGGGAATGTTATGACAAGAGTGCCCAAAGCCATTTTGTTCTGAGCACCCCAAAGTCAGTCCCCCTCAGCAGAGAGGCTGGGCTCAAGCCCTCAGGCCGGTGTCTCCAGCAGACCGCCTTCAGCACAGCAGAAGCAGGCGCCGTGTGCAAGGAGAGACTGTGATAAGTTCACCAGCAGGAGAGGAACTGGGATCAAGCTGGGCTGAGTCCAAGTGAAACAGATCACTTTGCAGTAGGAGTTCTCAGAGGCTTTGATTGGGGTCTGTGCCCCGTGAGCCTCGAAGAAGGGCCTAGAATCTAGCCCATCCCATACTTACTTTGACACTTTGAAAAAATAATTTTGTTTATCATTGGCTGTGCTGGGTCTTCATCACCACACAGGCTTTTTTCTAGCTGTGGCGAGCAGGGACTGCTCTCCAGTTGTGGTGTGGGCTTCTTGCTGAGGTGGCTTCCCCTGTTGCGGAGCACAGGCTCTAGGGTGCACGGGCTTCAGAAGTTGTGGCTCTTGGGCTCATTAGTTGTGGCTCCTGGGCTCTAGAGCACAGGCTCAATAGTTGTGGTGCACCAGCTTAGTGGAATTTTTTGTTTATTAGATAAACAGGCTTGCGGACAAGCCACAGCAGGGCTTCCTTGATAGCTCAGTTGGTAAAGAATCCACCTGCAATGCAGGAGACCCTGGTTCGATTCCTGGGTTGGGAAGATCCCCTGGAGAAGGGATAGGCTACCCGCTCCAGTATTCTTGGGCTTCCCCTGTGGCTCAGCTGGTAAAGAGTGCCAGTGATGCGGGAGACCTAGGTTGGATCCCTGCATTGGGAAGATCCCTTGGAGGAGGGCATGGCAACTCACTCCAGTGTTCTTGCCTGGAGAATAGTGAGGTGTTTCCCCTAACCACATCTCCCCTCATCCCATGCCACCCCTTTTGTGATATCTGGTTCTTGGGGACCCTTTTTCTGTTTATGTATGTGCAAGCAAATCTTATTCTCTTTATAATCCAAAGGTAGAATTGTCTAGGCTCCATTATCACCTGTTGTTCCTCTCCTTGGGGAATGGAAACCCACCCTCTTTCAATCACCAATGGGGAAACGGATCAGCTCGTTGTCTTGCACCCAGAGTGTTGAGAAGCTCCCGAGGGTTAGTCTGCATCAACCAGCTCATCACAGAACAGCCTGGTAGATTTGGGGATGTCAGCTTCTCTTACCATTCTGGCCCATGTCTCAAGGTCACTTCTGCCTTGCCTGGCATACTTAGGGGTGTCACCATCACTGGGAACCTCTCCTTAATTCTTTTCCTTTTCTCATCATCTCTTCTTGGCTTTGGGAAAAATAAGTTACTCCCTCAATCAAGAATTCAGGTGCTGGGACTTCCCTGGTGGTCCAGGGGCTAAGATTCTGCATTCCCAATGCAGGGGGCCTGGGTTCCTTCCCTGGTTGCGGAACTAGACCCCACATACCGCAACTAAGTTGAGTTCAATTGCAAATCACAGCTAGAGATCCTGAGTGCTGAAACTAAGACCCAGCACAGCCAAATCAATCAATTAATATATATATATATAAAAAAAGAGAGAATTCAGGTGCTCTATTCTATAGGGACTTCGATCCCTGGGTCAGGAAGATCCCCTGGAGGAGGGCATAGCCACCCACTCCAGTATTCTTACCTGAAGAATCCCCATGGACAGAGGAGACTGGTGGGCTACAGTGCATAGGGTCACGAAGAGGCGGATACGACTGAAGTGACTGAGCGGGCGCTTGCGAATTCTGCGAGAATGCAGCAGCCCTGGCATTTCTGGTCCCCAGGTCTTTATATGACGCTCCCAGCTGGTCCGGCAGAGGCTCGTTCATCTTCCGAGCTCTGTTACAAAGCATGTGCTGCCACTGTGTTTGGCGCTGTCCAAATGGCAGTGGTCCACTCTGTCCCCCTGCCCTGGTGTTCCGACCCCAGTGATGCAAAGGGGAACTCCGACAAACAGAAGCAACCACACAAGGCATTTTCCAGGAGGTTATGATTTATTCTACATTATTGATGTGACTGACAGGGAACAGGGCCAAGATTCCACCTCCAGGATCCCAGAGGGGGAACAACCAGGAGAATTATCTATATCAAAGATCAGGGGCAGAATGAGGGAGGGATCTTCCTGGAAGTGGCTGGAATCACACGGGCTCAGGCCACGGGAGCCAGGCCGATCTGGTTGTTGGCCCTATCGAAGACGGTGAAATACTGGCGGATGAAGACATCACCCAGGATCCAGAGGTCCCCGGAGGAGGTGGAGACATCCATGCCCTCGAACCCGCTGGAGCAGACGTCGTCGCTCTGGAGGAAAGGAGAATAAAACCCGAGCTGGGACGCAGACCCTTTGGGGACAGGCGCTAGGGCCTGAGCATCCAGGACCACGGTGCGCTGCCAGCCACGTGCAAAGAGGAGCTTCCTGGCTCATGCCTGGGGACTTGGCTCTTCCTGGCCTGGGGTCTGCCTCTGTAAGCAACTCGCTGCTGTCTTGGTTTCCAGGGATTACCAGACATTATCCAGTGTTTCTGGCAGATGTACACACCCTGACGTCAGCATCGGAGCTAAGGGGTTTAGGGAGAACTCAGCTGCCGGGAAGGATTCTGGAAGCACTGTGACACAGCCTTTTCTCATTATTCTGATCCCCACCGGTGGCAAACTGGATCAGCTGCTAGTCCTTTTCATTCACTAAGTCGCTGACTTTGTGATTTTGGCTGCATATTACAATCCTCTCTGGAACTTCAAGCCCTCTGCACCCCATCCCCCACCATGGCTAAGGCTCCACCCCCTCCTAATTAGCATTGCTGGGGGAGGGGCCTAGTTAGTTCTTGCTGAATGACATCCACCCACTGGGCAAAACTAGTTTCCCATCCAGCATTGTACTAGAAGGCAGGGTTTTCCTGGGTGCATCGGCACGACTGAGCGACTTCACTTTAACTTTTCACTTTCCTGCATTGGAGAAGGAAATGGCAACCCACTCCAGTGTCCTTGCCTGGAGAATCCCAGGGACAGAGGAGCCTAGTGGGCTGCTGTCTATGGGGTCGCACAGAGTCGGACACAACTGAAGCGACTTAGCAGCAGCAGCAGCGAAACCATAGGAGTGTCATAAGCCCTGACCCTATGGGAGGTGTGGTTTCCATTTGCCCAACATTTTGTAGCTTTGATGTGGGCAATCCCACGTGATTACAATAACTGCACCCTGGTGTGGGGAAAGGTCTAGGTTTTAGATACAGGAGGGATCCAGGGGCCAGTACCTTGCTGAAGAACCTCGGGCTAATCCTCGAGACCCAGAGCTTGGACTCCAGGGCCCAGCTAGAAATCCTCCTTTCACACCACCAACCTTTGCCTTGCTTTTCCTCCCTGGGGGTGCTGCCTCTCAATTCTCATTCGCACACTTATCTGTGATGTATTCTTTTTCTCCGGAGGCTGTCCAGAGCAGATGGCAGCTCCAGCTTGTGGAAGTGCCCTTGCCCTTGTGCTGAGGGGCAGTCTGTGGCCACATTCTGGGTGGGCACATCTAGTGGAAGGCCCAGAGCCCCCTTACCTGCAGGATGTAGGCACTGGGGGGCACAGGGTACTGGACACCATTGATGGTGAAGACAATGTCAGGCAGGCTATCGATGGAAGAGCAGCTGATCACCTCCTGGAAGGAGCGAGGGTTAGTAGGGCTTTCATTGCTCGTGTGTGGCAGATCCACCACTTGAGTCTAGAACAGGGCAGCCAGGGCTGAACTTACTTCGCCAGAGGAATCCTCGCTGGCTCCAATGTAGCTCTGAATGTTGGAAATGGCAGTGGTTGGGCCGGCCAGCAGAGAGGTGCCGGTGTCAACAATGGCCTGGCAGCCGTCGCTGCAAGCGATGGACTCTCCATTCATGGTGATGCTGAAGAAAAGAGGCAAGTCAGGGTCCCCTGAGCCCCTAGGCGGTACATCTCTCAAGGAGGAACCAGGTGACCCTGGTTCCTTCCCCATCCATTGGCCAGTGCATAACATTTCAGCTTCTCTTGTTCTCACGGTCATTCTCTGAATTCATGTAGTTTACCAGGAATTACTGAGTGCCTGCTCTGTGTTAGGCAGAGGACATGCAAAGCCAAACAAGACGGGTGCATGGTTTCTGGCCGCCGGGAGCTCCTACTCTAGCTGGAAAGATAAATTATGATTGAGGAGGAGCAGGATGAGTAGGGGAACAGAACCCAAGCCAGGGTGAGGGTGCTGGTGTGGACCACGCCAGGGAAGGCTTCTCAGGGAGGTGGACACCCAAAGGTTGCTGGGGAGAAGAAGAGCTAGAGGAGGACACCACAGGTAGAGGCGACAGGGGGTGGGCAGTGGTGCTGGACTGATGGCCGGGTAAGTCCAGCCCTGGCTGCCCCATTCACCCGAGGGGCAGGAGTTCGAGGAACTGATGGGGTTTTGGCATGGCTGGGGCAGACATAGGGAGATCAGTGTGTCCCAGTTTCCCTGGGACTGTCTTGGTTTAACTACTGAAAGGCTGGCATCCCAGGAAACTGCTCACTCCTGGGCAAACCTGGGCTATGGGTCACCCAAGCAGGCCAACTGCGGGCAGAACAGCTGGAGGTTAAAGCTACCTGGGGGCAGACAGTCTTTGAAGTGGAAAGTGGAGGGAAGCTTGTGTGTGTGTGTGTGTGTGTGTGTGTGTGTGTGTGTGTGTGAGTCTCTCAGTCTGTCTGACTCTCTGCGACCCCATGGACTGTAGCCTGCCAGGCTCCTCTGTCCATGGGATTCTCCAGGCAAGAATACTGGAGTTGTTTGCCATTCCCTTCTTCGGGGGATCTTCCTGACCCTGGGACTGAACCTGTGTCTTCCACACTGAAGGTAGATTCTTTGCCGTCTGAGCCACCAGGGAAGCCAATAGGAGGATATGTTTTGAAACAACTTCTCCACCATTTTGCCCTGACCTTAGACCAAAAGTGACAAGCCCCCGAGAAGCCAAGATGTATGGACAGGGGACCCCTCACTCTTTATAGAGATTCTGGTAGACTGTCCTGTCTCTTTGCTCAGAAGGGAATTGGCTGTCTCATTCTTGCTGAGTCTCTGGGGCAGGGGTCCCAGACACTGCTTATCCTCCAGTGATGTGCCCTTCCCTGGGTCTCTCTGATTCAGCCAACTTTTACCTCCTTCTGGAGCACATTTCCCTGTGCTGGCTGTTCCAGGGGGATGTTGGAATTCTTAGTTAATTTCAAGTGTGTAAAGAAATGGAGTCTGGGGCCCATGCCAGGTTATAGCCCATCCACAATGACCTCACCTGTCCACAGTGATCTGCCAATAGCCCTCAACAGAAACAGGCACCCAGTTCAGACTTCCCGAGTAGTAAGAAGAATCGATGCCACCAAACATCACCACGCTGCCGCTTTCTTCGTTGCTATGGACAGTGGAGGGAAAACAGGAATTCATTCATACATTCACAATTCCAACTGAACATATAAACTACGTGCATTCTAAGAGTTAGTTTAAAAAAAAAACAAACTTTTTGTTTTGTATTGGAGTATAGCTGATTAACAATGTTGTGATAGTTTCAGATGTACAGCAGAGGGACTCAGCTGTACATAAGCATGTATCCATTCTTCCCCAAACTCCTCTCCCAGCCAGGGTGCCACATAACACTGAGCAGAGTTCCGTGTGCTATACAGGAGGTCCTTGTTGGTTACCCATTTTAAATATAGCAGTGTGTACATGTCCATCCCAAACTCCCTAACTGTCCCTTTCTCCCATCCTTTCCCCAGCAACCAAAAACTAAGAGCTGTTCTTAATTGGGATCTTGCCTACGTCAAGAGCTGAGCAGTGTGTGTGGTCCACAGGGTTTCTTATAATCCTGACATCAAGACCCATGCCATGATCACTCTTATTTCTGTTTTACAGCTGAAGTAACTGAGGCTCAGAGAGGTGGTGCAGTGTGCCCAAGGTCACACAGCCCGGGAGCCACAGATCTTTTTGGTTCCAAAGTGTGTGTGGTTTCCACCACATGCTCTCTTTGCTGTGGGGACCTCAAGAGAAATAAATGAACGACAGTGTCTGCTCTTAAAGCCTTGATAATGTAGTTCGTGGTTTGCTGGGCTGCCGTCTGTGGGGTCGCACGGAGTCGGACATGACTGAAGCGACTTAGCAGCAGGCGTTTTTCATTGCCACGACTAGGTGGGGGTCAGAGGAGCCGCTGGCCTCTGGTAGGTGGAGGCCAGGGAGGCTGCCAGACATCCCAAAGCAGCCCCCAACAGCAAGGAATCATCTGGTCCAAAAATGTCAATAGTGCTGGGATTGTGAAACTTCAATCTAGTTGGCCCTATGTGAATTACCTAACTGCCCATAAAAACAGATTATGTTTAAGAGAGCTGAAACTTGAATATTAAGTGGTCAAGAGAAAAAAAGGCTAAAAAGACCCTCCTATTGTACATTGCTGGAGTCCTGATTACTGGAATATTCATTGTCTAAATTTCTGCAGTTTCAGTTTAGACAGGAAAGCAAATGTAGATGACACTAAGAAATTATTCAGCAAACAACTGGTCACAGACAGATGATTCCACTCCCCTAACCCCACCCCACCTTCCTTATAAACATCTGATAGTACCAGTGAGGTTATAGGACAGTCAATATCTTAAAAAAAAAAACAAACAACCCATCAATGACGACAAATCGCTTCAAAAGAAAAGGATGTGAGTGTCAGAGGAAGGTTGAGTGTCTCAAGAAAGTTGATGACACAACCTCAGATATTCTGGCACAAACCTCTACTCAGCCAAAACCAAAGCTTGGTTATTCTTTATTCTTAGAATTAGCTCATAGCCACACCTGGAACCTAAATTTTGTTAACTAATAAAAGAAACTTGCTTTCATCATTTAAAAGTTTCTCTGTTCAAGGTCTAAATCCCAATCAAAGCTTCTTTTCATTTATTGCTATGAACTTTGGCTCCAATTTTAAGTGGATTCACTCTTTAAATTTTTGTTTTTAATTTGGCTGGACCGAGTCTTAGTTGGAGCATGTGGGATCTAGCTCCTGACCAAGGATTGAACCCTGGGCCCCTACACTGGGAGAGCAGAATCCTAACCACTGGACCACGAGGGAAGTCCCTAAGTGGACTCACATTAAATGGTGGTCTTCTGGAGAGCAAATAGCTAATGATATTTGACTTGCATAAAGCAAGGCGACAGAGAATCTTGCTAGTAAAATAAGATGATGAAGACTGTTCATCAGAGAGGAATTTGGCACTGTTCTCTCCAAAGATACACCTCTCAAGTCTAATACACTGACCTTGCCAATCCCCCTGCTTGCCAAGATTCCAGCCCATCCAGCCTTTGACAGCATCCTGCTGGACCTGGTGACCGTGACCTCCTTCCTTCACTTACCTGCTCAGGTAGACGGAGAAGAGGTCTTGGGAAACCAGACCCTGGTCCCATATGTTGTCAAAGACGGGGGTGGCCCCAGAGGAAGAGATGCTGGGGTAGGCAAGACCCAGGATGCCATCGAAGGGAGCATAGTACAGGAAGGAGCCGGGCTCTGTCTCACTCAGGCCAAAGATCTGGTTGGTGTCGCTGATGCCTCCGACCTGCGTGGGGGAACCAAGACGTTTCTCACTGGCTTGTGCTGAGCACCGCGGGGTGCCCACCCTGGGCTCAGAGCATCCCCTGGTTCATTGCATGTAGGACTTGGCTTCTGGGGCATCAGGGTGGAAGGAGGGGAGAGGGATTAGCCCTGGAATTTCTTGTTATTCTGCTGGAAAGAACAACTGAGGCTGATCCCCAGATGGGCACCGTCTGCGACTTGGTGTGAGAATGTGCTGCAGAACAGATGGTCACCGTGTGTGTGTGTTTTTGAAGATCAGATGCAAAGCAGACGCCGGGCAAATCAGAACCCTGGACCCCTGGTGCGCCCTGGAAAGGCTGGGGATGCTTGTGGTGGAGCTTTTGTGACTCAGGGGGGCTGTGGGCTCGGGGAGGAGGAAGAAGAGGAGGTGCTAAAAGAGAACTGAGCCTTTTCCTACCTTCTTCCTACCCCTTCATAGCATTCAGCTTGGGTGCTGACGTTGGCTTCTGGCATTCCCCTCCCTTACTACTTCTGCCCCCCACCCTGCCGCCACCAGCCCCTCCAAAATATCTGTGGTATCTCTGCCACTTTCTTCATGCCCCAGTTAGGTTGCTTTTGTGATACCAAGATCCATATTGAATGAGCTGCCACAGAGGGTGAGGAGGGGGTGGGGAGAGGTCTGTGCTGTGGCCTCCAAGGTCCCTGAAGTTGGAAGCTGTGCAGGATGAGGCGGCCGGCCAGAGTGTGCTCACCTCAACGGTGTCGTATCCAAGGATGCCCGTCATGCTGCCGGTTCCGTAGGTGATGGACAGTGTCTCGCTGGTGGCCTCATAGGTGGAGGAGTCTTGAGGGTTGAAGCGGTTGTGGTTGGCTGTGAGGACAAGAGGAGACATGGTCAAACTCCAAAAGCTGAGCCAGAGTCATGGGCTGAGGGTGCCTTCGTTTTGGGTTGGATTTTGGAAGAGAAAGTTAACTTTTTTCTTTAGACTTTGGTGATCTAGTGTTCCCAGGTTCCATTCCTATCTGGTTGGACCAACTGGGATCATCTCACTGTGGATGGAAACTGTGGCTATGAAATGAAAAGACGCTTGCTCCTTGGAAGGAAAGCTATGACAAACCTAGACAGCATATTAAAAAGCGGAGACATCTCTTTGCTGACAAAGGTCCCCATAGTCAAAGCTATGGTTTTTCCAGTAGTCATGTAGAAATGTGAGAGTTGGACCATTAAGCAGGCTGAGTACTGAAGATTTGATGCTTTCGAACTGTGGTGTTGGAGAATACTCTTGAGAGTCCCTTGAACTGCAAGGAGATCAAACCAGTCAATCCTAAAGGAAATCAACCTTGAATATTCATTAGAGAGACTGATGCTGAAGCTGAAGCTCTAATACTTTGACCACCTGGTGCGAAGAGCTGACTCATTGGAAAAGACCCTGATGCTGGGAAAGATTGAAGGCAGAAGGAGAAGGGGGTGAACAGAGGATGAGATGATTGGATGGCATCACCGACATGATGGACATGAGTTTGAGCAAACTCTGGGAGATGGTGAAGGGCAGGGAAGCCTGGTGTGCTGCAGTTCATGGGGTCACAAAGGGTTGGACACGACTGAGCGCCTGAACAGCAGCAACGCTGATGGAAGGTCCTGCCAGGCTCATGCTGACTGGAGCAGGCCCACAGCTACCCATGGTGATGTGCAGGTGCACACTCTGCCCCTGGACTGAACTTCCTGAGGGCTGGGACCTTCATCCTCCAGGGCACCTGAGCCTGGCACATAATAGGTGCTCAGTGAATGCTTTTGGAGTGGATAACTGAGTGGCTTCAGCGGGCTTGAAATCAGACCTATGTGAGGCCCCTGAGCATTCGGGGCTCCCAGGTGACTCAGTGTCAGGAACCTGGAGAGGGCGGGGGGACACTCACTGCAGGCTTCGCTGGAGCAGTAGACGGAGGGCACCCACAGGTTGGAGGAGCCGGTGTCAAAGATGACAGTGAAGTCCTGAGCGGGGGTGCCGATGCCAATGGTGCCGAAGTACTCCGTCTGCCGGGGGACACACAGCTCAGCAAATGGGGACTCCCCAGCCTGGCCTCCCCAGGGACTGTCGCTGGGTCCTCTTGGCCACATCCAGTCTCCCCCTTCACTGGCCCCCTTTCCTTCATCTCTTGATCCTTCAAGGCCCAGCCAGGTCTCCCTTCCTCCTTGAAGTCTTCCCTGATTGCTCTCCTGTCAACCTCTGGCTATTCTCTTCTAAGCCTCATGAACACTCAACAATAACCTGCTGTCCCCTCTTGCCTTGAATGTCTTAGTCTTGTTATCCTAGAGAATGCACACTCTCGGACAGGGTAGAAACTTACCCAGCAGAGTAAATCTGTTCTTAGCCGCTCAGTCGTGTCCAACCATCTGCAGCCTGATGGACTGTAGCCTGCCAGGCTCCTCTGTCCATGGGGTTTCCGAGGCAAGAATACTGGAGTGGCTTGCCATTTCCTACTCCAGGGGATCTTCCCAACCCAGGGATCAAACCCAGGTCTCTTGTGTCTCCTGCACTGGCAGGCAGATTCTTTACCTCTATCACCACCTGGGAAACCCCAGCAGAGTAAATGCTTAAACATTTTTTTCTTTAAATTGTTGATGGGGAGATAAATAAGTCACCTAGAAGTGAAGACCCCTTGAGATATCTTTTTCCTAAGTCTAGATGACTGCAATGGGTTTAAGAAAGGGTATCCTTGGGACTTTCCTGGCAGTCTAGTGGCTAAGACTGCATGGTACCAATGCAGGGGGCCTGGGTTCCATCCCTGGTCAGGGAATTAGATGCCCTCATGCCACAACTAGGAGTTTGCATGCCACCACTAAGACCAGGTGCAGCCAAATAAATAAAAAAAAGAGAAAGAAAGTATCTTCACGAATTTTATTCTTAGTGGCAGCAGTTTTTCCCTGGCTAGCCCTGCTCCAACCACACTGCTATGGTTCTTTCATGACCAGCTCATTCCCATCCCAGGGCCTTTGCACTTGGTATTTCTTGTGCTAAGAAAATGTTTATTCTAGATCTTTCCTTGGCTGACTCCTTCTTATCCATCCTTCAGTGCTGTAGTCAAATATCAGCTCCATCAAGAGGCCCTCCCTGACTACTTTATCTAAATTTGCCCCTGCCCCATTCTTTTTCTCCTTACTCTAACTAATTGGCTTTTTTCTCTGTGGCACTTGTGATTACCTGGAATTATCTTACATTCCTATTTATTTGTCTCTTATTTGTCTTTCCATCTAGAATATAAGCTCCAGGATCTTTGCTTAGTCACTGTTGTTTCCCCAGCTCCTGGCATAGTCTCTGATAGAGAGTAGGTGTTTTATAAATATTTGTAAAGTGAACAAATGGGCTAACTTTACAAAGCTTTTCCCAAGCTCTAACCAAAGTCCAGCCCCCACCTAAGCACTCAAAAAAACCCAACAAAACCCCAAATGAAACAACTTCCCCCAAATCAACCCTCCCCCACTACGTTACTGCTTGAATTACTCAAAACAACCCTCTGGTGGTGGATAGTAATAGTTCTGTCTTACAGACAAGGAAGCTGAGTCTCACTCAGACTTGTTCAAGGTCCCATGACTTGGAAACATGAGAGCCTAGACTTCCCTAGGTCTGGCAAATGTCATAGGCCAAGCTCTTAATGACAGGCAAGATTGCTTCACGACCTTGGCTTTCACCCAGGGGACGTATAGTATCCACGGAAGGGCAAGCCCATCGGATCCGAAATGGAAGAGTCAGAATGATCTTCCTGAAACTCCAATCTGATCTTGTCAATCCCCCCTCCTAGTTAAGGTGATCTGGTGGCAATTAAGATGCCAGTCTTTATCCCCCCGACCCACTCTGGTCTGGCTCCACCCACCAGCCCCCGTGGACACGGACCTCGCTTTGAAAATGGACTCTGGCTTCCATTCCTCAAATGCACTCTGCTCCCCGCTGTCATAGGGTCTGGTGCAAGTCTTCCCACTCTCTGGGACACTCTCCTGTCCTCTCGGAACTCCCCTCTCTCTTCCTTGCCCCAGGGAGGTGTCCCTGCCCGTCATCTGTCTTGCAGTCAGTGTGTCAGCTTCACTGGGTGGCCTTGGCCTGGTCGTGCTTGTCATGCTTAGTGAGGCTCCCTGATTATCATCTGTCTCTCCTACTAGACTGTGGGACCCTGACATTCATCCACTGTTGCTTCTCTGGGCCCAGCACAGAGCCTGACACATAGGAGGTGCTCCACCTAGGTAAGCATTGGATGAACGAATGAATAAATGAATTGAGAGCAACACCTCTGACTGTGAGTTTTTCTACTCTCCCTGTGTCTCTGAGATCCAGGGAGCAGACCCTGGGTTACACTTGCCTAGGGGTGTACACTGGCCTGTCTTCCCAGACCCTGGGATCCCCTGTCTCTCCTCTAGGCTGAGTCCTTGCAGCTGGCCCGCTGCCTGCCCACATACTCACATCCAGGTAGTTCTGAAGGGGCTGGTCAGACACCAAGGTGGCTGCCTCCCGGATGTACTTGCTGCCCAGGTTGTATTTGTGTGTCTTCATGAATTCCTTCAGCTTGCCATTCTCGATCAGATTCTGTCTCAAGGACTTCTTTTTGACGAGTGGGATCCTGTGGCGGAGCATTTGCACACAGTTGGTTTGGAGGAAGAAGGGTGATTAGGCAAAGGACCTGCTCATGGGGTGCTGTGGAAGACCCAGAAGGAAAAGGAAGCTTGCCCAAGAGCACAAGAAGGAAGTTGAGAAGGGAGATGCTCCCGTCTTTGGGCAGAGTAAGGCAGACAGGAGAAGTGCTTGCCGGAAGTGGCCCGGCCCAGTGTTGGTGCTGAGAACCCTACCCAGCCTGGCCTGGAGGGTCTGTGCTATTAACCACGTCTGCTGTGCTGCGTCCCCCAACAAGCAGAGAAAAGAGGCTCCGGACGGATGCAGAGAGAGGAGTTGTGGGAGGGAAGAGGGAAGGACAGCAAAAGGAAATAACCCCAGGAAAACAGCTCTTGGTGCAGAGCGTTCCCCAGACTCACTTGAAGACGCTGCACTCAGAGAGCACCACCAAAGCAAGCAGGAGCAGCCACTTCATGGTTCTTCCTGGCTCCCAAGCCTCCGGAGAAGGGAAGACGGGAAAGTGTACCGTAGCAGGCAGGAGCCGCTCCTTATATACAGCCCGAGTCCTCGGGCATGGCCTTATCAGCCACCAACGTCACCCATTACTCTCACCCCAAGCAGAAAGTTTCCTGATAAGATTGTGCCTGCCCTATGCCATGTTCAGAGTTTCCAGTTGAGTAGCTTTCCATTTGTTATCCAGACCTCAGGCTGGAATGACCCCGCGGAGAGCAAGTGGCCAAGTGGCGGCTTATTTCTTAAATGATAGAAGGCATCCAAACTCGATAAGTGGAATATTTCGACAAAATTGGTCCAAAGTGCACAGAATGTTGGACAGATGGCAGAGGAGCTCCAGGTACCTGAATGGTCCTTGTGGGACAGATGGTGGGACAGAGCGGATGTCCTTGCAGTGATGGGTCATGTCCCCAGAGTGTCAGTCCTCAAGCACATCCTTGGGTGGGTGGTTTGGGACTCAGGAAACATTTCCCCATGAAAGGATCGTTATATGGGGTTGCTGGGTGTCTGGCTAGCACATGGGCCTTATTTTTCTCTTGCTGCTCGTGGCTCTTGGGCCGCGTCTTGGGAAAGTGGTGTATATAGTACAGGGCAAGGGGATGGGGTGGGTGGAAGAATGCTTCCGACCCTGGAGAAAGCAAACTTGAAACAGGCTGGGTTTGTCTGTGGAATCTGTGTCCCTCATTTTCTGACACCCTTTTCTTCATACTGCTCCTCTCCCACCCTCTTGGTTACTCAAAGCCTTTGAGACCCCATCTGGGTCTGACTCCCAAGTGCTCCATGCTTAAAACTTGACTGAATCAGCTGCAGTGGACCAAAGCAATCCAGGCAAATTCATACTAGGGTGTGAATGACTGAGAAAAGTTCTCTCTCTGCCTCTCTCTCTCTTTTTGGCTATGCCTCGTGACATACTAGGTCTTCCTTCCCTCACCAGGGATCAAACCCATGCCCCCTGCAGTGGAAACACGGAGTGAAAAGCTCTCTTCTTAATAGGGATGCTTTCTAGCTCAGTGGATTCTGCTTCCCTTTGTGAGGTTTATTCAGTGGACCAAGTGGAGTGAGAAGCTTGATGTAGAAATTTTGGTGAGGGGGTGGGAGGTGGGGAGGTCACAAGTTGGTAGCAAGACGTGTCTGTGGGTCTTGTTCTGATAACAGATTCCCTGGGCCACACCTGGTTTTTCCAACAGTGGGAAACACAGATACTATAAAACTCCAGTTTCCTTAGGGCCTCTGGATGAGCATGGAGGGGTGGGCAGTGTGAATCAAGTTCTGGGCCAGTGGTAGTGAGCCTAACTACAAAGCATGTTTGCATTCGAAACATACCCATTCAGACACCTCTGTGCCCCAATCATGGATCCTTGATCTGTATTTTGCATTTTCTCATCTTTTAGTGCCTGCTTCCTCTCTGCTCTTTTCCTCCCCTTTGAGCATTTCTTCTTTGAGCTATGCCGTCTCCTTTGGGCACATCTCAGTGCTTCTAGGAGGAGCTGGTGGTCCTGAAGATGCCTGCTTGGTCCTGGGAACAGCAGATGGAAACCCTAGCTCAAGACTCCCCCTGGGGTGGGTGGAGGGAGGGGCATGTTCTGGGGGCTGGCCGGGGTCTTCAGAGGTACTTGGTGTCTCATGCTGGGCAGTGGGTACGTGGGTGCTCATCATGATTTTTCACACTTTATGTGTAGGTTATGCAAATATGAAACTGTTTATGATACTTTCAAAAAATAAAAGGAGGCTCTGCATACTTTTCAGCTTAGAAATGGAGGCAACTGAGGTTGGGTGGAGCAGGGTGAGTCAGGGAACCCTCAGGGTTGAGATGTGGGCAATGAACCATGAAGAACATTACGTGTGTTTTATTCATCTTTCATCTCCCTCTGTGAATTATATGGTGCATCAAGTGTTCAACACTTTAATTAATCCCATGTAAGCTCGGCTTAGTTAAGAGCAGCTTGGGAGTGTACTCAGCAGGATCATGATTTCACAGTTAGCGGTTTCTGCCGTTTGCCAGCCATTGCAGTAACTGACTCAAGAAGGGCTTCATTCATGTGTTTCTCTTCCTTGACACTGAGGGGAGATGCGGGGGTTTAGATTCACTACTCTTAGCTCATTGTGGTAAGTGATATTATTATTCCCATTTTACAGATGAAGAAACTGAGGTCCAGAGAGGCTGTGCCACTTGCCTGAGGTGACACAGGTGAGAAGTGACTGAGCAAGGGCTTGAATCTGGGTCCCTGTCTCTCCCCATGCTTTCTCCCTTGTGTACCCGCTAACTGGGGTTTACTGGAGGAGCTGTGGAAGAATCTCAGGAAGAGCCCTGGCTTCAAGATCTCGGTTTGAATCCCAGCCCTACCTCTGAATAACTTCCAGACCCGGAGCTACTGATCCAGTCTCTGAGACTCAGTTTTTTCATCTGTAAAAGGGGGATAATAGTATCACCAATTCCATGGGATTTTTGTGAGGATTAAGTACAGAGTCCTCACCAGCCATACACATACCATGTCTGAAATAGAAAGTTCTGATCAGGGTGCTGGGTAAGCAGAATGTTCCTCTGTTGCAGGCGGGGAACTTGAGATGTTATGGCCACTTTGGAGAACAGTTTAGTAGTTTCTTATCAAGTCAACATGTACCTACCATTTAGCCCAGAAACCACCCTCCCAGCTATTTACTGAAAAGAAATGAAAAAACATATGTCCCTACAAAGACCTGTTCCCACAAAGACCACTCAAATGTTTATAACAGCTATTTTCGTAATAGCCCCAAACTGGAAACAACTCAGTTAGCAGATCCTTGGGTAAGTGAAGAGTGTACAGCCAACTATGGAAGACCATCAGTGATAGAAAGAGAAGAACTGAATCTCACGGGCGTTATGCAGAGTGAGAGTCCAGATGCAAAGGCTACATTTGTAGGATTCTATTTATATGGCATCCTGGAAAAGGCTAAATAATGGGAACAGAAAATGGGCCCATGGTTTCTAGGGGCTGGGGTCAGATAGAAGACTGACTGCAAGGGGCCATGGGAGAGCTATGCGGGGTGATGAAAATAGTCTAGATTCACCTGAAAAGGTGGATTTCACTCAGTGACAATAGACCAGACACCCCCGACTTTACAGCAGGTGGAGTGCTAAGCCAGAGATGGCCACACCGTAGGAGTGAAGGCAGAACTGGGCACCAGGCACTGCCCAGGGCCATGGAGGCCTTGGCTGGGACACACTGGGTTCATTTCACATAAAATGATGCAATCCCACAAAAGAAAAGGACAACTGATCATCATCTCTGCTTCTGTTTTGGTCCTTTGAATCATGAGTAAAATATGTCCATACTCCATGTCTGTGGCAGGGGTGACAAGGTTGGCAGGTGGCGGCAAAACTCCAAGGAGCTGGGTGGGGACTGTGAACGTTTCTCAGGCTCCTGGGCACTGGGCTGTCCAGATGGCCTCTTCCATGTCAGCCTGGGGGTAAGTGTGGGATGGCCCGAGTCCACTTAGGAGGGATGCTTCTCTGAGCATCCTGGAGCTGACATATGGTGCTTGGAGCCCAAGATTAGGCATCGGCCTGGGGGAATAGCTTGTCTGTGGGACCCACATAGGAATTTTGGACAGAAGAGAAATCTGTTTGGGAAGCAGGAGGGAGACTCCTCAGGCAGTAACCTGCAGGATCCATGTGCACAATCATTCAACATGTTTTTATTTTGTACCTACTCTGTGCTGGGTAGGCTGTCCTAGTTGCTGGGCGTACATCCATGAAGAAGATGGAGCTAGGGTGTACGCTGAGGAGTTCGTGGTCAGGTCAGGAGAGGGCAGGGGAAGGTCCCTTTCCTTCCCACCCGGAGACGCCTTTGGATCACACGGGAAACCCTTGGATTGGTGAAGAATCTGAAGTCTGGGGAAACCTTCATGGGGGCTGGTGCTGACCTGCTTGGTGGCACCAATTCCCAATATATGGCAGACTCTATGATGGCCTCCAATTATCCTCACCTCCTGGTGTTCATGCCTCTTGTGGTCCCCTCCCCTCGAATGTATGTAGGACCTAGGACTTGCTTTTAACCAATAGCATATGGCAAAGCAGATGGGGTGCCACTTTTGTGATTAGATTATGTGACATTGTCACTTTGGTCTTGCCAGCAGGCTTTTTGTATAGATTTTTCTCCCTGGATGGCTCTGAAGAGGCAAGATGTCCCATGAGGAGGCCCACATGGCAAGGAACGGAGGGTGGCCTCCAGCCCCCAAGGAACTGAGGCCCCTTGTCTGATAACCCACAAGAAACTGAATCCAGGGATTTCCCTGGTAGTCTGTGGCTAAGACTCCATGCTCCCGATGCAGGGGGCCTGAGGTTGACCCCCTGGTCATGAAACCAGATCCCACATGCCACAGCTAAAGATCCCACATGCCACAACTAAGACCTGGCACAGCCAAATTAAAAAAAAAAGTAGAAAGAAACTGCATCCTTCCAGCAACCCTGTGAGCTTGGAAGATGACCTCTATTGGAGCATCAGATAAGATCACATCCCTGGCTGACACTTTGTCAGAGGCCCTGAAACAGAGAACCCAGCCTAGACTAGGCCTGGATTCCTGACTCACAGAAACACTGAGATAATAAATGTGAGTTGTTTTAAGTTGTTAAGTTTGTGTTAATTTGTCGCAGTGATGGAAAGCTAATACAGGGCTCGACACCTCCTAGAAAACTCCACAAAGATGCACCTGGCTGCCTCCTGCTCTTCGCCATTTGGGGGCCATTTCAGTGTTCTGCGAGGTGGTTTTCTGCTCAGGCAATATGAATGATCTGAGAAGGAGGGGGCTGACATCATTGGTTTGCTTATCTGTAAATCCCCATCAATATGACAAGGACTGTGTTTCTGTGGCTTTTCAATGCTTTTACGAGTGCTTTGAGATACATGACCTATTGAAAAAGTATTATTCCCGCATCATCCCCATTGTCACAATTCAGAGGAGTTAAGTGATCAGTGCAGGTTCACACAACTATGTAGTGATGTGGGCAGGAGTAGACCCCTGGGTCTTAGAAGGCTCTGGTCTTGGGAGGCTTTTGTCCTGGGCCAGGCTCTGTGCCCACATACATCCTCCTGGTTTCCGTCCATTGGTTAGAGTGTATAGTAAACGTTCCGTGAAGTCTGATGTCAGCCAGGACTGATCCATGACTGCCTTCAGGGAAGCTGTGTAATCTCATTGTGCCAGACTGGCGTGGCAGAAAGATTAGACAACAATGTTTACTTTGCCATTAGCCTTACTTGGCACTTGGCTTCTGGAGGTTTTCGGAACTGCTTTGCTAATGCATGGGATCTCCTGCCAAGAGCACAGGTGTTCAGAAATGTTCTGCGAACATATCAAATCAAGCAATGGAAGGAAATCTGAAGAACTGAATCATGGCAAGACTGGAATGGAGCACGTTAAGCACGATCAGTGTTATTGAGCTGATCTGATAGGCCTTGGGATGGCTGGTCCCCTGGGAGCTTTCAGTCAGGGTCTCATCCCAGGCATGTGGTCATCCAACAACACAGAGAACATATCTCCACTTCTCAGTCTTGAATCTGTGGAGTTTCTCCAGAGACAGACATAGCTTTTAAAAATTAAAATTATAAGAACATTTTTGGGACCCGATTATTGCAAATAATTTATGTTCATTGTGGCCTTCCCTGGTGGCTCAGTAGTAGTAGAGAATCTTTCTGCAATGCAGGAGACATGGGTTTGATCCCTGGGTCTAGATCCCCTGGAGGAGGGCACGGCAACCCACTCCAGTATTCTTGCCTGGAGAATCCCATGGACAGAGGAGCCTGGCAGGCTATGGTCCATAGGGTCATAAAGAGTTGGACATGACTGAACTGACTGAGCATGCACACACACATGTTCATTGTAGATATTTATAGATTTATAAACATATTAAAATAACTCAACTCCACTACCCAGAACTATCCACCCTTAATGTTATAAATGAATATATTTACTTACAAAAGTGAGGTAATTCAATACAGTATATTTATTTGATATTCAAATTTTATTGAGACATAATTGACCTACAGCACTGTTTTGAAATGATGACCACAATAAGTTTAGTGAACATCCATCTATTCATACAGATTCAAAAACTGAAGAAATAGAAAATTTTTTTTCTTCTGATGAGAACTCTTTGGATTTACTCTCTCCCTTTTAAATTTTGACTGTGCTGGGTCTTCATTCTGGTGTGCAGGCTTTCTCTAGGTGTGGTGCACGGACTTCTCTCTTGTGGAACACAGACTCTGCAAACTCAGTAGTTGCAGTGGGTGGGCTTAGGTGCCCCTCGGCATGTGGGATCTTAGTTCCCTGACCAGGGATTGAATCTGTGTCCACTGCATTGGAAGGTGGATTCTTAACCACTAGACCACCAGGAAAATCCCTGGATTTACTCTAACAGCTTTCATAGATTATATATAGCAATGATAATTAATTTATCATGTTGTACATTACATCCTTAGTACTTATTTATCTTATATCTGAAAGTTTGTATCTTTTGACAGCCTTCATTCAATTTTCCCTTCCCCTAATCCCACCTCAGTTCAGTTCAGTTCAGTTCAGTCGCTCAGTCGTGTCTGACTCTTTGCGACCGCATGAATCGCAGCACGCCAGGCCTCCTGTCCATCACCAACTCCCGGCGTTCACTCAGACTCACGTCCATTGAGTCAGTGATGCCATCTAGCCATCTCATCCTCTGTCGTCCCCTTCTCCTCCTGCCCTCAATCCCTCCCAGCATCAGAGTCTTTTCCAATGAGTCAACTCTTCGCATGAGGTGGCCAAAGTACTGGAGTTTCAGCTTTAGCATCATTCCTTCCAAAGAAATCCCAGGGCTGATCTCCTTCAGAATGGACTGGTTGGATCTCCTTGCAGTCCAAGGGACTCTCAAGAGTCTTCTTCAACACCAGAGTTCAAAAGCATCAATTCTTCGGTGCTCAGCCTTCTTCACAGTCCAGCTCTCACATCCATACATGACCACAGGAAAAACCATAGCCTTGACTAGACGGACCTTGTTCGGAAAAGTAATGTTTCTGCTTTTGAATATGCTATCTAGGTTGGTCATAACTTTTCTTCCAAGGAGTAAGCGTCTTTTGATTTCATGGCTGCAATCACCATCTGCAGTGATTTTGGAGCCCCCAAAAAATAAAGTCTGACACTGTTTTCACTGTTTCCCCATCTATTTCCCATGAAGTGATGGGACCAGATGCCATGATCTTCGTTTTCTGAATGTTGAGCTTTAAGCCAACTTTTTAACTCTCCTCTTTCACTTTCATCAAGAGGCTTTTTAGCTCCTCTTCACTTTCTGCCATAAGGGTGGTGTCATCTGCATATCTGAGGTTATGGATATTTCTCCCGGCAATCTTGATTCCAGCTTGTGTTTCTTCCAGCCCAGCGTTTCTCATGATGTACTCTGCATAGAAGTTAAATAAGCAGGGTGACAATATAGAGCCTTGACGTACTCCTTTTCCTATTTGGAACCAGTCTGTTGTTCCATGTCCACTTCTAACTGTTGCTTCCTGACCTGCATATAGATTTCTCAAGAGGCAGGTCAGGTGGTCTGGTATTCCCATCTCTTTCAGAATTTTCCAGTTTATTGTGATCCACACTGGTAACCACAAATCTGACCTCTTTCCCTATGAGTTTGTTTTTGAAGTATAATTGACCAACAGCACTATATTAGTTTCTGTTACGCAACACGGTGCTTTGGTATTGCTATACATTTCAAAATGATCGACACAATAAATAGGTCCAATCAGTTCAGTTCAGTCGCTCAGTCATGTCCGACTCTTTGCGACCCTATGAATCGCAGCATGCCAGGCCTCCCTGTCCATCACCAACTCCTGGAGTTTACCCAAACTCATGTCCATTGAGTCGGTGATGCCATCCAGCCATCTCATCCTCTGTCGTCCCCTTCTCCTCCTGCCCCCAATTCCTCCCAGCATCAGGGTCTTTTCCAATGAGTCAACTCTTCGCATGAGGTGGCCAAGTATTGGAGTTTCAGCCTCAGCATCAGTCCTTTCAGTGAACACGCAGGACTGATCTCCTTTAGGATGGACTGGTTGGATCTCCTTGCAGTCCAAGGGACTCTCAAGAGTCTTCTCCAACACCACAGTTGAAAAGCATCAATTCTTCTGTGCTCAGCTTTCTTCACAGTCCAACTCTCACATCCATACATGACCACTGGAAAAACCATAGTCTTGACTAGACGGGCCTTTGTTGGCAAAGGTCATAACTTTCCTTCCAAGGAGTAAATGTCTTTTAATTTCATGGCTGCAATCACCATCTGCAGTGATTTTGGAGGCCCCCAAATTAAAGTCTGACACTGTTTCCACTGTTTCCCCATCTATTTGCCGTGAAGTGATGGGACCCGATGCCATGATCTTAGTTATAATAGGTCCGATTTGTCACCATAAAAAGATATATAATATTTGACTGTGTTCCCCACACTGTATGTTTCACACCTATGATTCATTTATTTTGTAACTGGAAGTTTGTGCCTTTTAATCCCTCTCACCTATATCTTTCCTTCTCCTACCCTGCTCCTGTCTGGCAACTACCTGTTTGTTCTCTGTATCTATGAGTCTATTTCTGCTTTGTTATGTTTGTTCATTTGTTTAATTTTTTTAGATTCCACATATAAATGAAATCATACAGTATTTTTCTTTGTTTCATTTATTTCACTAACATAACACCCTCTAGTTTTGCTCATGTTGTTGCAAATGGCAAGTTTTTACTCATTTTTATAATGGAGTAATATTCCATTGTGTGTGTATACATATACACACACTATATATATATATATTCACACACTATATATATATATTTATCCATTCATTTATTGATGGGCACTTAAGTTGTCTCCATATATTGGTTATTGTAAATAATGCTGATGTGAATGTAGGGGTGCATATATGCTAATTTCTTAAGTTCAAATGCATTTTAACAATTCTGCATTTTATTTCTCACCACATGTCTGCGGTTTTTGACATCATATTTTGCATCTTTTTGTTTTGTGTATCCCTTACGTGCTTATTGCAGATAAGCAATGTGACTGATTTACTACCTTTTCCGTGCAGACGTCCTGTGTGTCGCCCTTACCAGTGAGATTCTTCCTTGTGTAATTTCATGTTTCTAGCTGTGACCTTTTCTTTTTCACTTAGAGAAAGTCTCCTGAACATTTCTCATAAAGCTGGTTTGCTGATGCTGAACTCTCTTAGCTTGTCTGTAAAACTTTTGATCTCTCTATCAAATCTGAATGAAAGCCTTGCCAGCTGGAGTATTCTTGTGGTAGGGCTTCCCCTTTCACCCGTTTAAAGATACCATACCACTCCCTTCTGCCTGCAGAGTTTCTGCTGAAATGTTAGCTGATAGCCTTATGGGAGTTCCCTTGTATGTAAGTTGTTGCTTTTCCTTTGCTGCTTTTAATATTAGCTCCTTATCTTCCATCGTTGCCATTTTAATTACAGTGTGTATTGGCGTGGTCCTCTTTGGGTTGATTCTGTTTGGGACTCTCTGTGCTTCCTGGACTTGGATGACTGTTTCCTTTGCCAGGTAGGGAAATTTTCAGCTATTATATATCTTCAAATATGTTTTCTGCCCCTTTCTCTCTCTCTTCTTCTGGGACCCTTATAACGGGAATATTCATGTGCTTGATGCTGTCCCTTGAACTGTCCTAATTTCTTTCCATTCTTTTTTCTGCTCAGCTTCAGTGATTGCTATACTCTGTCCTCTACCTCGCTGATCTGTTCCTCGGCACCGTTTACTCTACCGTCGATTCCTTATAGTGTATTTTTCACTTCAGCTTTTGTATTCTTCATCTCTGTTTGGTTCTTTATATTCTCTAACTCTTTGTTACAAAGGTCTAATTTAGTCTGTTCATCCAATCTTCCCTCAGTTTCTTTGATCATTACTTTGACCTCTTTATTGGGTAGCTTGCCTGTCTCCTCTTCACTTAGTTCTTCTTCTGGGGCTTTATCTTGTTCCTTTGGGACATATTCCTCTGTTTCTTCATTTTGCCTAATTTGTTATTTTTACGTGTTTGATAGGTTGGTTACATTTCCTGACTCTGGAGAAGTGGCCTTTTGTAAGAGGCGTCCTGTGTGTCCCATCAGTGCACTTCCCTGTAGTCACCAGAGCCATATGCTCTGGTGCACGCATTCTCAGTTGCACGGTTGTGTCCAGCTCTGTGACCCCATGGACTGTAGGCCCGCAAGCTCCTCTGTCCATGGAATTTTCCAGGCAAGAGTACTGGAACAGTTGCCATTTCCTTCTCCAGGGAATCTTCCCCACCCCAGGATTGAACCCACGTCTCTTGTATCTCATAAACTGGCAGGAGGCTTCTTAACCACTGTGCCATATGCTCTAGGGGTGCCCTCTGTTTGGTCTGCATGGGGCCTTCTGTTGTGGTGAGCTGATTACTGTAGGTGGTCTAGTATGCATGGATGGCCCCTAGTCTGGTTGGTTGCCTGGCCTTGCCTTATGCAGAGACTGCTGGCTACTGGTAGGTGGAGCAGCGGCTGGCAGCAGGGCCCTTGGGATCCCAGGACTAGTGCTAGCCTACTAGTAGCCAGGTTTCTTGGTCTCTAGTAGCAGGGACCTGGGAGTCCCAGAGCTGATATCAACCTGCTGGTCCATAGGGCTGGGTCTTGGGGCAGCTGGCTGAGGGATGCAAGGTGTCCCAGAGCTATTGTTGGCCTTCTGGTGGATAGGTCATGGCCTAGAGGATCCCAGGGCTGATACCCACCCACTGGTAGGTGAGGCTGGGTCCTGGGGTTAAGGCCAGGCCAGTGGTGGGCCAGTGTCTGGCTGTAGGGTCAGGGGGTTCCAGGGCTGGTGTCAGCCTGCTGGTGGGTGGAGCTGAGGTCCACAGGGTCTAGGGGCTAGTACTGGCCCACTGGTAGGCAAAGCTGTGTCCTGGGGTCTCTGGCTACAGGGCCCTGGGGGTCTCCTGGGACTAGTGCTAGCGTACTGATGAGCAGGGACAGGTTCTGGACCCTCTGATGGGCAGGGCTGTGTCCCTGGGTGGCCATAGGCTCAGGGGGTCTCAAGGCAGCAGGCCTGTTGGTGGGTGGGGCTGTGTCTCCAACCAGCTTGTGCAACTTGATTTTAAAAGAAAAAATGTTTTTTTCAAGTGATTTCTTAAAAGTTTACATCATCGCTTTTTACAGTGTAATATGTACACAAAACAGTGCAAGTCATAGGGAATAGCTTGATGAATTTTCACAAATATACCCATATAACCTCTATGCAGATCAAGAAACAGAACATTACAAGTAGCCCCTCCCCCTCCCCCAAGCTCTCCCAGGCTTCCTTCCTTCACACCCAGCCTCTAGAACCAAGCTAATCAAAGCTCTAACTTCAAACAACAAAGGTTACTTTGGCCTATTTTTGTAGTTTAGATAAAGGGCATTGTGTAACAAGCGTGCTTCTGTATCTAGCTTCTTTACTGAAAATCATGTCAGTGGGATTCACAGCAGTGTAGTATATAGCTGCAAATAGGTTATTTTCATTGCTGTGCATATTTTTCCATTGTGTTTATTTATCTCGTTTCTGGTCAGCGGGCATCTGGGTAGCTTTCAGTGTAGGGTTCTTAGGAAAAGAGCTGCCATGAACATTATAGTACATACCCTATCGTGAACATATGCTTGCATTTCTGTAAGACCCAGGAGTGGAACGGCTGGAGCACAGGGTAGGCAGATGTTTTAGCTTCAGCAGAAACTGCTAAACAGTTTTCCAAAGTGGTTCTATCATTTTGTATTCCCGCCAGCAGCATGTGAGTTTCTTTGGGGATCAAAGGAACACAGGAAGAGAGAATGCTTTCCTCAGTACAGTCCATATCCCTGGGGCAGGTGGTACAACACCCCTTCCACCTAGATAAGTCACCAGGACAAGGAGGCAGCTGAGAGCCAGTGGCAGTAAGGCACAGGTACCCATGAGCATGACAATGGCTAACATGGATAAAGCCACATGTGTTATACAATGAAGAAGTCTCATTTTGACAACCTTATCCAGTAGGTACTCCTATTCTACTGATGGGGTGCAGAAATGTTCCTAAGTTGTTGAAGGGTTGCACAGTTTACAGAAGGCAAAGGTGGGTTTCAAACCCAGGCTGTCTGGTTCCTGAGTCCACACCTGTAAGCATTCACTGCCTTTTAGAATGTGGTGAAAACTCAGGGCTCCCTTCCCAGGAAGACACACACACAGACATAGTTTCAGAGCTAGTTTCAGAGCTCTAGCTCTAACTCTGAAACTCAGCATCCCCAGCTTCAGAGCTCCCAAAGCCCTTCCATGGGGTCCAGCCTTGAGCAAATTGAGTTATTTACTGTGGATAAGGTAACCTACAGGTAATGAGCTCTGCTCCATGGGAAGTATGTAAGAAGAAGCTGAGATGCCATCTGGCAGTTGATGCAGAATAGATATTCCATACAGATTAAGTTATCTACCTGATGGCTCAGATGGTAAAGAAAGTGCAGTCAGGAAGATCCCCTGGAGAAGGGAATGGCTACCCTCTCCAGTTTTCTTGCCTAGAGAATCCCATGGACAGAGGAGCCTGGTGGGCTACAGTCCATGGGGTTGCAAAGAGCTGGATTCGACTGAGCAACTAACAATTTCACTTTCACAGATTAAGTGGATGAATGAATGAATGACTTTTCCCTTGAGGATAGGGGCAAGGGGAGTGAGAAACTTGGCCCCTGATAGCCCCCCTGGTGTGGTCCTTTGAACAGGAAGGGCGTGGGCACTGTAGTCCAAGCTCCCGAGGACACTTGGAAAGCACCGATTAGGCAGTGGTTCCTGGGGGCAGAAATGTAGCCATGTAGAGTCCCGGGAAGGGACAGGCGAAGCCAGGAACCTCAACCCTAGCCTCCTGCGACCAGTCTGGCCAGCTTTCGGAAAGCGTTCTGATACTTGCTTTTGGGTAAAATGTGAGAGAAGGGCTTGTAGGAGGCAGAAATTCGAAACTGGGCCAAGCAAGAGTTAACTGGAAGCAGAAGAGGAAATGTTTGGAACCTGGGAGGGGGCTGGCGGGGGATGGAGATATTAACCAGGGTATGGAAAATTCCTGAGAACTGGAGCATAACAAGGAATTGGCTTGAAGTCCCACAGCAGGGACAAAGGGGCTCTCAGAAAGCCCCCACTGCCCTTGCAGCCCCTGCTCCTCCTCATGGTGCCTCCTCTGAGTCGGTCCTTCCCTGGGCTGCAGAGCAAACCTACTGGAGATGGTGGCCATGGGGGAACCCCACTTGAGGACAGAGGTCAAGGGTCCTTCTGCTGATAATGGGTCCCACCCCGGCGGCCCCCATCTCCTTTGTTCTCCTTATCTCTAACTCCACATCCCTCCCTGGTGAGCACAGCTCTGGACCCAATCCTCTATGCCTTTTCTGATCCAATCTCATTCGATGCAGGCCCTGTTCTTTGTTTCAGTGACCTGGGTCCTGGCTTCTGACTGGTGTCTTTATCATGTTTGGTTACAGTGGAGGGAGCTGGGATGTGACTGGAGGGTATTTATTACCCTCCTGCTCCAGATGGACAAATCCATTCTTAAGGCAGCCAGGCCCTCCTGGCCTAAAAAGCCTGCGGCAGCAGCAGCTTCAGGCAACTTCATGCCTTGGTGGAGGTGAGGAATGAGGCTGCAGTCTATGTGGAAGGCTTTACCAGCTTCTTATGCCCTGGTGCCTGCCTCGCACCATTCACCGTGGCTGTGTTCCCGAGCACCCATCACTTCCTTTGCCTTATTCATCTTGTCATTCATTCATTCTACATTCCAGGTAGTAAGCTCAACAGAGATGAATTGGCTGTGAATTTTTCTCTTAACAGGTTCACATCTGAATGGGAGGGATACGACCCAATTTAAAATCCCTATAAGACAGAAAGGGCTTCCCTGGTGGCTCAGATGGTAAAGAATCCGCCTGCAATGCAGGAGACCCGGGTTCAATCCCTGGGTCAGGAAGATCCCCTGGAGAAGGAAATAGCAACCCACTCCAGTACTCTTGCCTTGAGAATAACTATGGACAGAGGAGCCTGGTGGGCTACGGTCCATGGGGTCACAAAGAGTCGGACACAATTGAGCAACTAACACACAGGTGCATAAGAGAGAAAATGATAGTGCTAGTTAACGAGAGCAGGATACTGAGAAGAGATGCCATGGGTCATTTAGAAAAAGGAGCTCACTTGAGGTTGCCATGGGCGAGGAGGCATTCAAGCTGTCTTAATAATATTCGGATTGGAAGTTAAAACCCCTCAGGGGGAAATCACATTTTCATAGGGATCTGCACTTGGCACCCGTTGGACTAAGTGCTGAGCGGTAGACACCGGAGCTGACCCTGTGGAATGAGCCTTGGATGGCTGAGTTAGGGAGAGGAGGGTTCTAAGGCCAGCTGGAGGCACTGAAATCACGCTGCTGGTGTACAGGCAACACCAGCCGCTCACGTTATCATTCTCAGCAGGAGGCGGGCCTGTGTTATGGGGAGTGGAGCCCGAGGCCTGCCTTCTCTGGCTTCTCTGCCCCAGGTTGCAGACCCCATGGATGGCCCAGGGAAGGCTGCAGGCAGACCCCTAGAGATGGGTCATATGGGCGGCCACAGTGAATGGAGGGAAGGAGGTGTACAGTTTCCAGTCCAAGGCTGAGAGCTGGGACTTGGGCTGAAACAGCTTGCCTTCCAATCTTCCGGCAGGCCAGCCGGGGCTGTCTGAGTTCTCCCAGCGGGCCAGCCTTCTCTGCCTCTGGGACTTGGCACATGCTGTTTCCTTTGAATGTGCTTCTTTCTCCTCACCAGACGTAGGGGTCAGAGTCCTTGCAGAAAACAGGTGACCAGCCAGAGGTTTCACCAAAGAGACTCAGGGAGGGGCTGTGTACAGAGGAGCGGGCAGGGTGACCCCAAAGAGGGATGTGGAGGGGCACAGGAGCCAGAGGCGGTGGTGGGGGGCAGGGAGGGGGCAGCAACCGAAACCTGGGGCTCTGAAGGCAGAGGGATGCAGCGGCCAGGAGCACAGGGAGTATCGGCCCCCTCCCTGCTGTCCGATCTCCGCTAGGGCTTCTAGGCCCACCCTAGGGGCCTGTGGGCAGCCTCCTGGCTCTGAGCAGGGCAGATCCCCGAGAAAGAATCTGGAGATGAAGGGAAAAAAGGGCCCCTGTGCCATCCCCTCTGTTGTCCTGTGACTCTCTCGTCCCCCTGGCATCAAGCTCATGGGGCCTGACCACCAGCAGTGGACTGTGAGCCTAGGATGGGAGCAGGGTCCTCCCAGGCTTTCACCACAGCGCCTGGCTCCGCCTGGCTCCGCCTGGCCCAGAGCCTGGAGTACACAGTATGCAAAGACGGAGCCTATGAACACACGTCAGACCCTGCTTCTGCCCCTGCCTCCATGTTAGTGACCTTGAGTGACCTTTCTGTGAGCCTCCCTGCCCTCATTTATAAAAAGGGGCGTTAACATCCAATCGGTTGGGTCACAGATAGAGTGAAATAGGTCCACAGTTGGCAGCAGACAAATGGAGAGCTCTTCTCTTCTCACTTCTGCTGTGGGAAGGAGAGACATGTGATCGTGTTTGTGGCCAAAGTTCCAGAACAACGTTGTTGTTGTTAGTCACCAAGTCACGTCCAAGTCCTTTTCGACCACCAGGGAAGGTCTGGAACAACAGTAAGAGAGATGAAATCACTCATAACTTCTTTTTCCTAAAAAAGACAATTCTTTTCTTTGTTTTTAATTTTTTTATTGAAGAATAGTTGGTTTCAGTTCAGTCGCTCAGTCGTGCGACTCTCTGTGACCCCGTGGACTGCAGCACGGCAGGCCTCCCTGTCCATCACTAACTCCAGGAGCATGCTCAGACTCATGTCCACTGAGTCAGTGATGCCATCCAACCGTCTCATCCTCTGTCATCCCCTTCTCCTCCTGCCTTCAATCTTTCCCAGCATCAGGGTCTTTTCCAGTGAGTCAGTTCTTCATATCAGGTGGCCAAAGTATTGGAGCTTTAGTTTCAGCATCAGTTCTTCCAATGAATATTCAGGACTGATTTCCTTTAGTTGGTTTACAATGCAACTAACTGCATTAATTTCTGCTGTAATTGTAGTAAAGTGATTGAGTTATGCACAGATGTATTTTCTTTCTTCATAATGGTTTATCACAGGATACTGAATACAGCTTCTGTGCCATACAGTGTATGCATGCTCAGTCTCCCAGTCATGTCTGACTCTTTGCAAACCCCTGGACTATAGCCAGGGGGTCTCCCCGACCCAGGGGTTGAACCTGCGTCTTCTGCATTGGCAGGCGGATTCTTCGCCACTGAGACACCTGGGAAGCCCCATGCTATACGGTAGGATCTTGTTTATCCATCCTCGTTATAATAGCTTGAATCTGCTAATCCCAAACTCCCAATCCATGCACCCCCCACTTCCTGCCCCCCTGGCAACCACAAATCTGTTCTCTGTGCTTGTGCTTCTGTTTCTGCTTGCTAGATAGGGTTTGTTTCTATCATAATTTAGATTCCACATATAAGTGATAGCATATGTTATTTGTCTTTCTATTTCTGCTAAGGTAAATCTTTTCTTTTGAAAAATATTCCCCCTCCCTTTTCTATTGGTTCAGTTCAGTTCAGTTCAGTTCAGTCGCTCAGTCGTGTCCCACTCTTTGCGACCCCATGAACCGCAGCACACCAGGCCTCCCTGTCCATCGCCAACTCCCAGAGTTCACCCAGACCCATGTCTATCGAGTCAGCGGTGCCATCCAATGATCTCATCCTCTGTCGTCCCCTTCTCCTCCTGCCCCCTATTCCTCCCAGCATCAGGGTCTTTTCAAATGAGTCAGCTCTTTGCATCAGGTGGCCAAAGTATTGGAGTTTCAGCTTCAACATCAGTCCTTTCAATGAATACCCAGGACTGATCTCCTTCAGAATGGACTGGTTGGATCTCCTTGCAGTCCAAGGGACTCTCAAGAGTCTTCTCCAACATCACAGTTCAAAAGCATCAATTCTTTGGTGCTCAGCTTTCTTTATAGTCCAGTTCTCACATCCGTACATGAACATTTAAAATTTTAAAAGGCTACTTTTAATTTTTTTATTTCGTTGACTATGCCATGTGGCATGCAGGATCCTGATACCCTGACCAATAATGGAACTCGTGCTCCCTTGCAGTGTGAGCTCGGAGTCTTAGCCACTGGACCACCAAGGAAGACCCTAAAAAACTTCTTATTTTGAAAATTTTCAAATCTACAGAAAAATTACAACTACAGGGCCACAAACTCCCATATATACTTTACCCAGATTCACCTACTATTGATGTTTTACCATATTTATTGTTTCTATACACACACACACACACTGTTATTTATTATCATATTGGTGTGATAATTTGAATCAATTGCAGGCACTGTGATCTTTACTCCTAAATCTTTATTGATATTCTCCAAAGAACAAAGATATTTACTTATAGAACTATAGCGCAAAAATGAACAGATTCAGAAAATGTAACATTGATGCAATACTATTATCAAATTGTTGTTGTTTAGTCACTAAGCTTTGTCCAACTCTTTGCAACCCCGCAGACTGTAACCCTCCAATCTCCTCTGTCAGTGGGATTCTCCAGGCAAGAATACTCGAGCGGGTTGCCATTCCTTTTCCCACCCTTCTTGACCCAGGGATTGAGCCTGCATCTTCTATGTTGCAGGCAAATTCTTTACCACTGAGCCACCGGGGATGCCCTGTTGTCTAATACATGGCACGCATTCAGTTTTCATCAGTTGTCCTAAAACTGTCCCTTTTAGTGATTTTTCTTCTGCAGGATTTCACCCAGGGTCATATATTGTTTTGGGTTGCCTGGTCACTTCACTCCCCTTCAGTCTGGATGGCTCTTCAGCCTGCCTTTGTTGTTCCTGATGATAACAGTTTCGAAAAGTGCAGGCCACTTTTGCAGAACGTTGTTCAGTTTGGGTTTGTTTGATGTTTTATTACGGTTCAGTTCAGATTATGTTTCTATTTTTTTTGTCCACACTGCATGGTGTGTGGGATCTCAGTTCCTTGGCCAGGGGTGGAACGTGTCCCCTGCATTGGAAAGTGGAGTCTTCACCCCTTGACCATCAGGGAAGTCCCAGGTAACTTGTTTTTTAGCAGGAATATTATAGAAGCAATGCTGTGTCCTTCTCAGGGCATCATATTGGGAGGTACATAATTGTTGATTCGTTCCTTTATTGGTGACATTAACCTTGATTATTTAGTGAAGGTGGTGTCTCCCACCAAGCTTCTCCACTGTAGTTACTGGGTTGTGATCATGGAGGCATTTGGCAGGGAGATACTTTGTAACTGTATAAGTAACCTGTGGTCCATCCACTCTTCACCCAAAGTTTAAGCAACCATTGAGGATTTCTGCCTGAATCAGTGACTGAAATGATGGTTATAGAGTTGTAATTTTATAACTCTGTTGTTTCTTCTACATTTTAAGAATTATTGGACTTCCTGGTGGTACAGTGGATAAGAATCCGCTTGCCAATGCAGGGGACACGGGTTCGATCCCTGGTCCGGGAAGATTTCACATGCTGCAAAGTAGGCCATTGCGCCGTAACTACTGAGCCCACGCTTTAGGGACGTAAGCCACAATTGCTGAAGCCTGGGCTCCCAGAGCCTGTGCTCCAAGATAAGAGAAGCCGCCACAGTTAGAAGCCTCTGCACTGCAAGGAAAAGTAACCCGCTTGCCACAACCAGAGAAAAGCCCTTGAGCCGCAACAAAGGCCCAGTGCAGCTGTAAATAAATACTGAAGAAATAGGTGTTCTTCAGCAAGGAAGAGATTTCCTTTCATCTTGTTTGCTTATACTTGTATTTATTGATCAGTGTGAGCTCATAGTTTCTGACTTCAGTCAGTCAGTGATAATCCATTATTATCATAATTTTCATGCTGAAATTGTCCCACGTTTGGCCCACTGGAGTTCTTTATGCTGACTCCTGTATTTTTTTGACATGTCTCAAGGTTGTTTTTGTGTTTATGGTGTTATGGGCTGAATTGTGTGTCCCTACCCTCCCCCTTCCCCCCTGAAAATCCGTATATTGAAGTCCTACCCCCAGTACTTCCGAATGACTGTATTTGGAAGTAGAGATGATTAAGATTAAATGAGGTCACCAGGAGATTAGGATATAGACATGCTCAGAGGAAACACCCCGTGAAAACACAGAGAGATGGCCATCTATACATCGAGGAGAAGAAGCAGCCTTGCAGATACCCTAATCTCAGGCTGCCAGCCTCCAGAATCATGGGAAAGTAAATGCCTGTTGTGTAAGGTGCCCAGTCTGTGGCATCTGCTATTGGCCTGAACAGACTGGTACAGTTGGCAATGTTCATGTATGTGCTTGGCGCTCAGTCATGTCTGACTCTTGTGACTACATGGACTGTAGCCCATCAGCCTCCTCTGTCCATGGAATTCTCCAGGCAAGAATACTGAAGTGCGTAGCCATTCCCTTCTCCAGGGGATCTTCCCAACCCAGGGACTGAACCCGAGTCTCCGGCACTGCACGCAGATTCTTTACTATTTGAGCCACCAGGGAAGCAGCAACATTCATGCCTCTCAATTTCACAGAGTTATACTCAGCATGAACCTATAACACGGTGTTCTCTTAGCCTTGATTGCTCTAATACTCATAACCAAAATATTTATTGAGCATCTATGATGTCCTAGGTTCTAGCGGAAGCACTGGAGATTCATCAAGGATCGAGACAAACCCAAATCACTGCCCTTGTGTCTCCAGGGAAGGAGACAGATAATTAAAGATAGAGAAATGATATAGTGTGTGAATTGGTGCTGCTGGAGGAAAGTGAAAGCAAGGGAGAGGGCAGGGAGGGTTAAGCATTTTAAATAGAGGAGGGGTCATTTCTCTACTGATTTGAAGGAGGTGAAGAAGGGAGAGTGAGTGTGTTTGTGACCTGAGATTCAGGCTGTACATTTCTTTATTCGGGCATAGTCCCCTAGAGAGCTAGGAGCTGATTCTTTCCTGGTGATAATTTCCTTGATGTTAGAATCTAAGGTGGTTTCTAACTTTTTACTGCTGCTGCTAAGTCGCTTCAGTCTTGTCCAACTCTGTGCGGCCCCATAGACGGCAGCCCACCAGGCTCCCCCGTCCCTGGGATTCTCCAGGCAAGAACACTGAAGTGGGTTGCTATTTCCTTCTCCAATGCATGAAAGTGAAAAGTGAGAGTGAAGTCGCTCAGTCGTGTCCAACTCTTCGTGACCCCATGGACTGCAGCCTACCAGGCTCCTCCATCCATGGGAATTTCCAGGCAAGAGTACTGGAGTGGGGTGCCATCGCGTTCTCCGAACTTTTTACTAGTATATATCAAATCTTTGGGACAATATTTATAGTTAATAAATCATTTATAGATAAATATATATACTTGGAATCCATTTGTCAAAGTGTGATTATCAGGTCTAAAAGTGGGAGAGCTGATGGGAATGGCTTCATATTGCTAAACAGCCCTTCCAAGTAGATGAAATCAACTGGCAGGTTCCCCAGCAGAGAGGTCACAGCGGGTGAAATGTGCCTGCAATATCCACCGTGGCCACTAGATGTCAGTCCTTCACCATCTGTTGCAGGATGGGTTTTTCTATGGGACTCAATATCGTCTATGGGGTGGCACAGAGTCGGACACGACTGAAGCGGCCTAGCAGCAGCAGCAGCCTCAATATGCTCCAGCAGCCAGCTCCACCAAAGAAACGGTCCCCTCTTTGTCGGAAGGCTCTGTATTTTATAGAATAATGCTTAACTTTCTTCTGATCATACATGCCATTCCTGAAAGAACTAAGAAAAGCACAAGGGGAAATATTTTCCGAATTGCTACCACCTTGATAGAAACCATTGTTATACACGTTCGGTCTTTGTCTGGTGTGACAGTGAAATATAGTAACAGCTCATGCTGCTGTGTTTCAGGCGCTGTCCTAAAGGCTTTCCGTAGATTAATTAACTTCATCCTCACTATCGCTCTAGAAGTTTGGGGATTATTCTTTGCTGTTTATATATATATATGTGCATATATTATATATGCATATAACTATCTGATTGAGATGCATTTCAAATGTCATAAATTCTATCATTTACAGTGTACAGCTTAGTGATTTTTCATATATTCATGGAGTTATGTAGCCATCATCATGGCTTAAATTTAGAACATTTTCAACACCCCAGAAAGAAGTAATGTACAAATTAGCAATCAGCCTCTGCTCCCTTCCCTCCAATTAGAAAGGACTACTCATTTTTACTTTTTTTAATTGGAGTATCATTGTTTTACAATGTTATGTTAGTTTCTGCTGTACAACAATGTGAGTCAGCTGTATGTATACATAAGACTTTTCATTTTTAAAAAGGTATTTGTTTCTTTATTTATCGTAGCAGTAGGAAAAGAAAGGGGCTACAGAGAATGAAATGATTGGATGGCATCACTGAATCAATGGACATGAGTTTGAGTAAACTCCGGGAGGTAGTGAAGGACAGGGAAGCCTGGCGTGCTGCAGTCCATGGGGTCACAGAGTTGGACACGACTTAATGACTTAACAACAATAACAAACATTTAACACGAGACCCTTTGCCTTAACAGAAAGTTAAGTGCACAATGCAGTATTGTTAATGATAGGCATTAGGCTGTATATGAGATCTCTAGAACTTACTTATCTTGTGTAGCTGAAACTTCATACCATTTGAATAGCAGGTCCTCATTTTCTCCTCTCCTTAACCCCTGACAACCACCATTTTACTCTCTGCTGCTATGAATTTGACTATTTTAGACAACTTTTATGGGTGGAATCATACTGTGTTCATCCTTCTGTGACTGGCTTCTCTCACTTCCCATAACATCCTCCAGGTTCATTCAAATTGTTGAAAATGGCAGCATTTCCTCCTTTTAAAAAGGCTGAATAATATCCATTGTTTGTCTCTACCACGTTTTCTTTATTCATCCAACTGTTGATGGATCCAAGCTGTTTCTGCATCTCGGCTATTGTGGGAAACACTGCCATGTACATGGCAGGACAAATGTCCCTTTGAGATCATGATTATAATTTTTTTTTTTTTGGAATAAATACCCAAGCATGGCATTGCTGGACCAAATAGTGATTTTTTAAAAGACTTCTTTTTGGAAAAACCTCAATTCTGTTTGGCAGCAGTTGCACTATTTCACACACCCACCATTGGTGCACAGGGTCCCACATCCTCATTGTACTTGCTACCTTTCGAGTTTTGATAATGACCATCCTCATAGATGTGAGATAGTACCTTATGGTCATTTGACTTGGGTTTTCCGGATGATTAGTGAGGAAGGAACAATCCCTACCCCCAAATATACAGAATAGGAAACTGATTTCCAGGGATGAATTTATTAAGGTCACAACTGGTAGGTCTCAGAGGTGGAATCTGAGCCCAGGCAGAACAGCCCCAGGATGCACATGCCTGGCGACGATGCCGCACTGTCTTCCACGTGCTTTGCAAGCCTGGGATCATGCTGCTTTGTATTCTGTTCTTTTCTCTCAGTGTCCTACTGCAAGAATTTCTCTTAAAATTGATACTATTTTCAGGCAGTTGGTTGCATGATGGCCTGTCTATGCTATGGACACTATGTTGAATGGACCTTGGAATGTCCCAGTGTTTTCCTTTTGTAAGAGACTCTGAAGAATTCTTTCTTGCTTCCTTATGTTTGTGGGTGCTTCTGATCATAGAAGTGAAAGTCGCTCAGTCGTGTCCGACTCTTGCAATCCCATGGACTATACCGTCCATGTAATTCTCCAGGCCAGAGTACTGGAGCGGCTTTTCTCTTCTCCAGGGGATCTTCCCAGCCCAGGGATCAAACTCATGTCTCCCACATAGAAGGTGGATTCTTTATCAGCTGAGCCACAAGGGAAGCCCAATAGCTTTACATAAATATTAGAAGCAAAATTTCATGGACATAAGGCCACAGGTATATTTAGGACAAATCATCTCCAAAAAGATTGAACAAATTTACACTCTTAGTAGAAGTGTTCATGACCTACCTTTTTCTTGTTTTGTTTTGACCTTTTCTCTCACCAAAGTCTAATAATCTATGGTCTACAATTTGTAAAGGATAAAAGTGGAGGTTGGGGGAAGATAGTTGCTTTGAAGATCAGAATTCATCCTCAAGCTGGTGGCACAGGCTGCAAATACAGAACCTCAGGACCAGGGGGCTCATTAACAGACTCCAGCTCCAGCCCTGGTCTCAGGCTCATCTAGGGGAGCAAAGCCTGACCTTCTCTGGTTGATACTATGCAGTAGCTGTGCTGAGACCGTGCATGTGTTCTGACATGGATGAAGCAATGTGTCTCTGAGAAGTATCTGCTAATTCACCCATTCATTTACTCAACGTGCGTTACTTGAGGGCCTGCTGTGTGCCTCACCAGTGCTGGAGCCAGTAGACTAAAGAAGGCTTCTCTCCATCGGTACAATGGGGGTTATGCCTTGCCAGGACTCCTTGGGGGTCAGTAAGATTTAGCGTCTGTAATTAACCTGAGTTATCATTCTAACTTTTGTTGGTGGTTTCTCATCGACAGAATTGTTGCTTATGGTTCCATGAAGACCACCTGGAAAATGAGTTGGAGAGACTGTTCACTCGAGTCTTCATTTAGCTCACTTCACAATATTTACTGTTAAAACAAAGAATCACCAGTTCCACACTCACCTCTTCCCCATTTATCAGCTTTGCACCCAGTCCGCTCTCACTCCCCTCAAGCCAGTCATAATCCAGCATCATCTCAGAGGAGCCAGGCACAAGTACCCGTGGACGTATGGCTGATCTGCACACAGATGGTAACTGCAGGGTTTACGGGTGTGTTTCAGGGTTGGGGGGACAAGCCAGAAGGCAGTGCCCCTCCCCTTGTCCCATGCCAGCCATTTCCTGTCTCCCTGAAGAGGAAGCTCTTTACTCCTGTGGTCTCCCGCCTACACCTCTGTTGTTTCTCCATCTGTGAGATGGTCTAGAACATCCCCCTGTCACTTCTTTGGGCTGCCTTTCCCCAGTTTCAACCACGTGCTTCTGCAGAAATCGGTCAATCATGTTTGCTGTGGGGGCAGGGCCACATGATCAACTGAGCCAGGCACAGGGCCCCATGCCCCTGCCAGGATGGTTGGTCCGGTGCTGGACACATGCTCTGATGTGGCCTATTCAGAGCCCTCCCTGGAACCCTGATGTCTTCTGAGCTTCTTTCCTTATTGATTAGTCGTCTTAGAGAGATAAAACCCTGGGGCAGGCAGCTTCAGACTCCCTCACTAGGTGTAGAGGCCTGAGGGAAGAAAGCTGTCAGGTAAGAGAATCAATGATGAGAGAAGAGAAACAGCCAGGGAGAGAAAGAGTGAGCTGATGACTTTGGATTTCTTGGGTCCAGTCTCTGAGATCTTTACATCTCTGGTTCCTGCATCCCAGACCCTCAATGTCCTTCCAATAAGTCTCCCCTTTTCTTGAAGCCAGTTGGAGCTGGGCTCCTCTCACTTGTGATTGAGACTTGATTCTAGATCCTGCCGGGTTATGATGCATATCCCAGACCCAAAGAGAGGCATCCATTCATATCAGCACCATTGAGATGAATCTTTTATTCTTTACTGAGAACAGGGCTTTGCAGAGCATCAAGCCTGGTTCACCAGCATCCCTGGGTGGGATGGCCCTGCATATGAGTGAGTGTGTGTTTGTCTGGCCCTGATTGATTCCTGTAGTAGCCCAATTTTACGCTGCAGGAGCCAGGCCAATCCTGTTATTTCCTCGGTCATAAACTGAAAAATACAGCCTCAGGAAGACATCACCCAGGATCCAGTTCTCCGAGGTTCCTAAATGGTTCATCTCTGTGCCCCCTTGAAAGCTGAGAAAGCAGATCTCCTGAGAAAGCTGGGAAAGACAGAAATACACACCAGTCAGCCTGAGCCCTTACCTGTCACCCCCCTCAATATCCAGAGCAGACAGGTTTTTCATTTTCTTTTGGGAGGAATCAAGTGTTTCTCTCAGCAACTGCAGAAGTGGGGGTACAGGAACAAGAAGGGCCGAAACATGTGGCTGTCAGGACAGGGGGGTGGGGAGGGGAGGATTGGGAGTTTTGGATGATCAGATGCTAACTAATATATGTGTGCTTAGTCGCTCAATTGTGTCCAACTCTTGTGACCCCATAGAGTGTAGCCTGCCAGACTCCTCTGTCCATGGGATTCTCCAGGCAAGAATACTGGAGTGGGTTGCCATTTCCTTCTCCAGGGGATCTTCCTGACCCAGGAATCAAACCCAGGTCTCCTGCACTGCAGGTAGACGCTTTATTGATTGAACTACGAGGGAAGCCCACAGGTAAACAACAAAGTCCTACTGTATGACACAGGAAACTGTATTCAGTAACCCGTGATAAACTGTAACAGAAAAGAATATGAAGAAGAGTATGGATATACTTGTATATATATAAAACTGAGCGACTTTGATGTATAACAGAAATTAACACAACGTCGTAAATCAGCTGTATTTCAATGCATGAGTGTTAGTTGCTCAGCTGTGTATGACTCTGCGACCCCACAGACTGTAGCCCTCCAGGCTCCTCTGTCCTTGTGATTCTCCAGGCAAGGATACTGCAGTGGGTAGCCATTCCCTTCTCCAGGGGATCTTCCCGACCCAGGGATCAAACCTGGGTCTCCTGCATTGCAAACAGCTTCCTTACTATCTGAGCCACCAGGGAAGCCCAATATTTCAATAAATTTTATTTAAAAGCTACAAGAATGGGCTGTAGTTCCCCTCACACTCTAAGTTTCCTTCATTATGACCCCAATCGCTGTTTTCTCTGCAGAGCATGGCTGTTCTTCTCCCCATTCCCCACAACCCATTCTTTTTCTAAAAATTTTAAAATTTTGAATTGGAGTATAGGTAATTAACACTATTGTGATAGTTTCAGATGGACTGCAAAGGGACTCAGCCATACACATACATATATCCATTCTCCTCCAAACTCCCCTCCCATCCAGGCTGCCACATAATACCAAGCAGAGTTCCCTGTGCTACATAGTAAGTTGTTTTTGGTTATCCATTTTAAATATAGCAGTGCCCACAACTGGCTATACTGCGCTAAGACCTTCTAGGGCTTCCCTGGTGGCTCAGCGGTAAAGAATCAGCTTGCAATGCCAGAGACTTAAGAGACATTGGTTCGATCTCTGGGTTGCAAAGGTCTCCTGGAGGAGACCATGGCAACCTATTCCAGTATTCTTGCCTGGAGAATCCCCATGGACAGAGGAGCCTGCCGGGCTATGGTCTATAGGGTGGCAGAGTTGGACACAATTGAAGCGACATAGCACGCACACAGACCCTCTAGGGAGCCTTCCTGACCCGCTCTCCTGCTCCCAGGATGCTCCAGGCTGGCTTCGGTGACTTACCCTGGTGCTCCTCTGTCTGCAGCTGCCCTTAGCACAGCCCCCGGGGTTCCATTTGCACATAATCCCATGTAGATGCTACTTGACCAAGCAGACCTCCTCAGGCCTCTGTGAGGCTGGGGGTTTAGAATCACTGCAATTCCCTGTCTTCCTCAAAGCCTTCTTTGAGCCCATCAGCTTGCCCTGAACTCCCATAGGGGGCTGACATTAAGTCTTAACCCTGTGCTGGGGCTGTGCACTCACTGTGCTTCCTTTATGCACCTTAGCATCCAGCCTTCCCCACAGAGGGGTCTGGTACCCCAGCTCACAGAGCGGGCACTGTGAGGGCAAGGGGAAGCTATAGCCAAGGACGAGGGTGACCTTGTAATTTATCATCCCAACCCGCACACTTTCGAGAAGGGAAGAGAGACTGTTAGTCACTATACTGGGACAGGACATGGGGACTGTTTCCAGCCAAACCTTCCCTTGTCACTTGGCTTATTTCAGGGATTACTAGAATTGACTTTCCGTGTTCGTGCATCTGAGGGCCCTGGTTGAACTGAGGCTTTGTGAGGCAGAGGCCCTTAGTGTTCCCCTCTCCTTGTGCCAGGCATGATGCCAGGAAGGGGTGTTGTCTTCACGTTTATTTCAGGAGGATGAATGTCCCAGACTGCCCTTTACTCTCACGTGGTTGGTTTTGTGGGAGGCACTGGCCCAGCCACAGGGGCTCAGTAGCATCTGCAATGGCGTGACCTGGCCTGCAGAGGGCGCCCTCCTCCTAGCAGCAGCCCAAGGGTTCCTGCAAGTCCCAGTTTGAGAGCCAGCCCCCAGCGTTGCCCTCTCACCCTCTGGACGTAGTAGTCAGGGGGCACAGGGTAGACGATGCCGTTGATGGTGAGGAGGAGCGTAGGCAGGCTATTGACGACATCACATGAAAGCACTTGCTGTAAGACAGAGAGGAAGACAGGTGGGCCCAGGTGATCCTAGGTGTGGAGAGAGCCCAGGAGGGAGGCTGTGGCGTGACCCTTCACCTGGTCATCCAGCACAGGCTTGGGGTTGATGAGCTTCAAGATGTCAGTGACCAGGTGAGTTGGCCCAACCAGCAACGAGGTCCCAGTATCCACAATGGCCTGACATCCGTGGGAACAACCAACCACTTTCCCGTTTATGGTCATGCTGAGAGAAAGTGGGACAAAGCAGGCACCAGGTCACTCCGAAGTCTCCCCCACGACTGCCCCTCCCTGACTGTCCCTGAACAGCCCTTCAGCTCTTGCCCGGACTCCGCTGTCCTTTGTTCTGGTCACATCACCCTTTTGACTTCCTTTTAGTTCTTGAATGTACGAGGTTCTTTCATGTCTCAGGGCCTGGGAACATGCTGGTCACCCTTCTTAGACAATCCCCTCTGTCTAGCGAATTTCTGTTCATCTTCCAGGTTCCAGTTTAACTGTCACTTTGTCAGGGAGGCCTTCCCCCCAGACTAGATCGGGCTCCTGTCTTGGCTGCTCTCTGTAGACACTTCTTCGTGTCTAGCATGTACCAAAGTAGTAATTCGTTATGTGTGTGAGTTGTTTCACGTCCATCTGCCTTATTAGGTGTATAGGCAAGTTGTATCCTTAGTGCCTCCCTAGATGCCCAGCATATGGCAGATGCGTAATGTGTGTTTGTGGGATGAATGAATGAAAAAATGAAAGAGGAGCACCCAGAGACCTGTGTCTGTCATGTGACCAATAGTAGGTCAACCCACACAGTGAGGTGGGAGGTTCCCCGGGGCAGCAGGTGCTTACGGGGGGGAAGGGGGAGATGCAGGCTGCCCTGGGAGAGGGTGTGTCCCATCACTGCCCCCTGCCCCGGCTCAGACACTGAGGCCCAGGTCAGGAGAGCATAGCCAATCCAGGGGGCCTCCGAAGGACAGTAAAGCTTTTGTCTGAGGATATCATAGAGAATCCCATTAATTATTGCCCCTTGTTCTCAGCTTCCTGATTTGGTCACAGCCCCTGCCCGACTGTGTCCCCAGTTTGGGCAGTAAGTAGCACTGTTTACGTGGGGTGTCTCTTTCTATAAGTTGCTCTCAGGTCTCAAGATTTCAGCCACCCTCTCTCCACTGCTGGGAAACTTTTCCCTGAGGAGACCATATTTTCCGGGTTGTCCTGGACGTTTTCTCTCTTTCAGCTGACAATTCTGTATACTGAGGACCCCCTTGTTCCTGGGTGGCCCTGCTCAGTAGGTCATCTTAATACAATCCTGTTCAGGTTGGTGAAATTCCCCCGATCCTCTTTTCACCACACTACAGGGTCCTCTAACCAGGCTCCCCACCTCACAGCACAGGGGTGCAGCCCTCCCCCAGCTGCCCAGGCCTCTCTGGACCCTTTCAGGACCCTGGTGAGAGGGCTGGTCAGGAGCCCTGGGGCACCTGTGAACCCATAGGTGAAGTTTGTATCTGTGTTTGTGTGTCTGTGTGTGTGCTTGTGTGTGTCTGTGTGCCCGTGTGTGTTTATACGTGTCTCTGTATGTGTTTTTATGTGTGTCTTTGTGGGTGGAGTGTATGTCTATGAGGGACAGTATCTGTGCGTGCATTTGTGTGTGTCTGCTAGTGTTCCTGTTCACGTGTGGGAGCATCACTTGGGGTGACTCTCGGAGGGGGAGACTTACCTGCTCATGGCTACCTGCCAGAAGCTGGCTTGGGTCACTGGTACCCACTGGAGTTTTCCCTTGTGGTAGGTGTGGTCCACACCACCAAACATCACCGTGCTGATGTTTCCTGGCCGGCTGAAGAGAGAAGGATGAGGGGGGCTCATTGGAGGAGAGAAACGCCAGACACTATCTTCTGCATCCATCAGAGGCACTATTATGGCCCCCAATTTACAGATGCAAAGACTGAGGCTTGGAGGGACTGAGTACCCGACCAAGGTCAGTCACCATCTGATGAGTGTCAGAGAAGAGGTTTGAAGCTGGGCAACCTGGACTGCATCCGACCACCCATCCTTCTGAAGAGGACCTGGTCCCCTCCAGCTACCTGAGTGCTCAGATATACCCTCAGAGGACTTCGTGCTGGAAGGGTCTGGCTTCCTTCTTTCTAGCCTTTCAGTTTTCATAACAGTTGAGGCTTGAGGGTGTTATGGCATAGGTTCAGGTTCACCCAGGGTTGGTTTCACTGGCCTGTCTCCTGGGCCATCCATGGGACTCCAGATTCAGCAGGCCCCCCCACCTCTTCTCTCCCTGTCTTAAAATTCCTAGTATATTTTGAACACAGGGTCCCATGTTTTCATTTTGCACTGGCTCCTGCAAACTGTGTAGCTGGTCCTGTGTTCCCGGTAAATTGTTAGTGAGGAAGGAACATTCCTGCTATCTCTCTCCTTTCTTCCATATAAAATTCGTCAGCAAATCCTGTTGCTTCTTCCTTCAATCCATTTCCTGACATCTTCCATTGCTCTCCCTCTTATCTCCACTGCCTTAGACCAAGCCACTGCTCGTGAGCCCAAGAGCACGGTTATGTTCCAATGAAACTTTATTTACAAAAACCAGTGATGGGGCCCGACGTGACCCTGAGGCTGTAGTCCTCCTGAGTTAGACTATCTATCATGAAATTTCTGGATCAGGTAGTCTATAATTTTTCACGCAGCTGCAAGCATTGTACAGCTAATTTGAAGAGAGATCTGGTCTACCTCAGACTTACGAGCTCAAGTAGAAGGCAAAGACTGGCTCAGAAATGATTTTGTGGTTCTTCAGGTTGTCGAAGACTGGGGTGGTGCCTCGGACGGCGAGGTCGGGGTAGGCCAAGCCCAGGATGCCATCATAAGGTACTTGTTCCAGGACCCCACTTGACTGATTCTGGCTCAAGCCAAAAATCTGGTTCGTGATGACAAGGTCCCCGATCTGTGGGAGAGGAGAGTGTTCCAATATAATGTTTTGGGAAATGGGGCTGCTACTGGGCTGGGGAGGACATGGCATTGCAGAGAAGTGAGACCTGGCTATGCCCTGGGTTAATATCAGATGGTTAGACCAAGCTGGGACAGGAACTTGGTTTCCATTGGTGTGGGGCTGTGTATTTTAATTACATCTACTTCTCAGAACTGCAAACGCCATCTGAGTCAAATTGCTTCATGCCTTCTGTACTGGTGGGGCAACAGGACAGGACTGAATGGTGCCCCCTTGTGGACAAAGCGAGTAGGGAGCCGAGTAGCCTTCCCTTTGGCATCACTATGATCTAATGATAGAAATGCACTGAATTCATTGTAATGTACTGTGGATTACGCATCTGCCCCGAAAGACAGAAGCCCATTACACAATATCGCTGGCAGGGCTCTTATGAAAGCTCTGCCTGGAAAACAGGCTTTTTTGTGAACACTTGTGTGTGAGTGCCTGTGTGTGTGAGAGACAGAGAGAGAGAGAGCGAAGGGAGAGCACACTCAGGCACTTGGGGGAGGCGAGACGTAGTTTCTATTAGACTCTCAAAGGCCCCCTAGAGTGAGAATCCATTTATCAGGCCCCTCCCACATCTGTGACTTCTGCTTTACCTGCCTGGATACCTGAAATCCTGGGCTGCCCCCAGGGACCCCAGATCAGTTTTAACCTCTTCCCAAATGCCCATGCCTGCTTGAGTCCTGACTGGCCAGCCCAGCTCCACCGTTTACCACATGTGTGACCTTGGCCATGCCCTTGCTCTCTGCACCTCAGGTCCCTCACCTGTATCACGAGCTGATCATAGTACCTGCTGCATGGGTCGCTACCCGATTAAACAAGTTATTACTGTGAACGTGCCTGGTAGAGTTTCTGAGAATATAAAAGTCAACGGTTTATCCCCCCCACCCCCCGCCTCCCTACTCCCAGCAAAATGAACCTTGGGCTGTGCTCACAGGCAAAGGGGCTGCAATCCACCCCCCCCCCCCCCCCCCAACAAGCCACTGTCTGGGTTAGCCACTGTGGGATCTTGTGTGTCTGCAGGGATGCTGTCTCCCCAGGCAAAGGCCCTACACTGCAGGTGACCAGCCACTAGGGGACTTTGGGAAGTGGTCGTGTTTGATGGGGCCACAAGAGAAAACTCCAGTGGGTACCTTCCCAGCTGGTCCTGCATCTGTTTTGTAAGCAGTGGTGACTCCCAGGGCCAGCTCTGACTCAGCCCCTGGTTTCCATGTTACCTGAATGGTGTCACGGCCAAGAACCCCTTTCATGCTCCCAGAGCCGTAGATGAGTTCGATTTTCTGGTCCAAACGCTGGAAGGTGGTGGACTTCTGAGGGTTGAATCTCTTATGTGTAGCTGCCGACACAAGAGATGGGTATCTGTCAGGTGCCAAGATGGAGAAGGGGGAGGGGGAGGACAGGTTGGGTGGGCGGCTGGGCACTCACAGCAGGAGGGACTTTGGCAGTCGACAGAGGGCACCCACAAGTCAGATGAGCCGGTGTCAAAGTTGACCTGGAACTCTTGAGGAGGTGTTCCAACGGTGATGTTACCAAAGTACACGATCTACAGGGGCCGGGGAGAGGAGTTTAGGGCAGACCTGGCTGCCTGGATACTCCCCGATTCCTGGAGTACTGCCTCCCTCTGGGCATCCCAGGTCTCCAGAAATCACTTTCCAACTGCCCCCACCCCCAGCCTCTGCTCAGACCAGTCCCTTCATTTGAGGAGCTCTGCGGCTCTCCTCTTTAAGGGCCAGTCTTGGTGCCTCCTCCTCCAGGTGGCCTTCCTAGGTCACCCCAGGCCACTCCCTCTAAACTCAGACCATGTACTGTCAACAGCACACAGGTGGCCCTTTCGTTTGACATGTATTTAATCTTTGCCTCTCTCTCAGCCTAGCCTGTGCATTGTTGAAGAAGATAAAGCTTTTTTTTTTCTTTTAATCACTATAGTGTTAATTTTTTATGATCTCACATGCCTTAGGGGCTCAGTAACTTTTTACTGGCGTCATTCCCGGATCTTTAGAGGGTGAACTTTCTCTGCCTGGGTTTCACATTTGATGCAGTTGGCTTTACATTTTGATCAGTCATGGCTCACGCTTCATCTGTAACTGAGTGGCTCGCTTTGTTCAGAAAGAACAGTTTCTCTCAAATTACTGCCACATCTTTAACACAGAAATGGATGTTTACCTGCCCCCTGGTCATGCTGGACCCAGTCACCACAGACCAAGAGTTGAAAGTGAGAGTGACTTCTCCTCTGGGAACGGGGTCCCTTTCCCCCCGTGTTTCCGCCTCTTGCAGAAGCCCCACCCCAATTCCCCACCTCACCCCTCCAGATGAACCCCAGTGCTAGGCCAGACCAGCAGGAGGCGCTGTGGAGCACCATCCTCCCAACACACTCACATTCTGGAAATTCCTCAGTCGGTGAGAAGAGAATTTTTTGTCAGGATCAGAATTCTGGGACAGGCTGTGAGACTGTTCATCCAAGAATTTTTCCAGCAATTGTTTTTCCCTGAGAGCTCCTTGCGTGGTCTTCATCTTCGTTAGAGGGATTCTTTCACCGCGCGTGGGGAAAAGGAAGCAAGGAAGGGGCAGTCAGCTGTCCCTGTTATAGTATGACTGTCATGCTTGACATTGTCATGGCACTTTGTAATTTTTAAGCCTTTTTATGTGTCATCTTTATTATTAGAATGCTGTGCAGAGACCACGGCAAAGACCTAGGTCTGCCTACCAGCTCTGTCGTGCAATCTTGGGTGAGCTGTATGACCATTTGCAGTCTCAATTTCTCTATTGGTAAAAAGGTGAAATGTAATAATCCTCACCCCCACCCCCCATACGCAATGTTTTGGGTATTAAGTGAGATGATGGATATAATGTTTCTAATATACAGAAAGTCTCAACAGTGTCTTTGCCATCCCACTGTATCTTTTTCAAAGAATCTCGGGGAGTGACGTAGAAGGGGATCATTATCCTGTTTTTACAGGGGAAGAAAGGAAGTGCAGGGAGTTTGTGACTTGTTTGTGGTCATACAGCTTTGTTAGAGATAAAACAGCATAGAAGTAGCCCTCCTCATCTTCCTCCAGGGAGCTAGCAGAAAAGATGGAGGAGAGAAAATGTCAGGGGATGGAGAATAAATTAGAGAAATTAAGAGTCTAGAGAAGTAAGGAAGAATCAAAATAGAAAAAAAAACAGAGACTTCCTCATGCACAGAGATGTCAAGAGATGGTGAGATAAAAAAGAGAGATACACAAATGAAGACACTGACACATACACACAGAAATGGAGAGAGAGCAGAGAGAAGACCTAGAAGCAAATGGAAGAGAAATGCTCTTTCAGAGGACCACACATACAGTTGCACAGGTTGTGCACTGAGCAATTCCAAGAAGTGCCATTTTTACATAGGTCATGAGGTGATTGGCACCCGCAGAGTTGTGCAACCCTGCAGGTGTATCCCAAGATACCTGGGCCCCACAGTGCCCATGACAAGAGTCTCATCAATACGTGAGAATTGATCTTTAAGGCTGCCAGAGAATAACTATTTTCTCTTCTTACCCTGGTGGGTGGAAGAATAAGAGGATGACAAGAGAAATCCCAAAAAGAGAGATGATGCCACTAATAGTCCCTGTACTTACTTGACTATGCACTCTGAGAGGGCCACCAGCCCGAGAATCACAAGCCACTTCATGCTTCTTTCCTGGTTTCAAGTACTCAGGGAATATCGAGTTCTGAGCTTGCAGTGGTGAACAGGAGCTCCTAGTTATATGTACTCTGACCTGCCCTAATTGTCCCCTTTAGGCTAATGGTAGATCTGATAAGAAACATGAACCTTTCCGTAAAATCTTTACCTCTATCAGTCTCTGTGTGTATTCGACTTGGAAAATTCTCAAAATACAGAGAGACTGCTGTAATCTCTTCCTTGGGGCTTGGATGGAAGATTGAACTAAACTGAGAGTGGCAAAACTCTTGCCAATTGGGACACAAAACACTGCGAATAATGTGATACCAGTAAATGCTGGGGGCCATGCTAGACATTCGTGATCTCATGTGGTCTCTCTAGACACTTCACGAGATGTGCATGGCTGTGCTCAGTTGGGGAGGAGATTGCTGGGAGGAAAAAAAGGTCAAATGGCAAAGTGAAGACTTTAGGGGCAGCCCAGTGACATTTGAGTGACTAGGTAGAGGGACATTGGCACCAATCAGGGGCACCTTTGATGCCAGTCTGTGTCAAGGATCTCGACTAGAGCAGTATTACAACTGCACGGTTTCAGTATTGGAAGAAATGTGATGCAGGCATCCACAAGATACTATATCATCCAGTAAACATACAAGGAGAGCCCTGTGTGCTGGGGTCTGGCTAGGATGCTGAAACGTCAGTTGTATAAGACACAGGTGGTCCGTATCCTCAGGGGCTAGCAGTCTAGGGCAGTTCTCACAAACTCGTGGCCCAGGAGGCAAGATAAATGATGGAAGGGTGGGTGGGCATCCTGGACAAGGGCCATCATGGGCCCTCCCACTGGGGTAGCCTCTCCTCAGCTCCAACCAGAGGCTGCCATGCTGGAAAGCCGGCCGAGTTTTCAAGAGAAGTTAGAAGTCTGGATATTTATGTACAATCTCTTTATTTTAAATGTTGGCAACTTATCTTTTTTTTTTTTTCCCCAAAAAACAATTCCCCAACAAATATGTTCTGGATTCAGCCTGGGGGCTGTGCAGTTTTTTATGTCTGGCTTAGAGGTGAGAGTAGAGAGGGAGGGGGTTCAATTGAAGTGGCTTGATTGCATATGGGAATGAATGCATGTTAAACATGTTAATTTTCCTTCTACTTGTAAAAAAGAATAGCAGGGTCATATAAACCATGAATTTAATAATGTCCATTTGCTGAGGAGAAGTGGGTTGAATTCTGATGTAATTCACCAATAGTGTCCGTGCCTGGAAACATTTTGTCTGCTGAACCAAACATTTCTTATTGTTGTTCAGGGGTTCAGTATTTGCGATGCCGTGGACTGTCCCATGCCAGGCCTCCCTGTCCGTCATCATCTCTTGAAGCTTCGTCAAACTTATGTCCATTGAGTCAGTGATGCCATCCGACCCACTCATCCTCTGTAGTTCTCTTCTCATCCTGCCTTCAATCTTTCCCAGCAACAGAGTCTTTCCTAATGAGTCCATTCTTCACATCAGGTGGCCAAAGTACTGGAGTTTCAGCTTCAGCATCAGTCCTTCCATAAATATTCAGGATTTATTTCCTTCAAGATTGACTGGTTTGATCTCCTTGCAGTCCAAAGGAAGCTCAAGAGTCTTCTCTAACACCACAGTTCAAAAACATCAATTCTTCGGCGCTCAGCCTTGTTTACGGCTCAACTCTCACATCCATACATGACCGCTGGAAAAACCATAGCGATGACTATACAGACCTTTGTCAGCAAAGTAATGTCTCTGCTTTTTAATATGCTATGCCAAACATACATACAACCAAACATATGAAGAGATAATTTTGAAGTGCTTTATCTATCAAAGAAGACAAAAAAACCCCAAAACCAAAAAAACACCACTCACTCAGGGCTTTTGCTCAGCCTGAGATGAACAGTTCAGCTCATTTGCTCGGTCATGTTTGGCTCTTTGTGACCCCGTAGAGAGGTGAACAGGGCGACCTGTTAAAATGTTATTCCAGCCTGAAATGAACAGTTCAGCTCATTTGCTCAGTCATGTTCGGCTCTTTGTGACCCCGTTCACTTTCACTTTTCTCTTTCATGCACTGGAGAAGGAAATGGCAACCCACTCCAGTGTTCTTGCCTGGAGAATCCCAGGGACGGGGGAGCCTGGTGGGCTGCCGTCTATGGGGTCGCACAGAGTCGGACACGACTGAAGCGACTTAGCAGCAGCAGCAGCAGCAGCAGCAGAGAGATGAACAGGGCGACCTGTTAAAATGTTACTCCAGCTGAAGTAAAGACAGTGTTGTTTTACGGCTCCTTCCAGGACTCCCAAGGGCCCTGGTGTTCCTTTGTGAGATCTATGCAAGCCGGTGTCTTGGGTAGAACACTGGGGGGCTCCCTTGTCACCAGGTGTGTAAAGATGGGGTGCTGCGTCTTAACCCTCATTTTTGCACATGTTAAACATTCAGTGGTTCAGTCTATAGAGGGGGTTTGATAGCATCTAACAAATGACACACACATATGCCCTTTAACTCAGCAATTCTACTTCTAGGGATCGATCTCAAAGATATACTGACAAAAATACAAAGCATCATATGCACAAGCTATTCACTACAACATTGCTTGTAAATGCAAAAGATAAGAAACACCTGAAGTGACCATCCACAGGAAGTGAAGTGAAGTCGCTCAGTCGTTTCCGACTCTTTGCAACGCCATGGACTGTAGCCTACTAGGCTCCTCCATCCATGGGATTTTCCAGGCAATAGTCCTGGAGTGGGTTGCCATTTCCTTCTCCAGGGGATCTTCCCAACGCAGGGACTGAACCCGGGTCTCCTGCATTGTAGGCAGACGCTTTACCGTCCGAACCACCAGGAAATCCACAGGGGACTGTGGAATAAGGCACAGGGCATCCCAACACCTGGGTGTGATGCGGGTGGAGGGAAGAGTGGGATGGGTGAGATCTTCAGGGTGCACTATTTAGTTTTTTAAAAGAGGGACCAAGAAAGTGCTTTTAGTTTGTTGCTTTTACATACATATATAAGTCTATTTTCATAAGAAATATGGACGGGTACACCATGAACTACTAAAAATGTAATTTATGGATGAGGAGCAGAAACAGAAGTGATTTTTCTTGTTTTACATTAACTGTTTGACTTTGCAACCATGTAAATGTGTAACAGAATTAAAAAAATAAACATATCTGTAGAACTGAGAATAAACTAAGACAAATGAGCCCAATTGTATCAAGTTGGTAACAGAGCTGTTAGAGAAAAAAATATTAAGTAACCTTAAACTTCAGAATTTTGACTCTGCATTCAGAGTGGAATATTTTCAAAGGACAAAGAAACGAAAATAAGCCCCCACATCCAAAACAAAACCAAAAGAAAACAAACAAACAAAAAGGTAAAGAAATCTGAGACTCTGTTCAACACCTTATTGTTGGTTATAGTGCTTTTGTAACTGTGAGAGTGTCATATGTATGCTAACTGGTTAAAGCAGTGTAGCGTGAAAGTTGCTCAGTTGTGTCCGACTCTTTGTGACCCCATGGACTGTACAGTCCAGGAATTCTCCAGGCAGAGTACTGGAGTGGGTAGCCTTTTCCTTCTCCAGGGGATCTTCCCAATCCAGGGATTGAACCCAGGTCTCCCGCATTGCAGGCAGATTCTTTACCAGCTGAGGTATAAGGGAAGCCCAAAAGCAAGTCAGTAATTAAGGCTAGTGCTGTTCTGAAACAAGACTTTCAGTGGATAGAGAAACCATTTATTATTGATTATTTTCCTTGTTTTATTTTTTTAAAGAGAACCTGTACTTTCTGGCTTGGATGCCAGAGAAGCCTAGAAGCAACGGCAACTTGATAGCAGTGATTATCCTGAGGCGTAGTGTGTGAGCTCTAAACACCATCTCCTACCAGAGGATCAAGAGATTCCTGAAGAGATGGCTGATTTCAGGCCTGGGCCAAGAAATGCACAAGATAAGCCTGGGAATCTTGAAGGACCGGAATGTTGAGGGCCTACAAAGACCACTAAGAACTGGACAAAAAGTTTCAGAATCCACACGAAGAGGTCAGAAACGGGACAATTTTAGCATCACATCAAACTAATGAAACAAGTTAAATATATAAATAGCCAGAAGCTCCAAAAACTGGTAGACAACACTTAATTAGTCACTGTGACTAGTTGCTGGGGCACCAGCTCACCTTTCTGGCCACTGAGAAAGGGAAATAATCAATATTTATGCCATTTTTTGTTTGTATGAGGCATATTTCATTAACTACAAACAGTTGAAGTAATTTCTTTTCTAACTGGAACATTCCAGAAATTAAACTCAGGAGTGATAGAATTAAGAAATCACTAGTTTGCAACATCCTCATAAAACAATGGAACTAGGCCAGATCACCAGTGGATGCTAGAATCATGTGACGAATGATCAAAGGGGAAGTTTATAATGGATGCATGAGGTTGCCAACACCAGGACCCGCCACATCTCAGCATCTATCAAATTGGGGCAACTAGAAATTATGGCACCTATTGAAGTGATGCCACAGGGAATATATGGAACTACACAGAAGTCTTCCAGTGCAATTTGTTGCTCTCAAGCCTAGATCTAATGACTAGTGTTGAGCTTTTCCTGTAGTCATGTGCGGATGTGAGAGTCGGACCGTAAAGAAGACTGAGTGCCAAAGAACTGATGCTTTCTAACTGTGGTGCTAGAGAAGACTCATGAAAGTCCCTTGGACAGCAAGGAGATCAAACCTGTGCATCCTGAAGGAAACCAACTGTGAATATTCATTGGAAGGACTGATGCTGAAGCTGAAGCTCTAATACTTTGGCCACCTAATGTGAAGAACTGACTCATTAGAAAAGACCCTGGTGCTGGGAAAGATTGAGGGTGGGAAGAGAAGGGAGCAACGGAGGATGAGATGGTTGGATAGCATCACTGACTCAATGGACACGGGTGTGAGCAAACTCTGGAAGATAGTGAAGGACAGGGAAGCCTGACGTGCTCTTGTCCATGGGCTCCATGTTCGCACATAGTCAGACATGACTTAGGCACAGAACAACAACAACTACCAGTTTTCAGGGAAATACATGGATAAAGGTACAGAGAAGCTATTCTCTAAATTAGTGGTCCCCAGCTTTCTGGGCACTAGGGACTGTGTCCTGGAAGACAATTTTGCTATAGATAGGGGTTGTGGATGTGGTTACTGGATGATTCAAGGGTATTATATTTATTGTGCATGTATTTCTATCATTATTACAATGTGATGTATAATGAAATAATTATACAAGTCAACAAGATGCAGAATCATTGAAGCCCTGAACTTGTTTTCCTGGAACTAGGCTGTCCCATCCCTGGGTGATGGCAGAACGATGGGAGCAGCTGTAAAGACAGATGAAGCCTCGCTCACTGGCCTGCTGCTCACCTCCTGCTGTGCGGCCTGGGTCCTAATGGGCTAAGATTCGTACCCATCCATGGTCTGGGTGCTGTGGACCCCTGCTCTAAACCCAATACATTCTATAAGAAAAATGATCCCACCTCCTTCCGCTTTTTAAGAAATGAATGGCATAAAAGGGAGACCACTTTATCTATAGTTTTAGAACAGCCGAATGCAACATATGTGCACATCCTCCACATCTTGATATGACTGCTTAAGGACATTTTTTAGAGGATTAGGGAAATTTGAACGTGGATGAAATATTAGACGTTAATTTTATTTGAAACAGATAGCATTTGTGGTTATGTATACTTTGTGAAATAGTCATCTCTTGCTTGAGCTTCCAAGGTGACTCAGTGATGAAGATGTGCCTGCAATGCAGGAGACGTTGGTTTGAACCCTGGGTGGGAAAGTTGTCCTGGGGAAGGAAATGGCAACCCTCTCCAGTATTGTCACCTGGGAAATCCCATGGACAGAGGAGCCTGGTGAGCTATAGTCTTTGGTCGTCACAAAAGAGTCAGACCAGACAACAAAAACAACAATCATCTCTTCCTTAAAATACTTCAGCAAAAGTGAATACACAGTAAAAAAAAAAAAAAATTAAATGAGGGCTATGGGAAATGGATGGGGAAACAGTGGAAACAGTGTCAGACTTTATTTTGGGGGGCTCCAAAATCACTGCAGATGGTGATTGCAGCCGTGAAATTGAAAGACGCTTACTCCTTGGAAGGAAAGTTATGACCAACCTAGATAACATATTGAAAAGCAGAGACATTACTTTGCCGACTAAGGTCCGTCTAGTCAAGGCTATGGTTTTTCCAGTGGTCATGTATGGATGTGACAGTTGGACTGTGAAGAAAGCTGAGCGCTAAAGAATTGATGCTTTTGAACTGTGGTGTTGGAGAAGACTCTTGAGAGCCCCTTGGACTGCAAGGAGATCCAACCAGTCCATCCTAAAGGAGATCAGTTCTGGGTGTTCATTGGAAGGACTGATGCTGAAGCTGAAGCTGAAACTCCAGTACTTTGGCCACCTCATGCAAAGAGTTGACTCATTGGAAAAGACCCTGATGCTGGGAGGGATTGGGGGCAGGAGAAGAAGGGGATGACAGAGGATGAGATGGCTGGATGGCATCACCGACTCGATGGGCATGAGTTTGTGTAAACTCTGGGAGATGGTGATGGACAGGGAGGCCTGGCATGCTATGATTCATGGGGTCGCAAAGAGTCGGACATGACTGAGCAACTGAACTGAACTGAACTGAACTGATTTTGATTCAAAACAACAACAACAACAAAAAAAGCCAGATCTGTGTAATTGCTATAGATTGAATTGTATCCACTCCTAAATTCAAATGTTAAGTCCTTAACTCCCAATGTGATGGTATTATGAGGCAGGGCCTTTTAGTGCAGTTCAGGTGGCCAAAGTATTGGAGTTTTAGCTTCAACATCAGTCCTTCCATGAACATTCAGGACTGATTTCCTTTAGGATGGTCTGGTTGGATCTCCTTTCAGTCCGATGGACTCTCAAGAGTCAAAAGCATCAATTCTTTGGTGCTCAGCTTTCTTTATAAGCTGAGGCAGGGCCTTTGGGAGGTGACTAATTTGAGATGGGATCTTGATGGTTGGGCTCTTATGATGAGATTAGCACCTTTATAAGAGAGCTTCCTCTCCTCTCTCTTTCTCTCTCTCATTCTCCCTCTCCCTTCCTCATTTCCTCCCCCCCTTTCACTCCCTCCCTGTACCCCATCATATGTGAGGACACAGCAAGAAGAGAAATGCCTGGGAGCCTAAAAAGTGTCCCTACCAGCGACCCAGCTGGCCTGCACCTTGATCTTGGACTTCTAGTTTTGGTCTATGAAACCTGCTCCGACTAAGAAAGTAATGGAGTTCTTGATGCTCTATGGTGAAATACAGGTTTCGTGATACTATGCATTTTCATTTTTGAGAGGTTTGAAATCTTTTTGTAATGAGAAGTTTTAAAAATATTCATTTTGAAATTCCTGTCTTTAGGGACGAGGAAAGCAGAGTCAAGTAGGTCCCTAGTGGCTCAGTGGTTGGAGACCCACCTGCTCATTATTCCAGCTCTTTTCCTGTCATCTGATCACCATCCCCTATGTTCATCAACACCCCTCACACCTGCACCCCACTCCCCTGCTAAGCTGCTTGGCCATCCAGGTGGAGACTGATGAGCCAGGTCAGGGCCCGGAGGTAGAAGCAATGAGGACATTTATAAAAGAATGAACTGGGCCTCCCCCTCCCTGGTTCTTTCTTCTCTGTGCCATCTGCAGGTGAGGGATAAGGCCTGGGTAGGCAGGGAGCCAAGAAGGTCTCTAGCCATGTTTGAGGGGGAAGGGAAGAGGAATTCACAACCCAATAACCAAGAGGTGGGCAGCTTGCTCAGGACCCAGGAGGGAAGGAAGAAGCACTGGGCAAAGAATGGTACCTACCGGAGGGCCAGACCCACATCAGTCTTCTCGTTAATTTTGCTGGAGGTCATCTCCTTAGTGCTGGAATTCCTGCTCTGCATGTGGAGGGGATAGAGCCATCAGTTCAGTTCAGTTCAGTTCAGTCACTCAGTCATATCCGACTCTTTGCAACCCCATGAATCACAGCACGCTAGGCCTCCCTGTCCATCACCATCTCCCGGAGTTCACTCAAACTCACGTCCACTGAGTCACTGATTCCATCTAGCCATCTCATCCCTCTGTCGTCTCCTTTTCCTCCTGCCCCCAATCCCTCCCAGCATCAGAGTCTTTTCCAATGAGTCAACTCTTCGCATGAGGTGGCCAAAGTACTGGAGTTTCAGCTTTAGCATCATTCCTTCCAAAAAACACCCAGGGCTTATCTCCTTTAGAATGGACTGGTTGGATCTCCTTGCAGTGCAAGGGACTCTCAAGAGTCTTCTCCAACACCACAGTTCAAACGCATCAATTCTTTGGTGCTCAGCTTTCTTCACAGTCCAACTCTCACATCCATACATGACCACTGGAAAAACCATAGCCTTGACTAGACGGACCTTAGTCGGCAAAGTAATGTCTCTGCTTTTCAATATGCTATCTAGGTTGGTCATAACTTTTCTTCCAAGGAGTAAGCGTCTTTCAATTTCATGGCTGCAATCACCATCTGCAGTGATTTTGGAGCCCCCCAAAATAAAGTCTGACACTGTTTTCACTGTTTCCCCATCTATTTCCCACGAAGTGATGGGACCAGATGCCATGATCTTCATTTTCTGAATGCTGAGCTTTAAGCCAACTTTTTCACTCTCCTCTACTCACTGCTAATGATTCACGGGGAGAGGGACAGCCTCACCCAGGGACACTTTGAATCCACTCTTGGTATGTTTGCATCATTCCAAGCTGGACAGCAAAGCAGCAAGTCATCCAAAGCATTTAAAATACTACCTAATTTATCCAGTTATCCTGGTTATAAAAGTTACAGTAAAGCCAAAAGCCTATATGATCTATTATAGTTATATAAATTATCAGCCCCAATTTTTGAGACCAGATGTGTTTTTCAAACAAATTAGTCTTAATTTGGATATATTTGGTATAAACGAGTATAATTTATTATACTAGATATGCTGCTGCTGCTCCTGCTGAGTCGCTTCAGTCGTGTCCGACTCTGTGCGACCCCACAGACGGCAGCCCACTAGGCTCCGCTGTCCCTGGGATTCTCCAGGCAAGAACACTGGAGTGGGTTGCCATTTCCTTCTCCACTGCATAAACGTGAAAAGTGAAAGTGAAGTTGCTCAGTTGTGTCCAACTCTTCGAGACCCCATGGACTGCAGCCTACCAGGCTCCTCCATCCATGGGATTCTCCAGGCAAGAGTACTGGAGTGGGTTGCCATTGCCTTCTCCATACTAGATATATTTTATTGTAATATGTTACATTATATTTTAATGAATTTTATTAGAAAAAGATTATATTTTAATGAATGTTAAATCCAAATTTTGTAAACAGAGATTTGTATTCAGTGACTCACTTCCTAGATAGTTCCTTGCTGTTACCCTCTATTAAGGTAAAGTTCATTGAATTATTAAAAGGAAATTGTAAGTGTTTTTCTGAAGCTTATGTCAGTAATCTTTGGATGAAATGTAGATATTCCTTGACCTGCAATCAAGGGATGATGTGTACTAGAAGATGTAATTTACAGGACAGTCTCTAACCTGGATGGAAGGAGGTTTATAGGGTACTCTTCACTAGCTCATGCACAGTGAAATGGAAGGGAAACTGACTCTTGGATTAATTCCTACTTTCAAAGGCCATACACCAGACAGGAATACAGAGAGGACTGCTGACCTGAAACTCACCTTAAAATGATGCTTAAACAAAAAAAACCACACCAAGACTAGACGAAGATGACATCAAGATGCTGGACCTGATTTGTGTGATTATATATAACGTTTTTGTGACTTCTTGGACCTTTGCATACAAATCAAATGTTTCCTATCATGGACATGACCATATGCTATTCTGGATTCAGAGAAGGCAATGGCACCCCACTCCAGTACTCTTGCCTGGAAAATCCCATGGATGGAGGAGCCTGGTAGGCTGCAGTCCATGGGGTCACTAAGAGTCAGACACTACTGAGTGACTTCACTTTCACTTTTCACTTTCATGCATTGGAGAAGGAAATGGCAACCTACTCCACTGTTCTTGCCTGGAGAATCCCAGGGACAGTGGAGCCCGATGGGCTGCCGTCTATGGGGTCGCACAGAGTCAGACACGACTGAAGTGACTTAGCAGCAGCAGCAGCAACAGTGTGTTTAGATTACTTTGGTGGATTTCCTCACTCCAAGATTCTTATTAGATGATCCTTAGAAAATTTATTTTAGCAGAAAGAAAGTTTAGTCCATTGATATTACTGGGTGGGATCCTCTCACCTGTCCAATTAATAATACCTGTTCTGACCCTGTGCTCAATATGAATTTTCCTCTAAGTTGCTCAAGCTCAATCAGAGCAACAAGCACAAATTAGGAAAGGAATAAAACATCTCACAATTATGGGATGGATTAGTGTGGCTAACACCAGGCTATGGTCATTTACATTTTAAGGGCCCTCTTCATTTGGGGAACAATTAAATTCTACTAAGGTAGCTAGCTTAGTAATACTACGAAACTGGGCTGGAGCCTTATGGATAGTCCCAATATACAGTTTCCTGAAAGATAAAGATTGGTACAGAACAGCCTAAGTCAGACGACCCGAGCATATACTGGGCTAGCGCAAGTTCTTGTCTTAATTCTTGCTTATTACTTTAATAATACTGTCAAATGTGTTATTTGTACTTTGGCTGTTTTATGAAATTGTTGTTTCTTGCATTACCAAATATGTGACTGAACCTGCAAAGAAAATGATAACTATGCTACTTGAAGCAGTCGATAGAAGATACAGTGGTATATGTGATTAGTGATCAGAATAGTGTAACTCTAGATATGGGAAGATACAGCAAGAAGGGATTTTTTTTCCTGGACTGTAACAGATTACGTAAGAGAGATGATCTAGAGTCCCGTGGTTACTGTTGGTAGACTTAATTCAGGAACCGCACATCGAATGGCCTAAATCACTGCAAGACCGGTTGAAGCTTCCTAGTACATGCAACAAAATGGTCATGAGATGCCTCCTAATGTAGGGTCGAATTTATTACCCTGAGCTGATCTTTCAACTATGAATTGGCCCTTACCGTCTACCTCCGTAAGGATTAAATCATGTGCTGCTGATTTTCAACACCCCCTAAAAGGACTTCAGGGTGGAGAGCAGAAATGAGGCACTTTGTGCTTGGGGAAAAACTGGCAGGACAGGTCTTCAAATTGATATTTTCAGGAACTGATTTTATGAGCCAAATTCCTATATCTCCTCTTATCTAGAAAAACACAACAATTCTCCACAGTGAGGACTGTTCCATGTGAGTAGAAGAGCTTCCCAAGCCTAGTGGAAACCTACAAGAAAAATATGTTCCTGATTGCATGTATTCCCCCTTCACCAAAATCTGATATATACTGACCTTCCCTCCTGTTTCTCAGGGCTATCTGAGGTGCTGTCTCTCAGGCTGCATTTCTCATTTTGCCCCAAATAAAACTTCAGTTGTAACTCTCATATTGTGCTTTTTTTTTTAAGTTGACATCGGTGACCTTTGGCTGGGGTCCAAGTGTGGAAGGAAGATTGGAGGTGGAAAAGTAGCCATTTATTAAGCTTGGTTTCCTTGATTTTTGCAATGGCTATTTTCCCATCTGGAATGTTCTTCTCCCAGCTCTTGGCATGCCTGGTTCCTTCTCAACTTTTAGCATCATCTCAAATGTCTCCCCCTCGGAGGCCTTCCCTGGCGACTCCAGTCTCTCAGCACAGAGCCTGATTCATTCAGAGACCATAGGCAGTGACTGCATTTGCCTATGTGCTTTTCATGGTCAGCTTGAGAGCTTGAGATTGTGCCAAGATGACATTTGGCACCAGCTTCCCAGCATGCCAGGAGCATGTGTACATTATAGTGTGGCCACATTTCTTTTCTGAAGTTTTGATTACTGGACTAAAAGTTCCTGCTAGCCCATACATGAAAAGCAGGCCAGACAAGTGGACAAGCTCTGGATGGTTTGGCTCATGGAAAAAGATCATGAACTAGGATTCAGGCCACCGTCCCCCTGTGCCCAGCATTTGTTTCTGGGGACAGTCACATGGTGTTCCTGCCTTCTAGACCCCATCTGTGCAGGGAGCATTTTCACACTAGGCTTTAGCACCTTGAGGAAGTGTTCACTGAAAGAATGAATATTACCTAATAGATGAGATCCTTTTCCAGTTTTCCCCTCTATCTCCCACCGCCTTGTCTCCTCTACACCACCCAAGCCCAGTAAGGAGAGGCTGGAATTAGCAGTCGAACAGACCTGTATTCAAATCTTGCCTCTACCACTCACAGGCCCTATGTCCTTCAGTGAGACGCTTAATTCTTCTCAAGCTCAGTGTCCTCGTCTGTGAACTGGGGACATTCTCTTGCATGTGCCGATGCATGTACTGACTATTGTGAATGAAAAGTGTTGCCTGCCATATAGTAGGAAAACGTTGTTGCAGCCATACAATTGTCACGTTACAGCTGCCCACAGTGGTCAGACCAGAAGGAATTCAGGATGGCAAATGAATGTCCTCCATTAAGCCCTCATCTATAAAAGCCACCCCACACCCACCAACTGTGTACCTAGGGGGAACGCAGGATGAGAAGAATGTGGATATTTGCCCTAGATAGCTACGGTGCGCATCAAAGGAAAGCTTCCATTGGGTCCAGGCTCTCGCATCTTCCCTTACATTGAAAAACGTTTAAATTCCTTGACTTGAGATATTTGACTTCTTTTAATAAACAGTAAGCTTTTGATGTTCTGATTTGTTGTTGTTGTTGTTGCTGTTGTAGCAAAAAAACCCTGTATATCCTGGCTCCTCCTTTACCCCTTCAGA